>NC_050068.2:288285512-288588035 GCF_009764565.3 Dermochelys coriacea | reverse complement strand
CAATTTCAAAAGCATCACTGAAATTTTTAAGATCTTCATTTTGGAAATAATTTGACTAAATAAAATCCAGTAACATGGAGACAACTTGTTGATTATAAATTGTTAAAATGCAAGTACCAGTTTAAGACACAAATGGTACTTAAAATGTAGTATTCCTATGAAAACAATGGGTAGAAACGTGCAGTTTCCTTCATAAGAAAATGCAAGTGCAAATGTTGGGACTTGTATAACAAAGGCACTTTTGTTAGAGAACTGCCATAATACTGTTAAATTAACTCTCCATGCTAACAAGGACTGTGATTTATTTCTAGCTCAAGAGAATAAAAAAGCTTGCTGTTTTCCTAAAGTAGATATTTTCCTATCTGTGATTTGATCTTTCTTGAAGTTATCTTTTTTTAAAAACCTAAACTGAGATTTACAGTTCAATTTAAAAAAAAAAGATCCAGGCCAAGGAGAAGGGCATGATGAACTATCCAAACCATGATCCTGATTGTGCACAGGGCTGAGCACAGTACCCTCACTTTGGAGCTGAATGTGCTCAGCACCTCCCACAAAACCCTAGTTCCATGAAGAATTGAGCTCTTGGGTCTTGATAGTAAAGGCACTCAGCATCTCACAGAATTGAGTCCCAGGTGCTTAATAATTCACACTTCATGAAATCTCATTGCAACTCACCTCTAATTCTATACTATGCATGTTCTCATACTGCTCTCATAACCATAGTATGGAAGTCTGAGAGACTTCCAGTAGCGCATTAAGCAACATGACTGCAACCTGTCAGGTGTTTATTCTCATTCCCTCAGCAAGGGAACGAGTGTTCTGTTTTGGGAATATGTTTAATAATACCATATGCATTGCTATATGATTGTTAGAAAAGGCAAGGTCAAAGACACTACCTCGCACTTAGAGCAGAAGGTGGTGAGATGGAAGATAGCTTTGTGAAGACAAGTAATTATCCTATCAAATTGCCTGATGCTTACACTGACAGCCAATTTTACTACCAGTAGATGACTCTTATAATGCTTAAATGTCAAGCTCAAACAAGGCAACCAATCTTACTCTAATATGTACACTGGCAGACTATTTCATATCTATATCCCTTCATTAATCTCTTATGCCTATTCACTAGTTCAAACTTTTCCTACTCATCTTTTGCCTTCCACCTCCTTTGTCATCTCTTCCCATTCCCGCCTCTGTCTTGTTTCATGCAAAGAGCAATACTGCCTAATTATTTTACTATAACTAATTTGCTTTATTACCTCCACCCTGTACCCCTGCAATACAACCCATCTTGTGCTAACTCTGTGCCTATGTTTAGAGCTGGACATACACCATTGAATGACATGTACATTTCTCGCTTTAAATAAATAATGTAAACTAGTTCACTCTCTGCAAAACTTGGGCTCTATGCAAAGATGATGTATGAGTTATGGCAATTATTTCTAATAGCTTACCTAGTTGATCAGATCGAAGTCCAGCCCTTGAGGATTTTTGCTCTCGTGAAGGGTTACAAAACTCTGACAGATCTGACTTCTTCCATTTGAAGTTCCTCTTATATTCACTCAATCCCTACAGCAAATGGACATACACTGGGAGTAGTGCCATTTTTCCACCTACCTCTCAACAGCAACAGATCTCCCAGCACTGAAATATCCACAGGCACATTGTAAAGCATAATCGGTCAGATAAGCAGGTAGGTAACTCTGCTTCTAAAACAATCTTGATCAAAGTAAGCAAAAAGTTTTTGTTCTGTTTTCTGACAGTAATGTCAGAAACAGTGCAAATACAAATTCATTTCACATGTCAAGGATACCGTCTAGAATCTGCATACTATTTTAAGTTTTAACTACATTTTTACAAATAAATACTATGGTTCCAGTTCATCTCAGAATTGTTCCTTGGATCATATTTGTCTGAATCAATCTTCTTTGGAGTAAGAACCTTATTTTTCTACATATTCTGCTGAACACCTCGTACATCTCTTGTACTACAGAAATAAGAGCGGGATGCCACATCCCCTTAGTTTGTCTCAGTTAAGAGACCCGCTACTGGAGGAGCACCCACATGCCACCCCCATCTTGTGCTAGCCTGGTGCCACACAGTACCTGTACCAACACACAATCCTTATCCTGTACTCTACCTCAGTACCCCAATGCCCACCCAAACGATTCTATGCCAGTGCAGTGCCCACACAGATCCTGTACCATCCCCTCATCCCGTGCCAGCCTAGTGCTCACGCAGGTCCTGCGCCATCCCCCCATCACACGCCAGCCCAGGGCCCGCGCAGGTCCTGCGCCATCCCCCCATCACACGCCAGCCCAGGGCCCGCGCAGGACCAGGACCGACCCTGACCCCACTCCACGCAGCTCATCACCCGCCCCGTGGCCCGCTGGGTTCCCACAGCGCCGGGGCCCGGCCGGACGGCGCGGGGGGCAGGCCGGAGACTAAGGCAGGGCCCGGGGGGGGGGGGCCGGGCTGGCGGCCGCCCTCACCTTGAAGCGCACGGGCATGGCGGCGACGAAGCCGCTCCGGGCAGGCGGCTGTAAACACTCCCGTTTCCCTGGCGAAGCCCCCGGCCTGGCTTCCCGCCCCCCGGCGCCTGCGCAGGGAGCCGCCCAATCAGGCTCGGCAGCCGGCTTCCCCCTGCGGGGGGAGGAGCCGCAGCGGGAGCAGGGCCCGGGCCCTGCCCATCCGCGCGCGGGCTGCCGCCGCCGGGGGCTGCCCCGAGCGCGAGGCTAGCGCCCAGCACGAGCCCGCTGGCTTCCCTCGCCGCCAGAAGCTGCCGCGGAGGGGATGGTCGCTCCCTGCGGGGCTTCTGCTTCCCCGGGCTGGCTCCTAGCTGGGCCTTCCGCCGCTCGCCCCTCCGGTGCCGAAGGGCTCCAGGAGCGGGCTCGGCCCCAGCCGCGCGTCGCTGGTGGATTGGTGGGGCGGGGCTCGCTGTGAGGTGCGGGCACACGCGCCCGCTTGCTGCTGGGAGGGATGCGGGTACGTGGCGCACCGCTTCCAATGAAGGAAAGCGGGGAGGATCCTAGGGGGCCCCAAAGAGGATCCCAGGGCTGCACGTGCCCAGGAAGGGGAATAAGCTGTACTGGTACAAGGTGCAATACTAGTGTCCACTGTAACCGAGGCCAGGTTTACACCATAAATAGGGTGACTAGGTGTCCCAATGTTTAGGGACAGTTCCGATTTTGGGGTCTTTTTCTCATATAGGCGCCTATTACCCTCTACCCCCTATCCCGGTTTTTCACACTTGCTGTCTGGTCACCCTAAGGATAAACTTCCATTGGTATAACTGTCTGCTGAAAAATTCACACCCCTGACCAATACCTAATCCCCATGTAGACAGGGCTATGTTGACTCCTGAGCTTCTCCCCTCTATATACCCACCGCCTCAGGGAGGTGGATTAACTACTCCAATGGGAGAACCTTTCTGGTGGGTGTAGTGTCTTCACTAACCACTACAGCGGTGCAGCTGCATCGGTGCAGCATTTTAAGTGTAGACCTGTCCTGAATTCGCACTAGGGAGTTATACCCATTTAACTATATGTGTAAAAAAAAAAAAAATCACATCCCTAATCTGTTAGTTACATCAGTACCCAACCTGAAAGTAGACCAGGTTTTAGACAAATAGAACAAAAGTATGTTTCATGTCTTTCTGAATCCTGTTTAGACACTGTGCCACTGTTGTTCCTCCACTCTTTGCAGCCATTCACTGAGCCTTATGGAGCCAGCAGACCTTAATCTGTCTCCTCCCAAATCTCTGCTCAAGGCTCACTTCTTTTGACTAGCTTTCCACTCCTAATCTCCATTGTGGCACTATGTGTGCCTGATTATACTGAATTAAAAGAACATGGTATAGAGAGGGGCGAAACACTAGAAATATTAAACAAGTTTTATGCAGTATTTCTGTCCTCTGCTGTTGACCCTCTCCACCTTCGTACCTAGCATGATCTGCTGCTATTCACTGATTTGTCTGTCTAGTGTAGACTAAGCTTTTTGAGGTATCAGAGTAGCAGCCGTGTTAGTCTGTATTCGCAAAAAGAAAAGGAGCACTTGTGGCACCTTAGAGATTAACAAATTTATTTGAACATAAGCTTTTGTGAGCTACAGCTCACTTCATCAGATGCATTTGCATCCGATGAAGTGAGCTGTAGCTCACAAAAGCTTATGCTCAAATAAATTTGTTAGTCTCTAAGGTGCCACAAGTCCTCCTTTTCTTCTTGAGGTAGGGATCTTATTGTCTTTGTCTGGAAAGCACCATGCACTCCAACTGAAATATGGCCTAATCCAGCTCCCACTGATTTCACCGAAAGTTAGGTGGGGCCAGGCCCTGTATAAAAGATAAATAATATTCATTCCTCTGCAATTTGTTGATTGGTGTGAGGTGATGGGGAACTTAATAACTACCTTATAAGCAAAATAAAACATTTGTGTATATTCAAGGAAATAAAGGAGGAAGCGATGTTGTGCATTCCACATGTTCAGGAAGTTTCACATCTTGTATTAAGGGATATCAAAGGCCAAAAAATCCTAATTTTGATATGTAATATACCTGTACCATTGGATATTTTAGTCACTTGAAACCATGAGGTTCACTAAGTCAAACAACTTGATTTGCTGCTGTTATGGTTCTTTGTATTGTTCAAGAAGCTCCACCTCAATACACTTTCTTAAAGAGCCAATTAAGTGGCTAAAACCCATTTACCTCTCTGTGCGTTATGTATGGCCTCCTATTGGTCAACAGGTTCCTTGTTCAAAATGCAGACCTCCAAGTGAGAGCTGTTGTCTGTTTCCTCAAATATATTGAAACTGGATCGAAACATCACTTGCATTATATCTGTCAAGACTATTCCTAGTTAACCAAGTTATAGACACAAGCCCACTGGCTGCTGATGGACATTTAGGGACTCAAAGGGTTTGTGGGTTTTGATCCTTTGCCTGGAGAAGCAGTTATAACATAGCATCACCTCCCTTAATTATCTTCACCACCACCCAAAAATATATTACAGCATATTTCTTTACTATGGATTTCCCGGTTGAATAAAATAAGGCACAATAAATTATCCTGCAGGAGTGAAAAACATACTCCTATGCAGACATTGGTCACATTTGAATCATGGGAATACCACCTATTCCTTTACAGCTGTGTGTGAGGAACGGCTAATGAGGAAGTCCTGCAGCAATAAATCCAACACTGAACCTCCAGAGTCCTCATAATTGTTTCTGTAATGCTATTAACTAGGCAACTGTGTTAGGCTTGATAATGCAAACTATCTGCCTCTGAATAACCCATAAACATTAGTGAGGACTAAAACAGTTATACAAGATAACATAATGCAATAGTGTTGAAGTACTCAGACTAGTCAGATATTTTATGTGCATGCTGTAAATGTACAAATGGTTTATGGTCTTACTCGATCCAAATGTTCAGAATAGTAGTATACATCCCAAAACTTATGGGAATATGGTTCTAAACATGTGGAATACATTATGCCTATAATATTAAATGGATCAATGTGTTTGTTGCATAAAAATAGTCTGACACTTAGGGGACTATATATGATATATACAAATGGTTGGTTTGTACGATTATTCCCTGGCTATCTTACTACATGGCATAATTAGGTGGTTTTGGACCTGTAGATCTGCTAATACAAGACACTTCTGCCTTCCAAGCGTTCATCAAATCTGAACAACACATCCTTTTATTTCCTATGATATACACATAAGCATTTTATTTTGTTTGGACAATATTTATTACAGATTCTGATGGATTCTTTTCCTCCCACTGAATCAACAAATTCAGCTTCTGTGATTGAGTCATACATAAAGCTCTATTTTTATTTGTTTTGGTGTGTGTGTGTGTGCATGTGTCCTTCTCTCTTTCTCTAAACCTGATGATGGATATTTTTCTGGTTCAAATTCTTTTCCCCCAACACTCACCCATCTGTTTGCCTCTTGGCATCACTGGGTCCTGCTGCATATCCTGACCCTTGCTGTAGTTCTGTGCTGACCTATCTTCTGATCTTAAGCCTGCCTCCAGGGTCCTGATTTCAATAAGCTTTGCAAGTGCTCAAAGCCTCCCAGCATTTGATCCATTAATAACTCTGGCAAGATTTGTGATTAAATGGACTGAGCTGACCTGCCTTTCACTTGCTTGTTAGACTTTTGATAGCAAAAAGCTTATCATCTTTATTAGGAACATAGGGATCCCTTCATAATTCTATTATCCATGTTGCTTATAAGTTACAGATAACCTTCTTTAAAGAGAAATTCACAGATCAGTTCCACAGAATTATTTTTTTTACATGGAAGTCCCTCTTGCCATCACTCAAAGGCTCCATGTCTCTGCAATCCTCCCTCCAGCTAAAGAGGGCTAGACACAGCTTGCTCTGGAGCCTGTCAGTTCCACTCCATGTGTCAGCCTCAGGGGGTCAAATGAGACATATTCTCTTCATCCAGAGTCTGTAGCCTCCAGTGCTTGCTGTTATAGGAGCAAAGGAGGAGCAATAACCCAGCTGGGCTGCCCTAAGTCCTATAGTTTAACACTATAAATAGCCAATGTTTCGCAGACAAGCTTATCAATTTATTTCACATGTCATTTAATAACTACAACTTACTATACGTCATAATTCTGTTTAAGTTGTGGAACTGCTTTACTGGTCATCAGAAACGTGGGTTTTGTTGCCATGCGGGACTGTGGATTCAAAAATAGCCTCCAAAGTCTATAATCCTGGCCTGGTGCCTCAATATTGTTCTATGTCTTCGGGGGAGAGTGTCTGACTCCTAAAATACCCTCTTCCAACTGGCAGATGGTTTGACTCAGAATTTTGGGGAGCCCAATACCCCATCTTTCTGGTTGCAGAAGTGGGCTTAAAGTAAGGATACCCTGGTTCTATTCTCAACTCATCCACTAACTTTTGTGTAATGTGAGCAAGTCAGTCGGGTCACCTTTTTAAGGAAGTATGTATAGATTTGGGATGCCTCCATTTTTGGGGTGGCCAACTGGAGATACCTTGGGTCTGGTCTTCTCGACTGCTGAACGCTCATAACGCCACTGAAAGTTAGTGAGAGAAGTGTTCAGCACCTTTGAAGAGATGCACTGGGTGATAATGCTTATGTACTCTTGTAACATACTTTGGTATCTGTGGCTCATCCATTTTTATTTCTAAAGTATGTCACACCAAGAAGAGCAGAACTGGTGTTAACAGTGGAGTCAGTGCAAGACCGGAGTAAAGAGGAGGTGGGTGAAGTTGGGACGATCTGGCACCTTAAAGGTAGTGGTGCCTAGGAGTTAGTCCATCCTGCACGTGGCATGCTCCCTTTAAGATTTTGGGATGTCTAATATACAGGGACCTAGGAGACACTGTGAGAGAGAAAATGGTCCAGAGTCGAAACTGTGTTTGGGAAGAAATCCCATTACTGTTCCTCTAAAGGCCTTGAACTAGGAGCCTGGCAGAGTGAGCAGGGCAAGATTCCCCTCTCTCCCAGCTGACTGAGCTTTAGGAAGGAGACAAGCATATATGCTGCTCTTCCCTCATAGGAGGAGAGAGCTGTCTTGCTGAACCCAACCCTCTGAGCTTGGGGTGTAGTTAGTGGGGAAAGGAACCAGCTGAAGGAAAAGCTGGCTAGGTCCTATAGCTGACCTAAATTGCAACTTCACCTCTGAGGAGGAGAGCAGGGGGACTCCTGCATTAAAGGGGGAGGGACTGGCTGTCTGAAGTGCAATTCTAGCAGGAAAGCTGAGCTGTTTGAGGGAGAAAGTTATTATCTGCCTGACCCACAACCCCAGCTTTAGTAGAAGTGCTGGGGGGACTCCTGTCTTGCAGAGGGAAACCAGAGGGGCTGTGTGAAATACAGCCTTGTGGCCGCCAGAGGTGAGCTGCAGTGAGCAGGGAGCTCCTCCTCAGCCAGCTGTGAGGAGCCACAAACTCATGGTGGGAACAGCAGAGTTTGCAGACCAGTGTAAGATGCTGACAAGCAGGGAGAGGTAGGAGTGGCTCAGGGAAGTGGTGAGGGATTAAAGGAAGTGTCCTTAACCACCTAAAACAGGATCTATTGGCTGGAACCCAAAGAAACTGGGCCTGAGTTCCCCTGCCTCTGACCCAGACCAAGTAAGCACATACAGCCTTCAAGAGTGAAAATGATGAGTCTCAGATGGGGGCTGAGGGTCTGCCATAGAGTCCGCTAGACTGTAGGTCTTCCTGAAATTTTTTGGATCCTTCTGTTAACTGCAGAGGTGACCTGGCCAGAGAGCTAAAGAGGCTTGAAGTAGCAGACGCTTACAGAACAAGGTGGACAGACAAGGGTGTCAGAGTAGCAGCCATGTTAGTCTGAATTCGCATCCGATGAAGTGAGCTGTAGCTCACGAAAGCTTATGCTCAAATAAATTTGTTAGTCTCCAAGGTGCCACAAGTACTCCTTTTCTTTTAGACAAGGATGTGTTATACTGGGAGAACCCTGCAATTCAGAGTCCTGGCACAAGAGGCTGCTCTGGCAGTGAGTATGCCCTATGACATAGGATGAAGTTCAAATGTGTATGGTGTACCATGCTACAAAGAAGTTAAGGGCTGGCTGCATTTCTGAGTACTAGAAGAATGAGGGAAGTAAGACAGCTAGTGGTGATATGTCATTTATTGTGCTAATGTTTGCCTTGGGAGTGCAGCAAAACAGCAGCTGCTCATACTCCATCAAATGAGCACAGCTTGTAGCTATGAAAGCACTGAGCATTACTATGTGATAGTCACACAGCAGAGTGTATTCTCTCGTTACCCTTCACATGAGTCCATGGACTGTAGCAATTTTTTTTATTTTTTTGTTTTTGTTTTTAAAAGTACATAGCACATACACGTTCCAGTAACTCATGTTGGCAATGTGTATGTAATTCCTGGGTGGCATGAAGGACTGGTAGTACCAATGTGACAATAGAAAAAAGAGACCGAGCCTGGCTTCTGGTATCTCATTACTTGGTTTGGCAGGCTTAGCTGTATTGGCCAGGTAACTTAAGTGGACTTCAGGATGAGAGAAAAGTGGATGACAGTCATTGACTGCATGTGGGCTATTCGCTAGATGATTCAAAGTATGTATACACAACTCATATACAATTCTTCATACAAAGGTTCTCTAAGTACAAAGGCACATGCTAAACTGCCATTTAGTGCTGCTTTTGTCACTTCTCATTCCCCCTCTCTCCATAAAATCTAGTTATGGACAGTGCATGAAGTGCTAGCACCCTGTTGGTGCTGTACAAATAAACTAATAATTCACAGTTCTGTGGCACTGACTTTAAGACTGCATAGCCATTTAGAGAAAAGAGAACTCATGGAGTGAATGGAAATCAGGTGAACAATAGAAAGGAAATTACACTTAACCTTTTGGCATTCAAATATGATTCTCCCAGTTCCTGATCCTAGTCAGTTCCATGTTATTGTAAACAGGGACCCATTTGATGATGATTATGTTTCTAGTGGAGTTCTGCAGAGATTTGTGCTTGACCCTATGCTATTTAACATTTTTAGCAATAACCTGAGAAAAAACATAAAACCATCACTGGTCAAATTTGCAGATGACCACTGTGGGAATACCCTGTCCAGTTCTGGTGCCCTGCAATGGGGTGTACAAACCCCACACTGGAGAGCAAGGGGTTAACAAACAGCTCAGGGCCAGGAGATCCTGCCCAGCCACATCTGCAAAGCCTGTACAAGCTGGAGGCAGGGCTTTACAAAGGGGAGCAGAGCAGCTCAGAAGGAGACAGCTGACAGGAACAGAGGGCTGCTCTGAAGGGAAAATACTACCCAGGAACTCATTGCCCACAAAGGAGAGGTAGGCAACTGAGACTACAGGCCAAAGACTTGATTAGAGTGAGTTACAACAGGAAGCAAAAGGGGACTGGGGTAGGGAGTGGTCCATGGGAGGGCAGTGGCTTAGCACCCCAAGGTGTTGAGTGTAGCTGCCAACCGTTGGGCCCTGGACTGGAACCTGGTGGAGACAGCAGGCCCATGCTCCCCTACACACTCCGAGAGAGCATTACCACACCAGGAGTCTTCACCTAGGTGGTAGACCTGCTGGAAAAGACCTTGACTGTTCCAGAGCCTAGCCCCAACAAAGTCTCTATGCTAAAGGGGAGGATTGGTAAGCCTTGGGGCAGAGGCATTGAAGGACCAGACGGTGCTTTAAACAGGGAGGTGCTCTGCCAAAACCCAGCCTAACCATTAGGTGGCACTGTTGATGATTGTTGTGCCTTCTACATGCCCACAATTCAAGAAGATTTGATAAATTAGAGAGGGTTCAGAAAAGTGCATGAGAATGATTAAAGGGTTAGAAAATGTGCTTTATAGTGACAGATTGAGCTCTTTCAGTCTATTTAGCTTAACAAAGAGACGGTTAAGGCGTGACTTGATTAGTCTGTATGTACCTATATGAGGAACAATATTTGATAATGGGCTGTTCAGTCTAACAGAGAAAGGTCTAACACACTTCAACTTCCAGCCATTTGATCTAAACAAATTCAAATAGAAATAAGGTGCACATTTTAAACAATGAGAGTAATTAACCACTGAAACAATTTTCCAAGGGTCAAAGTGGATTCTCATCACTAGAAACTTTTAAATCAAGATTGGGTGTTTTTCTAAAAGATCTGCTCTAGGAATTATTTTGGGGAAGTTCTGGGGCCTGTGTTATACAGGAGGCCAGACTAGATGATCACAATGGTCCCTTCTGACCTTGGAATCTATTAATCTGATGGCACTCTTAGGTGAGTGGCAAGGCAGAAGTCTACCTGATAGTGTGTGAACAGTGTATAGAAACAGTGCAGTCTTTCTATGCATGGATTTGCATCTGTGCAAAATTTTTCATTTGACAGCATGTTCCCACTATCACAAATGTCTGATCACCACTCATTTAACAATATTTTTATTGCTTCTGCATAAAGACTTATAAAGCACAATGCGAAGGAAAAAGAAAAGGAGTACTTGTGGCACCTTAGAGACTAACAAATTTATTAGAGCATAAGCTTTCGTGAGCTATAGCTCACTTCATCGGATGCATTTGGTGGAAAAAACAGAGGAGAGATTTATATACACACACACAGAGAACATGAAACAATGGGTTTATCATACACACTGTAAGGAGAGTGATCACTTAAGATAAGCCATCACCAGCAGCAGGGGGGGGAAAGGAGGAAAACCTTATATGGTGACAAGCAAGGTAGGCTAATTCCAGCAGTTAACAAGAATATTAGAGGAACAGTGGGGGGTGGGGTGGGAGGGAGAAATACCATGGGGAAATAGTTTTACTTTGTGTAATGACTCATCCATTCCCAGTCTCTATTCAAGCCTAAGTTAATTGTATCCAGTTTGCAAATTAATTCCAATTCAGCAGTCTCTCATTGGAGTCTGTTTTTGAAGCTTTTTTGTTGAAGTATAGCCACTCTTAGGTCTGTGATCGAGTGACCAGAGAGATTGAAGTGTTCTCCAACTGGTTTTTGAATGTTATAATTCTTGACGTCTGATTTGTGTCCATTCATTCTTTTGCGTAGAGACTGTCCAGTTTGGCCAATGTACATGGCAGAGGGGCATTGCTGGCACATGATGGCATATATCACATTGGTAGATGCGCAGGTGAACGAGCCTCTGATTGTGTGGCTGATGTGATTAGGCCCTATGATGGTATCCCCTGAATAGATATGTGGACAGAGTTGGCAACGGGCTTTGTTGCAAGGATAGGTTCCTGGGTTAGTGGTTCTGTTGTGTGGTGTGTGGTTGCTGGTGAGTATTTGCTTCAGATTGGGGGGCTGTCTGTAAGCAAGGACTGGTCTGTCTCCCAAGATCTGTGAGAGTGATGGGTCGTCCTTCAGGATAGGTTGTAGATCCTTGATGATTCATTGGAGAGGTTTTAGTTGGGGGCTGAAGGTGATGGCTAGTGGCGTTCTGTTGTTTTCTTTGTTGGGCCTGTCCTGTAGTAGGTGACTTCTGGGTACTCTTCTGGCTCTGTCAATCTGTTTCTTCACTTCAGCAGGTGGGTATTGTAGTTGTAGGAATGCATGATAGAGATCTTGTAGGTGTTTGTCTCTGTCTGAGGGGTTGGAGCAAATGCGGTTATATCGTAGCGCTTGGCTGTAGACAATGGATCGAGTGGTATGATCTGGATGAAAGCTAGAGGCATGTAGGTAGGAATAGCGGTCAGTAGGTTTCCGATACAGGGTGGTGTTTATGTGACCATCGCTTATTAGCACCGTAGTGTCCAGGAAGTGGATCTCTTGTGTGGACTGGTCCAGGCTGAGGTTGATGGTGGGATGGAAATTGTTGAAATCATGGTGGAATTCCTCAAGAGCTTCTTTTCCATGGGTCCAGATGATGAAGATGTCATCAATGTAGCGCAAGTAGAGTAGGGGCATTAGGGGACGAGAGCTGAGGAAGTGCTGTTCTAAGTCAGCCAAAAAATGTTGGCATACTGTGGGGCCATGCGGGTACCCATCGCAGTGCCGCAGATTTGAAGGTATACATTGTCACCAAATGTGAAATAGTTATGGGTCAGGACAAAGTCACAAAGTTCAGCCACCAGGTTAGCCGGGACAGTATCGGGGATACTGTTCCTGACGGCTTGTAGTCCATCTTTGAGTGGAATGTTTGTGTAGAGGGCTTCTACATCCATAGTGGCTAGGATGGTGTTTTAGGAAGATCACCAATGGACTGTAGTTTCCTCAGGAAGTCAGTGGTGTCTCGAAGATAGCTGGGAGTGCTGGTAACGAAGGGCCTGAGGAGGGAGTCTACATAGCCAGACAATCCTGCTGTCAGGGTGCCAATGCCTGAGATGATGGGGCGTCCAGGATTTCCAGGACCCATCACTCTCACAGATCTTGGGAGACAGACCAGTCCTTGCTTACAGACAGCCCCCCAATCTGAAGCAAATACTCACCAGCAACCACACACCACACAACAGAACCACTAACCCAGGAACCTATCCTTGCAACAAAGCCCGTTGCCAACTCTGTCCACATATCTATTCAGGGGATACCATCATAGGGCCTAATCACATCAGCCACACAATCAGAGGCTCGTTCACCTGCGCATCTACCAATGTGATATATGCCATCATGTGCCAGCAATGCCCCTCTGCCATGTACATTGGCCAAACTGGACAGTCTCTACGCAAAAGAATGAATGGACACAAATCAGACGTCAAGAATTATAACATTCAAAAACCAGTTGGAGAACACTTCAATCTCTCTGGTCACTCGATCACAGACCTAAGAGTGGCTATACTTCAACAAAAAAGCTTCAAAAACAGACTCCAACGAGAGACTGCTGAATTGGAATTAATTTGCAAACTGGATACAATTAACTTAGGCTTGAATAGAGACTGGGAATGGATGAGTCATTACACAAAGTAAAACTATTTCCCCATGGTATTTCTCCCTCCCACCCCACCCCCCACTGTTCCTCTGATATTCTTGTTAACTGCTGGAATTAGCCTACCTTGCTTGTCACCATGAAAGGTTTTCCTCCTTTCCCCCCCCCCTGCTGCTGGTGATGGCTTATCTTAAGTGATCACTCTCCTTACAGTGTGTATGATAAACCCATTGTTTCATGTTCTCTGTGTGTGTGTATATAAATCTCTCCTCTGTTTTTTCCACCAAATGCATCCGATGAAGTGAGCTATAGCTCACGAAAGCTTATGCTCTAATAAATTTGTTAGTCTCTAAGGTGCCACAAGTACTCCTTTTCTTTTTGCGAATACAGACTAACACGGCTGCTACTCTGAAACCTGTCATAATGCGAAGGAAAGAGTCCCTGTCCTAAATAGCTAATGGTGTGAGGACCAAATTGCAGCATTTAGCCACTGGCTCACAGATGGGGAAATGTAGAGCTATTCTATTCTTGAGGGAGCTCAAGGAAGTACAGTTTCTCCTCAAGACACCTATTGTGCAAGAGTACTGTACATTCTGTAGTATCCTAAATTATGGTGCAGGTTATTCCCCTAGTGCACATGGCTGACTTCACAGGCTGATACCTTCATCTGCTCCTTTCTGCCCCTGCTGAGGCAGTGTACAGGAATGGAGGTTGTTCGTAACTCTGAATAAAACATTGTAGTTGTTCTTTCAAAAGTTTACAACTGAACATTGACTTAACACAGCTTTGAAACTTTACTCTGCAGCAGAAAAATGCTGCTTTTAACTGTCTTAATTTAAATTAAACAAGCACAGAAACAGTTTCCTTACCCAGTCAAATTTTTTTTTTAAAACTTTCCTTTTATTTTTTTAGTAGTTTCATTTAATACTATACTGTGTGGTATAGTTGTTTTGGGGAGGGGGTTGTCTCTGCTGCTGCGCTGCCTGATTGCGTACTTCTGGTTCCAAATGAGATGCGTGGTTGTGGTAACTCTGGTATTCATAAGTCAGACGTTCTACAGTATACCCCAGGTATGTTCCCTGTGATCTAGTGTAGGGATTACCTAGGAATTACTACATAGGTTAACTTCTTTACCACCCATGGTCCAGCTAGTTCAATATCTTGTCTGACGGTGGCCAGTACAAGATACTTCAGAGGAATGTGCAGAAACCCTCAGTGGACTTGTTCATAAGGAAACATCTTCCTAATCACTATCAGTTAATAGCTGGTTTATTCCTCAGGATGTTGAATGTAATTATATTGTTGTCACTGCTTTTAGGAGCTCGCTATAGCTGCTGCTTGCACCAACTCCTGTGTTTTTTAGGACTAAATTGAGACTAGCCTCTTCTCTGGAGAACGCAATTGGGAGAGGCCTTTGCATGTGGTGGGACATGCTCCTCAGATATGTTTCCTCCATACTTTGCTCTTGTGCAGCTATGGAAGAACCGGTCCCAATGTGGCCTTATGAAGAGAAACAGCAGGTGACAATAAACACAGAGAGGAGCTGGGCAGGTGGGATGAGGCAAGGCTGAAGACAATAAGATCATATGGCTGCTCAGAAGAGTAGTGCATTCCTCTTTGGGCTTACAGGGCTTTTTGTTATATAACAAAGTATATGTAACCCTCAAGTGCTGTAGGGCTGACAGAATTATTCTTTCCTAATGAAGTCTCTCTTTCACTAATTTGCTAGAAGTGATTTCCAGCGAAGATTCACATAGGCTAGTTAGGCTAGAGGATGTGCAAGAAGCACACTTTTTGAGAGAAAAGTAGGCTGAGTTTTCCCTGAGATGGGAGTATGTTAGTGTAACCATGGTTAATCATTTCACATACTCTGTCTGCACATACATGTGAGTACAAAGAAATCTAATATTAAACAGCAGGACTGTTTCCTAGCACCTTCCCAATCTGCAGCCTCCCGGAACACTTCTCTAATATAGTACTGTATAAACAGGATTTGGGCCAAATCATCCACTCCTTACTAAGGCAAAATCATTATCACTGTAATACAAATGTCAAACTTCCAGATAAAACCTCAGGAGAAATTCAATAGATGGGGGCTAGATAGTTCCCTAGGGGTCTGATGCAACTTCCATTGAAATTATTATGAATCTTTCAGTTAGCTTCATTTGGACTGGGAGTGAGAATTAGCCCTGCACAGTTGTGCAGTGAGCCTTCCTCTTATCCCTAGTGGATCTGTGCAGATGCCAGGCACAGCCACTGTTGTTGCACATAAAGACCAGGAAACTAGGTACCCCACTGCTTGTAGGGCGTCTTAAGAGCAGTGTAAGTGTGCTACTATCATCTTGTCCCCACCCCCTTCCACTTCCACACCAGCTAGCAGAGCTAGGCCAACAGAGGAAGTGTATATGAGGAGAGGGGGTTATTTTACAGTCTTTTAGAGGTGGACCAGCAGCCACTGTTGTGTACTCTTTCCCAACACTTGCAGAGGTATTCTGTTTGTCTTGGGCACAGTCCCTCAGAACTGCTGCTGGTGTACAATCCCTCCTCCCCCTGAATGTGCATGGTAGCTTCAACTAGCACTCTAGGCCTCTGTCCTCCGTGGGAGATTTTCTTGAGGAAAAGTACAATAGGACTTGTTCCTTTTATAGTGTGGCACATATGACCTCAGTTGAAAGAGTAAAGTGGGTGGGGATTAGAACTTGCCAAGCTTCTGTTCTCTTTCTGTAGATGTGATCTTTTCTGCTGTCTTTTTTTAAATATTTGTAGCAAAAGCTAAAGTTCCCACCTATTCTGGGCAATCAAAGTGCTACCAGGCCAGCGGTCTGGTCCATGTCACAGCTGCTTGGTCTCTCAAAGCTCAAAAATCAAATTTCAGTTAGTTTTTATCTTGGATATATTTTTAATTTAAATTAAACTAGCTCTTAACAACATTTCACAGATTGAGAAAATATGTGCGATTAAATATGATGATTTGGAGTCATTTAATAATTTACTTCTATTTAGTCAGCAGTTGAATGTTTCCTTAGCTAATTTTATTAGGAAGCCTCAGGTCTTTATGTATGTAACAATAATGGGCTAATTCTTCCAAATTTTACTCATATAAGGAGTCCCCATTGAACTTGGTGGGACTGATCACATGGCTAAGGTTTATAAGATTTCCGGTTTTGCTAGAGACAAATTACTGATGCCACTTTACTGAGCTACAGGATCAGGCCCTTTATAATATTTTAGTTGTGATTTTCATATAACTTGAGACTGTGTTTGGCTTTGGGTTTTGTTATAATATTCAGCAAAACATCTAAACTAAAAAAAGTCATAAATACACCAGAACTATAAGCTTAGTAGAGGATAGAATGACCTAGAGGATTGATAATGGTAGAATATTGAACCTTTCATCTCTTGGGCATGGACATGAATCTGGCCCACGCTAGTGCTGGCTGAATGCCTTACCAGGGACAATCAAAGTCTGTGACAATTCTGGCAAGTTTCTCCTTTAAAAACAAATTAAGGAATTTCTGCAATTGTTTTACTTAAAAACCTGGGATGTCAGTGAAGGGGGTTTGTTCATATCCTCAAAAGATTCTCTAACCAGCGGATGTGCTGGATCTCAAGTTCACAAATCTTAGATGTCTAAATACAGTTATGCTGATGATGATGTCTGATGAAGAAATATAAAATAAAGTTTTAATTAGCGTGTCTAGATAAAGCTCTCACTGAAATCGAGGGCAAAATTCTGATTGATATCAAAGAGGAGCAAGAACAGACCTATAATAACAATACACTATAGATCACAGAATCATAGAACTGGAAGGGACCTCGAGAGGTCATCTAATCCAGTCCCCTACACTCAATGCAGAACTAAGTATTGTCTAGACCATCTCTGACTGGTGTTTGTCCATCCTGCTCTTAAAAATCCCCAATGATGGAGATTCCACAACCTCCCTAGGCAATTTATTCCAGTGTTTAACCACTCTGACAGGTAGGAAGTTTTTCCTAATGTCCAATCTAAACAGCCCTTGCTGCAATTTAAGCCCATTGCTTCTTGTCCTATTCTCAGAGGTTCAGAAGAACAATTTTTCTCCCTCCTCCTTGTAACAACCTTTTAAGTACTTGAAAACGGTTATCATGTCCCCTCTCAGTCTTCTCTTTTCCAGACTAAAAAAACCCAATTTTTCAATCTTCCCTCATAGGTCACTTTTTCTAGACCTTTAATCATTTTTGTTGCTCTTCTCTGGACTTTCTCCAATTTGTTCACATCTTTCCTGAACTGGACACAATAGTCCAGTTGAGGTCTAATCAGCACGGTGTAGAGCGGAAGAATTACTTCTCGTGTCTTGTTTACAATACTCCTGCTAATACATCCCAGAATGATGTTTGCTTTTTTTTTGCAACAGTGTTACACTGTTGATTCATATTTAGCTTGTGATTCACTATGACCCCCCCGATCCCTTTCTGCAGTACTCCTTCCTAGGCAGTCATTTCCCATTTTGTATGTGTGCAACTGACTGTTCCTTCCTAAGTGGAGTACTTTGCATTTGTCCTTATTGAATTTCATCCTATTTACTTCACACCATTTCTCCGGTTTGTCCAGATCATTTTTAATTTTAATCCTATCCTCTAAAGCACTTGCAACCTCTCCCATCTTGGTATTGTTCACAAACTTTTTAAGTGTACTCTCTATTCCATTATCTAAATCATTGATGAAGATATTGAACACAACCAGACCCAGAACCAATCCCTGCAGGACCCCACTCGTTATGCCATTCCAGCATGACTGTGAACCGCTCATAACTACTTTCTGGGAACGATTTTCCAACCAGTTATGCACCCACCTTATAGTAGCTCCATCAAGGTCAGGAGTCTCAAACACAGGGCCCGCGGGGTTATTTCCTGCGGCCCGCCAAGATCCCTGCGCCCCACCCCCTGCCCTCCCAGAGTTATTTCCTGCAGGCTGCCAAGCTCCCCGCCCCCCTACTCCCGCTCCCCCTCCCCCCAGCGCGCCGCATCCCCACTCCTCTGCCTCCAGTCGCTTTCCAGGAGGGAGGGGGCAGGAGCGAGGAGCCGCGTGCTCAGGGGAGGAGGCGGAGAAGAGGCGGGGCAAAGGCAGGGATTTGGGGAAGGAGTTGGAATAGGGGCAGGGAGGGGGCGGGGTTAGGGTGGGGACTTTGTGAAAGGGGTTGGAATGGGGGTTGTGAAGGGGTGGGAAGAGTCGGGGCAGGGGTGGGGCTTTTGTGAATATAGCCCATAATGAATAAATGAAAGCCTAAAATGTCCTGTTTGGGGTCCAACATGTTTTGTTCAACCCAAAACAAATGTTTTCCAGCTTCTTGATTCACTGAAAAACTTCAGTTTCATGTTCATCAAAACCCAATAGATAGTTTTATATCTTTGGAACTGCCAGCGATCTGAAAAATCGATTATTTGACCAGCACTTGTCATGGCTGCCCTGATGCTTCGCTCCAGGGAGCAGTGCAGGGAGCATGCAGTATAAAACAATACTTACTCCTCCTTGAGAAGGAGGCTGGAACACAAGATGCAGCTATAGGCAGGTCTCCGCAGGGCTGGGACACAGAAAACAAAATACTGAGGCTTGGTCTCCACTTAGGGTTGCCAGTTTTGGTTGGACATATTCCTGGAGGTTTCATCACATGATATAATCTTTAATTAAAGATGAAGCTTTAAGATGGCAACCCTATCTACGCTATTCTGATGTAAAATCTTTATACTACAAGCTTTGTAACCAATATTCCTGGTGTGTCTTTCTATTTCTGTCTCTACTTTGTACAGACACTGTATCTGGCAGGCTCTATGCAGCTGTCCCCATTGAGGTTTGGCAAAACACTTCGGGAGTTAGTATTTTGTTTTTCGCCACTCACAGCAGCATCTTGCCCACCTCCCATCACCCCAAGAAACTAAGTAAGAGGCTCTACAGTTTGTTGCAGAGCACCAAGAGACTCAACTTAGCCAAAACAAACGGTGCCTCCAGTTTCTGTAAGTAATAAGCTGCCTGTGTTCTGAATATAACACACAAAAACATACTGATAAGGACCGAACAGACAGATGCTAATACAACAGCTCTTCCACAGTCACTTTTTGCACCTCCCGTCTTTCTAGTTGTACTTGTTTTTAACACTTTCTGTAAGTGTCAGGGGTTGGAGCCTGTTTTAAATTAGAGCTGTCAATTAATCGAAGTTAATGCACCCGATTAATGCAAAACAAATTAACTAGATTAAAAAATAGTTGTGATTGATCAGTTTTAATCACACTGTTAAACAATAACAGAATACCAATTTAAATTGATTATGATAATTTTGGATGTTTTTCTACATTTTCAAATATACTGATTTCAGTTACAACACAGAAAACAAAGTGTACAGTGTTTGTTTTATTTTTATGACAAAAATTTGCACTGTAAAAAAATAAACAAAAGAAATAGTATTTTTCAATTCACCTCATATAAGTCCACTCAGTGCTCCTTCTTGTTCAGCCAATCATGAAGACAAACAAGTTTGTTTACATTTATGGGAGATAATGCTGCCCACTTCTTATTTACAATAAGTAAAAGTGAGAACCTGAAAGTGAGAACAGGGATTCGTATGGTACTGTTGTAGCCAGTGTTGCAAGGTATTTACATGCCAGATATGCTAAACATTCAACTGCCCCTTCATGCTTCAACTTGTAGGCTCTTAAGGTTTACATTGTTTTGTTTTTGAGTGCAATTACGTAAAAATATTTATAATAATTCTACATTTGTAAGTTGCACTTTCATGATAAAGAGATTGCACTACAGTACTTGTATGAGGTTAATTGAAAAATGCTATTTCTTTTGTTTATCTTTTTTACAGTGCAAATATTTGCTTCAAAAGAACACTGGGAGTATTGAGGGTTACATTACAGCTTGGGTACATGTGGAATACTGGAGATGTGGGTGACAGGAATGAGAATTGCATGATTAGAGTGCTGATTTTTTTTTTTCTCTCTCTTTCTCTCTCTAACCTTGGTTGCTGATGGCTTGAGCAGCCCAAGATGGGAGTACAGGTCAGGCTGTAATGGGCAGGTCTGTTTACAAATGTTTGTACTTTCTTTAAGTTCTTTTTACTGAGGGCCACTACACTAGTCCTCAGTAATCTAAGGATTCATATGGTGTCTGAGGGTGAAAGACAAAATTGTCATGTGCAGGGTAGGCATGGACTAATAACATAACAAGTATTTTTCCATTGTTGAACGATATACTTTATATATATAAAAAAGGAAGAGACTTAGGATAAACCAAATACAGCATAGAACCTTAAAGTTATGAACACCAGAGTTACAAACTGACTAGTCAAACACACACCTCATTTGGAACTAGAAGTATTAAATCAGCAGCAGAGACAAAAAAAATCAAATACAGTATAGTACTGTGTTAAATGTAAACTACTAAAAAAAAAGTTTTAAAAAAAGATTTGACAAGGTAAAGAAATTTTCTGTTCTTATTTAATTTAAATTAAGATGGTTAAAAGTAGCCTTTTTCTTCAGCATAGTAAAGTTTCAAAGCTGTATTAAGTCAATGTTCAGTTGTGATTGTTCTTTCAAAAGTTTACAATGTATATTCAGAGTTATGAACATTTCACAGTTACAAACAAACTCCAGTCCAGAGGTGTTCGTAACTTTGAGGTTCTACTGTATGTACTATCACCACTAGGCGGCATGAACCTGATACAGTATGGAATGCTTCATGTGTAAATGTTTCAACACTTAATGCACCACTGAACAGCTGATATCCAGTAAGTCAAAAAAGATCACTCACAAAGTAATCAAGCTAGACTCATTTAGGGATCCCACTCTATTTTGGAAAAAAAAAATCCTTACTAGACAAATGGAAAAAGAGGAATTTGTTCTGAACTAAAGTACAACTTCCTCCCTCCAAAAAAACCCAAAAAAACAAAAAACCACTGCTACAATCAAGCTTCTATTCTATTCCTCTATAGGTAAATCATTATAACAAGTAAATTCTTCTGTCTCCTGTTCCAATCATGTGGACATCTGGGGCTGCGCCATAAAAATTAGGATTGTTTGTCCCTCTGGCTCTATTCTATCCCCTCTGGTCATATCAGTATGCCTCATTTGGTAAAACTTTGCCTTTAGGCCACAAGGGTTGTAAATTTAAGTCTCACACCAGAACTTGGAATCCAAGCCTGTACTGATACTACACTGCAGTTCTGGGAAGTGCTAATCACACAGAGGTAGTGCCCTTTGAATGTGATGTTAAACTGGAAGGTAACTGTCCAGATAGATATCCGAAGGCACTTTTCAAAAAGAGCAAGGATAGTTTTACACCCTGGTTAATGTTTTCTTTCCTCAGAGAAGTGTCTGAAGCTTGGTGCAATCTATGGCTAACTGTGTAAGGCAGTCTCTGCATGAACGTATCTAACTTGTCACTTTAGAAATCAGTTTGCAATTATGGGGTTGGACATTTCATAGCTTCTGTTGGCCAAGCTTATTGCACTCCTTTCAAAACACATTAAAGGGGACCTACCTGGTTACTGTAGAGCATTTTTTTAAGTTACAGAAATATATTCTAGTTCATGAATACAATTTCTATTTAAGATTTTGTAACAAATTATTATTATTATTTATACGGCTGTGTGGGTGTGGAAGGCACTTTAAAGAAACAGAAAATGACAGGTCCATGTTCCAAGGAACCTACAAGTTAAATGAGATTTAACAGGACAAGCGGACAATAAAGAAATGGCTAGGTTGAAAGGACTGCAATAGTGAACTGCCAGACTTCATGATATGGCCATATCTTGTTTCCTCTTCAGATTTTTTTAATGCATCAGATTGTGTGGAATAAGGTTTCTGGACAGCATCCACAATGAAGGCCAGGATGGAGATTAGCGATACAAAGCTGACTGTAAAAAGTGAGTCATGTGGAGGGATTTTAAAGACGAGTCTGAGTTGCAGGATGCATAAGATCAGAAAGGAACTTTTGTAATACTTGGAACAAAACTCCTAAAATTGGTGTATGCTTTATTGCCTTTGTAAATTACTCTTATGCAAGATCCTGAGTCATTTGTGTCAAATGTGAATTTGGTTTGGTTTCCTAGGAGTGATGCTATGTTCTCGATGTTGCAGTGATGAGAGCTATTTAAGTTAGACTTGCTCAGAAAATGGAAGGGTGGGACAGTGGTTTCTCAGTGAAAACTGAGTTTTTGCCAAAGATCCAAAAACCTTCCTGTTTTTTGGCCCAGAAATGACATTTTTGGGTGGGTATTGGTTCTTGGTTTTGATTCATTGATTTTATTATTTATTTATTTTTGGTCACAGAAAGCTGCTGATGTCCATGAGAATTTTCAGTTAATCAAAACCCCAGTTTTCCATCAAAAAAAGCTTTAATGGAAACTTTTGAAAACCCCTGATATAAGTACTTGGATAGACAGAAAGTAAACATCTCATTCAACTGCAGTTTTGATTTCGATGCCTGTTAATTAGTACTGATTTATTGTGTATATCGCTTCTGAGCAAACGGTATGCCCACACAATCAATACCCATACCTTGAAAATGCTGCTTAGTGAATTTTGCAACGGCTAGACATTGTGAAAGGACTTCGCCACTAAATCAGCAGATTCTCCTAATCTATGGTTAGATATGCTGGGTTTGTAATACATGCCACTGCAGCTAAACCTAGAATCAAGATCCCGTTCACCCACAGGAAGCAGCTTTTCCAGATGAGCTAGGAGAATTGTGCCTTGCAGACGTTAATAATAGTAGGGGGTGGATCTTGGGCCACACCTTCATGAAGCAACATATTTTAAGATAATGTTGAAAAATCATCCCAGCCATTTTTTAATTGGTAACTACAAATATTTATGTTGGAAATCTGGCTTACAGTTAATCAGCCAGCCAATCGGGAAAGAGAAACATACCATGCGACATGACTTTTTTGCCAGATCAAATCAGCTTGAATTTAAAATATCCAATACGCCATACCTTTTTAATGGAGGTTGGAGTTCATGTTCCTGCATACACCTCTCTTAGAGCCCCAGGAGAAATTCTGGCTGAGGGATTCCTAGTACTGCAGCTAGGGCCTTAAAACCACAATCCTAGCCCTTCTCGAAAAATCAGCTTATGTCTGTGCCAGTTCCACTCTCTTTTATACACACCTCAGCTGTTCAAAAAATCAGCAGCATAGTGAATGTATCCCGTATTTCTTTGTGCGGGCTTCCTGATCTATTAGACAAAATGGCTGACCTATTATTGATGGGGTTTTTGTTTTGACACATGTTTACGATTAACTTTAATCAAATCTTTGTGTAAAAACTGCCCTGTTTAGTGGATACTATTGTATTTCAGGTTTTGTTTCTTCTAAAAATACATGCAGATAGGCAATTGGAAAGCTGTTGCTTTAGTAGCAGGCGTTGTTTTTACTGGTATTATTTTCCTTAATGAAAATATTTTCTAATGTCAAAACATTTCATGATAAGGATCTCCAAGGTGCTACATGACACAGCTGTACTTATTGTTTCCATTAACCGCTAAGATGCTGGAGCGGTATTCAAATGCTCATTTGTTTTGTACTGAGAAGCATCTCCAAACACTGGGTGGGGTTAATGTGAACCAGGCATTTTTAAATAGATCAGCCAGCCCACCCATGAACATAAGGGAATGTTACAAGGTCAAGTCCAATTAAAGCTCTCCTCCCTACCCAAGTATCTTTAATTTCTTAAGACTTCTTGTGTGCATCATATCATTTATGTAAGTCTGTTTTGAGCTGACCTCCAATTAATTCCCTTCCCACATATTATTCTCTCCTTCACCCACCACAGTTACTACTGCATATGTAAAGATCAGACCGGCCCTAGCTTACGACAGCTACTTTTCATCTGCTGCTATTCTGCAGAGCAATGTTGTTCTAATGATTTAAAACCTTGAAGCAACAATGACAGAAAGAAAGAACTTCCCGAATTAGTTACTTAGCAGACCAACATGCAGCTACCTTATTAGATAAGTTTAGGGGCCTGGAAAAACGTTACTTTGAAAACTTTCTTTAATGGTGGAAATCGAACAAAATTCAAGTCTTAAAAATTTAAATATGGACCTGAGTCAAAACTCCTGGAACCAGAATCAAATTCTAGAGGCTAAATTGTTCTCTCTGTTACATGGGTGTGTGACTCTGGAGTAGCTCCATTGACATCAGGAGAGTTTGTCCAGATTTGCTATGATGTTGCCATCAGGTCAGAATCTGAATCAAAGTTTGGGTCTTTTGGATTTGGCCCATTGTTGAGAGACGCGCACATTGTGAACTCAGACCCAACCCACAATTGACATTCAGAGCTGGAATTTGGGGTTTGGTTCAGGCCCTTCTTTATTCATAATTGTTGTTCCATAATTAAAAAAAGTTACAGCTACAAGGTACAATCTGGACACAGCTGGCAAAGGCCATTGTGTCAAACTAATTGGAAGAAAAATGTATTTGTTCTTCTAACCTTAACAAATGAGATTATATTCTTTGTCCTCTTTCAAAAGACTTTTTAAAACTGAGCTCAATTCCTCTCACTTAGACCAGTGTGAATACAGAGTAATTCTATGGAACGTGATAGTGTAGATTTTCTCCCCTGCTCTGTGTCATTCTAGTGGCACAAAGGAGGAGTCAACTGGCCTCTTCTCCCCTGATTGTAATTTCCATGGTGTGTGGAATTACCTAGTGGAAGGAGAGCCCAGGGAGCTGACTTCTGCTCATACACACTTAACCCAGTATAGAGGGTGAGAAAGGACTGTGAAGGATGTGGTCAAAGTGCATTGTGCTCTAGTCCTCAGCTGGTGGATGATCCTTTGAGACAGATACCAGCTGATGGAATGTAGAGCAGCCTTCAGTCTGCAATTGGCTTTTTGATGCGCCCCCCTCCCCCCCCACACACACAATTCACCATGCTGGAAAATCTGGCCCAATGGAACCTGTGTGAATGCAGGCTCATCACACACACGTGCGAATGCAGGCTCGCACACAAAATCAAGTCCTCTTTAGTTTTGTTAAAAGAAAAGGAGTACTTGTGGCACCTTAGAAACTAACAAATTTATTTGAGCATAAGCTTTCGTGAGCTACAGCTCACTTCATCGAAATGCATCCGATGAAGTGAGCTGTAGCTCATGAAAGCTTATGCTCAAATAAATTTGTTAGTCTCTAAGGTGCCACAAGTACTCCTTTTCTTTTTGCGAATACAGACTAACACAGCTGCTACTCTGAAACCTTTAGTTTTGTTATAGCATATTTTTATTATAGCATATGACTGAATTGGAATTTACCTTTCATAGGATTGTAGTTAGAACTAAGATAAAACTCTCCTTCTTAGAATGCTGCCCCAAGTAATAATCTATACACAAATGACTTTTTAAATTTTTTTAATGTATTTCTACCTGTTATTAAGAGCAGAATTGGCCTTTAAAGTTTGTAGTACGATAAAGATCCAGAATACAGCAACTCCCTGTAGCAATACTGAAATGTTTTGGGTGATTACTGTAGTATTGTGATTTTGGTTTTTTTAGGGGGTTGTTTAAATAAGGGATTTTTAAAATATTTTTAAAAGAAATATATTTCTTCCATTCATATTGCCATGCTCTCACCATAACACCAAGGTTTAATCTTTGTGGGCCACGGCTTGTCTGCATACGCACATATGTTTGTAGCACCAAGATCTTTCACTTGTGACCGTGCTGTGAAACAAAGAAAGTGGATTTTAAGTAGAAGCAGAAACCAAACATGTACACACCTTTTGCCCATCTGTCCAGCTGAAAATTGAAATGTCTTTTTTTTTTTTTTTTTGTAATTGTGACTAATGTTGATGGAACCCTGACTTATACTAAATAAAATTGTTTTATCAGGTTTGTTAGTAATTCAACTGAGATTTAAACATTTTAAAGGGAGAAGCAGAAGTGTATAGGAGTTGGCATTCTATGTATATCTCTACATATTTAAAATTGGGATAATTGGTGAATTTTGATCCTTTCATTCTAATTATTTGTTTCTGAAGTTTGAATTACATACATGATCTTCCAGTACATTTTAATCTTTCAGTGGTTGGGTAGTTTATCATGGGCAAAACACTTAAAACCAAACAACTAATTCCTTATTAAAGACCTTACTCACAGATATTTTACTATGAAAGTAGTCCCGAGTGATTTCAATTGCACTATAGGCTCAAGTTTTAACTCTGTGCTTATTGGGACAACTTGCAATGTGGTAAATGGGAATCTGCCTGAATAAAGACTAAGGATTTCATAACTTGGATAATATTTTGTTACAGGATCACTGCAAGCTAAAAAGAATTCCTTGAACATGCAAATATTTTGAGAACTCTTTAAGTATGATGAATGCATTGGGAAATACTTTATCTCCATTCTCTGGTGAGTTGCTTCCCACTGTATTTCAGTTTGAAAGATCTGGAGTCAAACTAGGAGGCAAGGGAATATAGCAATCATGCCAAATAACAGATCAGTATATTTATTACATACAGCTGCATCTGTGGCTTTATTTATATTTTCAGAATAAAAAGAATACACACTAAATGGAAGGAATATACTGGACTGTCACCATTGTCTCTTCAAGGTTCACTGCAATGAGCATGTAATTACAATTTCTTCTATAAAATCTCCAAGGACAGGTCTGAACTGTGGCGCAAAATTGCTTATTGTAGCATGTTTTGAACAAAAGCGCTACATGGAAATTTAACTCCTATTAATTATATTTTATCACAGGTAGTGTGTCTATTTACTATGTGCAGGAGCTGCATGCGGTCTAGAGAGTCTGGAATTATGCCTGATTTGACTAATTTAGACCTTTGCAAGTGACTTTGTATTGATCACACTTTCAGGGCAACCATCACCACAGAATGTGAGCTACTTTAGGCAGCATATTTTGCTGTTACATGAAAAGAATGTTGGTTTAGCCTTCTATTCCTGTATATTGCAAATAAAACATCGGTGTCCTGCTTCTCCACTGTCTTGTACCTTGGGTTGTCACTTACACCTGTGGCAGTGGCTGCAAAACACTACCTAATCAGAATAATAGCATTATATACCCACTCCACACTTGCTTTACACAGGAAAGGGTATGATACTGCTCCCAATGAAGGCAATAGCAAAACACCTCTAAACTAGAGTAGTGCAGGATCAAACCCTGAATGACTAGACAAGGCAGTGGAGAAACAGGCCCATAATACTTCTGTACTATCCAATTTCATACTGTGAGCCCTATCATGGAGAGTAAACATTACATAAAAGTGCTTCACCCATGTGAAAACATTTCAGAGTCGTACACTGAGCATGGGTAGGTTTGTGCTTGTGGCAATTTGTGGATAAATTGTCCACTTCACTATCCCATCACCTTCCTACGTGGTTATTTTATTTGTATTACCCAGAGGCTCTGGCCTCAGCACTAAGCCCTGCATAAACATAACACATGTTCCCTGCCCAGAAGAACTTACAGTCTAGGGTTACTCATCAGAAATGTGTCATCTGCTGTGTGGATTATCTTCTCTTTTCCCCTTCTGCAGGAGAAAGGCCCTGACGCTGCCACCTAAGCAGCCTCCAGAACTGGCCCAGTGCAAAAGCAAAATAAAACAAGATAATACTTCATCATAAAACTCCTTGTGAACTTGTTATAAGCTCTTTGAGGCTCCGTCCACACGATAGTTTGTAACCACCACTTGGAACCATTTTCAAACCGTTACAGCCTTGCACAATCGCAACATTCTGCATATGCACTCTCTACTGCTGTAAATAACAACAGTACTGAATATAGCATAACTTTTGGATTATCAAGGTGGCTTTTTAAAAAACAAAAAACCTGTCCACGGTGCAAGGGGGGAAATGATGCAATCATGCTAGCAACTGTCATAGGAGTCATAGGGGAGCTAATGCAGCAAGTTTTGCCGGGCTTGACAACCATTTTCCAACATGATTGTTCCTAGCCTGGTTTCTTGAAATATTGCTGAGACCTAAGATGAATAACCATTTGGGGTGCCTCTTGCAAGCTAGAATCACAAGCATAAGTATATCAGATCACCTTGTCTCAAATTATTTGTTCTTCATCTACTTATGTTCTCGTAATGTTCTGTTTTGTCCAAGTTCCGGGCCCCTGCCTGGCTCAATTAATTGCTAGTTTGGCAAGGAGTTTGAGAAATGTTATACCCTTACTGTGATAAACAGTGTCCTATATAATATACAAGTGCTTTTTATTGAACAGCAGAACAAAATGAAGAGAAATAGTGATACTAGCAGAGAACGGAAACACTTTTCTGACAGACAGACCACTTTGGCCCCAGGCAGACGCAAAGGAATACTGTAATATCAGCACCAGCACAACTTTGTCATCATGACCTGGCACTTCTGCTTCCCACAAATATTCTAGCATGCATGCTTAAAACTTAGTCTCTTCAAATGTTTGAGGATGCAAAACTCCATCCCTCAAGTTTCTTGGGGAAACCAAACACAACAGAAGCATGAACATAGAGAAAATTTATGTTTAAATTAGAATGAATTCTTGTGGAAAACATTTTTGCTGCATTCACCAAGCTGTAATTATCTGATGACGGCTCAATGACTTTTGTGAAATAAATTGATGCCCAGAGGGAGAAAACACTTCAACTTCACAACACAGCACAGGATGTACTGTATTATATTCAGGTTCTTAGACCAGAGAATCTGAGCACCTGCATGATTTAGTAAGCAGAAACAAGTCCAAATAGTCTGCCCAGCTCATCATCTCTAAGATATATAATGTGTACTCAAACTTTTATCCTGACTCCCAGAACTTCTGACACTCTTCCTTTACTACAGATAGGATACAAGGTACTTGAATAAGAAATTTAACCTTGGTGACATGTAGAGTTTATTAAAGACTGGCGGTAATGCCATTAGAATCAGATGATGTATGACTGGACTGAATCAACTGATGAAGGACAGAGACAGTCTTCACATTTAATTGGTTGGTTATCTTTTCTATTGCAATGTGGAGTTTTACTAATTAGACATATAAAAGGTTTCTTGAAGTGCGTTTGGCAGAATGAAGCAAATATGAAGTGTATTGCAACATTAGGCTCATGCAATGGGCCAAATCCCATTTGCCATATTTAGACAAGTAAACCCATTGAAGACAATGGGATTTGCATGAGTTAAACGAACAGGATTTAACCTGACGTCTGAAAGATACTTTGGATGGGTTTCATACACCTGCTGCTACATTTGTTGTAGTTTAATATAAAAATGCTTCCTAAGGTCATTTAAAGTGTGCCTAGTATATTATTTACAGGTGTTGAAAGGAGGATTGATGTCTGAGAGGAGCCTATAGCAGGGTGAGACAGGTAAGAAGTATGCATACTGAAATCTCTAGCTGATTCTACCACATATTACATAAAAATTCCAGTTTTTACCAGGTATCCTCATTTCATCCCCTTAGGCTCACAGAGAAAATATGTTTGTCAAACATTAAATAAAAAACAAATACCACTTTTCAAAAGTGAGCTTGAGCTATCAACTCTTCACATGCTGGCCTCTGTTGAAGTCAATTAGGTGAATTTAGCACTTGCTACAGGTGGTGGATAAACAGCACTGGAGACTAATGTTCTCTCTCCATGTAAAGTGTGCTAGGCATAGCATCTGTGCAAGCTTTCGCAGGTGGTCCTGACCAAAAATCCCACCTCTCTCTCTCTCTCTCTCTTTTTTTTTTTATAAAGAAAATGGGCCTCATTCTCTATTCTCTTGTACCAGTTTATATCAGTGTAACTCCACTGGCTTTGATGCAGTCATACCAGCATAAAAGTGGTGTTGAAAAATCAGGCCCTTGCTTCTTTGTCTTCATTTGCAGTCCTGTTTTGATGTGCTCAAAGTAAATCTTCAAGCTCCAGTAAACTGAAGTGTACAATTATTTGCCAAGGAAATGAGAACCAAGAAAATGCATAAAAATACAAAGGGTTGCATCTTCCATACGAAACTGTAGAGATTTTCAGTAAAATAATTTCTCTATTGTTCAATGGCCAGAGCCCTCTTTCCAAAGACCATGCCTCCAATAGCACATCCACATTCATTATAGAAATATAGCAAGCCACATTGTTCTCTGTACAAAACATTTCCTCTTGCCCTATAGTAGGGATTTTTCAATTACTGTAATACTTTCATAAGAGAAGGGGAGGTGGACGCTTTCAGGGGATATTTCAATGATGTTTCACTCACACCTCCTCCATCCATGCAGCGGAACAAACCCCCCTTTAGCCATGTGTGCACGCTACTTTCCATCACACTTCTTTGCTCTTCTTCCCTACCACGTGAGTATGAAGCACCCTCAGCATGTCAAAAAGAAAAGGAGTACTTGTGGCACCTTCGAGACTAACAAATTTATTTGAGCATAAGCTTTCGTGAGCTACAGCTCATCTTTTCAAACTCCTACACTATGCTTTTCCTCTTCTCATAAATATCTAAGTACCATTCAAAAACAAGAAAAGAAGCTACAAGATCATCCTGACTGATTACGCTCTACTCCAGCTGCCCTTGATATCTTTGCTGTTGCCAAACAATGAGATGGTAAATATTGCTGGGGGTGTGAGATGAGGTCATGGGCATAACACAGCACTTGTACCTATTTCAGAATCATTCAATCACATGTTGCTATTCCCAGAATATAACTGATTTACTGTGCCATGGAGAATTGGCTTAAATTTAAATGAAAATTTTTTCAAAATGTTGACAAAAAATGGCAGTTTTTGGTGACTTTTTTTAGCAATGCCCCTGTTTGCTTTTTAGTTTATTTTTGACCAGCTCAAACAAGAGGTATTCCTATGATGGTCTAGGAAAGCAGTTCAGTTGCCTGAACACCCGGGGAACCACTAATATTTCATCTGTACCAGTTAAATATTTTGTTAGCTAGAGCACATACAAAGAAGCTGGCAAGCTAGTTGCCAGTGCAGGTCATGGCATGCCCAAGAGAATTGCAGTTATGATACACCAGTGACTTTCTAAACACAGAGACACATCACTTAAGGATAAAGTAAGAAGAGGATCCTACCAACATTATGAGGGAAAAAAATATTATATATGTGTTTACTGCATATTAAAAGGATACGTATGATATGCTGTACAGGATCTTGGCAAATGTTACTTTTTTTTCCATAGAGAGAACTGAGCCAAATACAAGTAAATGGTATACCATTTTCTTACAGCAGTTGAACATTATAGTAGTCTTCAACAATAATATTTCAGGACAAATTCTGCTCTTGGTTGCAGTCGGACTACTCCATCTGAGTCAATGGGGCTGCCCTGTGCCTACAAGAAAAGATGTGTGCAGTGTTGCTGTAACTGTATCAGACCTAGGATATTAGAGCGACAAGGTGGGTGAGGTAATATCTTGTATCAGACCAACTTCCATTGGTGAGAGAGACAAGCTTTCGAGCGACATACCCAGAACTCTTCTTCAGGTCTGGGAGACTTACTCAGAATGTCACAGCTAAATGCAAGGTGGAACAGATTGTTTAGCTGCTTATGTTTTGAAATCTGTTCCACCTTGCCAAGATCCTCACACATCTTGTCTCTCCCTAATATAAAAGATGTCTAGTGTTATACCAGGGTCCTGGATGACTGGACTAATGACTTCTGTTTCCTTTTCTCTCAGGAGCTGATGTGTGGGCAAGTCACCTGATCAATCAGTGCATCAGTTTCCCTCATTTGCTTACACAAGTTGAGCACATGAAGTCCTTACACGCACACAAAGCTCTTGTTGGCACTTGCTTCCCATGAACATTTATTATAACCTTCCCCCACCCACCCACAGGTTGTCTACTTGCCTGAAGCAGCTTCCTTCCTTTTTTCTTTTTTTGTTTGAGATGCTGGACTAGAGAAAGGGGTCACTTGTGACTAGCTTAGCCTATTGAATTTAGATAGTCTATCCGATTCAGCAGGTATTTGCAGATTGATATAAACAACACCCTTTCCCACAGATTGCTCTCACTGCACCTCACTTATAAAGTACGTCTTTTTATTACAAATATGAGACTATATAAAGATATACAGGATGAATGTTTAAAATATGGTTCTAGTTTTGTTAGTCACTGTTTGGAACTGTTATTCCTACATCAGCATTAAGGAAAGCAAGTTGTTTGCTACTTACGATTATTGGTTTTTCATTTAATTAAAGGCTTATCCTTATGCTCCAGTATCCACAGAGCCAGTTAATGCTTAATTGATATTGTGATATTCATTTCTTCATTGCCTTGTGTAGCTGCAAGGGGAGGGATAGGAACTCTAGATCTGGGGCTGGGGAGGGGTGGGTTAAATAGTACTATGAATCCACAAAAAGATTTCTCAGTCATTCCCATTTGGTTGCCGAAAGGGGATTAGAGAGGACTAGAAATGTTGGTACCTTGGATCCTGAAAACACACCTGTGCATTGTTTGTGAGCAAGGCTGGATTAAGGTAACTGGTGCCCTACACAAACCAGGAAATGGATTTCCATCTCCCAAGGCCCTGCTCTTCTGCCCCACCCCTACACTGCGACACCCGCCCCCACTCAGAGTGGCAATAGTAGGGACCCCTTTATCCTTCCAGACAGGCAGAGGCAATAAGACCCCCACACTCCACCCCACTATCAACAGTAGTAGGTGCCCTCTTTCCTCACCAGAGGGTCTGAGGGCATCAGCTGGGGCCTAGTAACCCCACAACAAGGATGTGAGATGTGCTTGGATGCATGGGCGTGGCCCACTGTACTCTTCTCCTCTTCCCACACACAATCTTCATTTGAAATGGGGCAGTGTTAACGCTGTACTGAGGTGACGAGGCCATTTCACACCTCTCAGAGCTATTGTTTCCGATTGTCTGCAGACGCTACTGCGCTGGTTACATATGAGTCACATTTTCAAGCTTCTCTTTCCCAATAATGAGCACTAAAAATATACTTTTTTTTTTAAATGAGGGATGAGATTCTGATGTAATCACATTACTCCAGAAGTTGGGGCCCAAGGCATTGATCTCTAGTGCTTATGTGTTAATCTGGCCTTGTGTGAGAGTAATCATTGTTTTGAGAGAGAAAAATAATGCTATACTGAGACCAGTACTGGCAGGACATAGCAAACTGAAACTCTCTGCATCAGTAACTATATTTTCTTGGCATAGTGAAAGACAGGGAATAGAGGAAACTTATAATATAAAGATAATTTGTGTTCTTATTCAACCGTCTCTATAGGATGGCTATTATTGATATAAGATTTCATATCTACTGAACAATAATCACCAGCTGCGATAAAACTCATCGTCACCCTGCTATAACTACAATTCAGATGCTATTTTCACCCTGTATGAATCAATACCAGGTCAATATACACTGTGTTTTAAATAGGTCTTGGGGACATTGTTCAGAGCTCTTTAAGTGAATTCAGTGGAATCTGAACAGCCTGGCCTGGGGAAATGGGGCTAAAGAAAAGATACAAATGTAAAAATCCAAATGTTAGAGCAAGATGTCCAAACCTATATCAAAGAATTAAGCACTGTCCTTAAAACATACATGCCTAGTGCATGCTAACTTCAGTTTATCCATCACTCTGATGCTTTGTCTTTTAAAATGTGATGCCAAACTCCAAATCACCTCTGTCAAATTTCAGTCCTTTTTTCAAAATTGCTCTTAGCCGTTGCTCGGCATGACATGTGTGTGATATTGCTCCCAATCAAAGATAAAATCATTACATTTTTTTTAATCAAGAAAAGTAAATGAATGTATTTGTGGAATTGCAGGCAGGGGTAATATCTGGCTCCTTGTTCTATACTTACCAAATGTGTTTCCTGTGGCCTTCCAAGTAGCGTTTACCAAAATACTGTGAATGGTTAATGTGCAGATGAAATGTAAATAAAGATCAAAAAGAGGAATGAAGACGATTTATTTCAATATGTAAAGGCTAGTGCTGCTATATGGAAAACTACTGCAGCCAACAGTTCCAAACTCTGATTATTGCTATCCGCCTACATTCAAAAGGCAGGGTTTGCATGAAGGGGGGAGGCTTTGCTTCTATCATGTTTTTGTTAAAGAGCTTAGTTCTGCCTATGCCCAATGTTTAATGCAGCCAGTTTGGAGAAATTACTCGTCAATTAAAAATTCTATAAAATAAACTGACATTATCATAATCCTCCTTACTAGGAAATGGGGGCAGTTAAGAGCTTTATCATCCTGGCCTCTGACAATATCCTACAAGACTAGTGGCTGTGGTATTAATTGATTGGTGTCATTTATAGGTAATCTAACAACACTGAATAATTTATTTTCCAATGACACATGCTGAAAATAAATGGTTGCTCTGATAAGTGCACAGCTTTGGAAGGAATTGTACTACACAGGGCTTCAGGTAAAGATTAAGGTTCAAAGATCTCTTTCAGAATCCTCTATTATTTGCTTTAGTATACAAGGCTTTCATTACAGTAGAGGTGCATAGAATTCAATACCCTTTTTCAAATCAGATTGTCTGTTATGAATTTTAAAAGTCTAGAACATGGATACATGAGAACAGGAAATGTACAATGTATAGCACAGCCTTGCAAATCACCATAAAAATTGACCAGTCTAGGCACAAAATCTGTTTTCCACTCTTTTCCGTGGTGCAGATGAGGCAGAAAAAGAAAAGATTTAATCACTTGTCCAATAAAAATTATACACCTTAATTGACTGTGAAGTAGAATTTTGCAAGAATCACTTAGTAGGAAGTAGGTTTCAGAGTAGCAGCCGTGTTAGTCTGTATTCGCAAAAAGAAAAGGAGTACCGGTGGCACCTTAGAGACTAACAAATTTATTAGAGCATAAGCTTTCGTGAGCTACAGCTCACTTCATCGGATGCATTTGGTGGAAAAAACAGAGGAGAAATTTATATACACACACACAGAGAACATGAAACAATGGGTTTATCATACACACTGTAAGGAGAGTGATCACTTAAGATAAGCCATCACCAGCAGCAGGGGGGGGAAGGAGGAAAACCTTTCATAGTGACAAGCAAGGTAGGCTAATTCCGGCAGTTAACAAGAATATCAGAGGAACAGTGGGGGGTGGGGTGGGAGGGAGAAATACCATGGGGAAATAGTTTTACTTTGTGTAATGACTCATCCATTCCCAGTCTCTATTCAAGCCTAAGTTAATTGTATCCAGTTTGCAAATTAATTCCAATTCAGCAGTCTCTCGTTGGAGTCTGTTTTTGAAGCTTTTTTGTTGAAGTATAGCCACTCTAAGATCTGTGATCGAGTGACCAGAGAGATTGAAGTGTTCTCCAACTGGTTTTTGAATGTTATAATTCTTGACGTCTGATTTATGTCCATTCATTCTTTTACATAGAGACTGTCCAGTTTGGCCAATGTACATGGCAGAGGAGCATTGCTGGCACATGATGGCATATATCACATTGGTAGATGCGCAGGTGAACGAGCCTCTGATAGTGTGGCTGATGTGATTAGGCCCTATGATGGTATCCCCTGAATAGATATGTGGACAGAGTTGGCAACGGGCTTTGTTGCAAGGATAGGTTCCTGGGTTAGTGGTTCTGTTGTGTGGTGTGTGGTTGCTGGTGAGTATTTGCTTCAGATTGGGGGGCTGTTTGTAAGCAAGGACTGGTCTGTCTCCCAAGATCTGTGAGAGTGATGGCTCGTCCTTCAGGATAGGTTGTAGATCCTTGATGATGCGTTGGAGAGGTTTTAGTTGGGGGCTGAAGGTGATGGCTAGTGGCGTTCTGTTGTTTTCTTTGTTGGGCCTGTCCTGTAGTAGGTGACTTCTGGGTACTCTTCTGGCTCTGTCAATCTGTTTCTTCACTTCAGCAGGTGGGTATTGTAGTTGTAGGAATGCATGATAGAGATCTTGTAGGTGTTTGTCTCTGTCTGAGGGGTTGGAGCAAATGCGGTTATATCGTAGCGCTTGGCTGTAGACAATGGATCGAGTGGTATGATCTGGATGAAAGCTAGAGGCATGTAGGTAGGAATAGCGGTCAGTAGGTTTCCGATATAGGGTGGTGGTTATGTGACCATCGCTTATTAGCACCGTAGTGTCCAGGAAGTGGATCTCTTGTGTGGACTGGTCCAGGCTGAGGTTGATGGTGGGATGGAAATTGTTGAAATCATGGTGGAATTCCTCAAGAGCTTCTTTTCCATGGGTCCAGATGATGAAGATGTCATCAATGTAGCGCAAGTAGAGTAGGGGCATTAGGGGACGAGAGCTGAGGAAGCGTTGTTCTAAGTCAGTCATAAAAATGTTGGCATACTGTGGGGCCATGCGGGTACCCATCGCAGTGCCGCTGATTTGAAGGTATACATTGTCACCAAATGTGAAATAGTTATGGGTCAGGACAAAGTCACAAAGTTCAGCCACCAGGTTAGCCGTGACAGTATCGGGGATACTGTTCCTGACGGCTTGTAGCCCATCTTTGTGTGGAATGTTGGTGTAGAGGGCTTCTACATCCATAGTGGCTAGGATGGTGTTTTTAGGAAGATCACCAATGGACTGTAGTTTCCTCAGGAAATCGGTGGTGTCTCGAAGATAGCTGGGAGTGCTGGTAACGAAGGGCCTGAGGAGGGAGTCTACATAGCCAGACAATCCTGCTGTCAGGGTGCCAATGCCTGAGATGATGGGGCGTCCAGGATTTCCAGGTTTATGGATCTTGGGTAGCAGATAGAATACCCCAAATCGGGGCTCCAGGGGTGTGTCTGTGCGGATTTGTTCTTGTGCTTTTTCAGGGAGTTTCTTGAGCAAATGCTGTAGTTTCTTTTGGTAACTCTCAGTGGGATCAGAGGGTAATGGCTTGTAGAAAGCGGTGTTGGAGAGCTGCCTAGTAGCCTCTTGTTCATACTCCGACCTATTCATGATGATGACAGCACCTCCTTTGTCAGCCTTTTTGATTATGATGTCAGAGTTGTTTCTGAGGCTGTGGATGGCACTGTGTTCTGCATGGCTGAGGTTATGGGGTAAGCGATGCTGCTTTTCCACAATTTCAGCTCATGCACGTCGGCGGAAGCAGTCTATGTAGAAATCCAGGCTGCTGTTTCGACCTTCAGGAGGAGTCCACCCAGAATCCTTCTTTTTGTAGTGTTGGCAGGAAGGTCTCTGTGGGTTAATATGTTGGTCAGAGGTGTGTTGGAAATATTCCTTGAGTCTGAGACGTCGAAAATAGGATTCTAGGTCACCACAGAACTGTATCATGTTCATGGGGGTGGAGGGGCAAAAGGAGAGGCCCCGAGATAGGACAGATTCTTCTGCTGGGCTAAGAGTATAGTTGGATAGATTAACAATATTGCTGGGTGGGTTACGGGAACCATTGTTGTGGCCCCTTGTGGCATATAGTAGTTTAGATAGCTTAGTTTAGATAGTTTAGTAGGAAGTGGCTGTCCTTATTAATCTACACCATTTTCCAAGCCTCATGGATAGCCCTAGTTCATCTGCTTACACTTTTTACATCTGCTTAAACACCAAAGAGCAGGAAAGACTGAGGTCATATAGAACATATAACCTATCTGTGCTATCCCTATGCTTTGTTTAAAAAAGAAAAGGCTAATGTCATGGCCTACTATATACATGGCTATATGTGATGGCCTAATGTGACGGCCACACTATAATGTGATGGCCTCCGGAGGAAGGCACACAGTTAAAGCAAAATCTGGTTACTTACAAACATATACATGTAGTGTTCACAGTAGAGGCTCATGCACTCATATAAATGGGTGGAACCCTGGGCCCATTGACTTCAGTGGGGCCCGGATTTCATTCAATGCGAATTCCAGGAAGGACTTACATCAATGAGTCCAAAATATCCTAAACCTAGAACCTCTCTTTTTTTGGTACACTAAAATGCAGAATGACAGAATTCCTGTAAATTCAGTCTTATTAGTAAGATTAACTATATGCATGTGTCTTATAATAAGAATGATCATGTGCATTGGAAGTGAAAAGCCTTATAGAATTAAATAGGAATTAAGTCAACATAAAATGTAGGACTCTTCCATAAGAGCAGCATTTCTAGAGTGGTACACATTTGAGTAGAATGCTGACTGCAGCTAGCAGGTGCAGCCTTGTTTCCAGACAATTCAGCGGCAAAACCCACATTGACTTCCTTCTGTGCTGGATGGACTTCAAGGTTTTCATTACTCACGCCCTGAATATAAACATCACTTATATCTGACTGAAAAAATGTGACTTTATTATTTTAAAGCATTTACCAATAAAACAATCCTCACTAACATCTGATTGCTCCGTTTTCCCACTGCTATGCACATCGGAGCATAAATGAGTACAAGTTCAACTGATTTTGTAAGTGGTGTAATACATGGGGCAATATATGGTTTGGAATGAATAAAACATTATACACCATTTGCAGGGCCCAGGATCTGATTGTCTTATCATTAGTGCAGAGTAAAGCATGTAAAAGCACATTGTATGACAGACTGAAATATGTGGAGACACTTCTGTATTAGGCTGTAATAAGCATGTTAATTAGAGATTATTGTTCATTCTTACAGTAATCCTGGATGCCAACATGGCTGTCAGAATAGCCTAATTTAACCAATACAAGAATAACCACCTTCCCTAAACATTTTTCCCATTAACTCAGCTCACAAAGAAACAAATCCTGCTCCCCTTCCTATCCAGGATCAGGGAAAGCCCTAAATGCAGTAGAACAGCCTTAGTTCTGCCATGCAGGGGCAGACTCTCAAGAGGTCAAGCCTGCATGGGGAGGAGTGTACATCAGTCCATTGGTTGCAGTAATAACTGTGCTGGTGCTCTGTGCTACGAAAAGTTCAGTCCATCCTCCCACTGAACCCAAAGATCCCTTACACAAGGCCAGTTTACTCAGGCACTGAGCTCTAAAATGTGAATATTTGACTCTACAATAAGAGCCAAACAGCCATAACTCAGTCATGGGAACCTCTTCATCCTTCTGCTTCCTGCATATTTCCCCTCTAATTCTGTCGAGGGCAGGTACCAGCTCTCACATTTCTGGAGCAAAGTAGGATTTTTTTTTTCATTTCAATTTTGGCAGAGAATAGCCACTCCCTTTCCACTTGCCTGTCCGTGAAGCTCTGTTTTACCTCCCTTAAGCCCTTCCTCTTCATCTTTATCATAGAGCTAAGGTTTAGGAAAATGGAAAATTTCCCCTTGGGTTTTTGTATTGGACTGTCACCAGTACCTACCCTCAGGCCCAGATGTATGTAAAATTAAATGAATAAGCTTGTATTGAGATGGATATACCAAGTGTTCAACAGTTATGGCCTGTTTATAAACTTTTGTAAAGGAAGTGTAATTTGGGGGCCCTGGACTTGACTGAAATATACTTTTCATCCTTTCACTTTTTAAAATCTAAGTGTATTGTTTGGGTAAAGATAGCTAGATAATATAGGCAACATCCTCAGTGGGTGTAAATTAACATACCTTTATGATCCTGTATATACATACTTTAGAGATGAGCCCAAGGTGCAAAGTGGATCGAGAGTCAAACTTTCCCAACACTTGAAAGTGTTCATATCTGTGGTTACGGATTTCAGGTGGTTATAGAAAACTTATGTCTGGCAGTTATTTGGGCCTTGTATTCCACTGTCACTCCCTTTCCAACTCACTATAAACAGAAATTGTGGTTTGCATATGTTTCACTACCCTTTACACATATGTGTCATCAAGCCAAAAAATTGTAAAGTTTCCATTAACTTGGGGGTATACTGCATCTCAATTTTGTGTACCCACTTTGAGACACATGGGCAATTTTTACCAGTATTGAACATCCACAGTTCCCAATGTCTTCAACTGAACTTCTGAAAAAAGGTCCAGTGACTCTAATTGGAACACATCAAACCATTGATCACTTTAAAAAAATTGGTTTACCTCTTTTCTAGCTTCATTGACCTTAAACTGAACACTTAGCTTTAGCTCAGAGTTATAGAACGCTCAGCTAGTATCAGATTCTATTTGACTACTGGCAACTTTGGTTCTTGGATATATATAACTGGGAAATATTTCTATCCTTTCCAAATGCATTTTCAAATTCCATTTTTGTTCACAATATTAGTGGGTGCTACTCCTGATGCCTCAGAAGTATTTTTGCTCACTTTTATTGTTATATACCATTTATTTAGGTTGTTACCGGATGTTGTTTGTCTGTTCGGTGTAGTGTGATTAAGAAGGCCTAAAATCAGCAGAAAGACAAAGAAATGTGCTCCAAATGTACACGGTGGGACAAATCTTCTGCCCAGTGCCTAACCTGAGTACTTGGGTTGAGCAATGAGGTGACTTGCAAGTACAGGGGATGAAGGAATCTTCCTTCTATGGCTGCTACTGCAGCTTCCCACCATAGTCTCCACTTGGGTAGTGGAAACAGCTGCTGGATCTCTGTAGTTATGGAGTCCTGACACCACTGGTTCACCAGCCTGCCTCCAAATCTTTATACTTGGCACTGATGCAAAGAGTACCCCCCCCCACACACACACACACACACAGAGCTCGGCTTTACATGCCATAGGTGGTGTACACACTTTGCATGGGCTGTCAGAATTCTGCCTCTCCAATGTGTTCGCCCAGCCTGTGGAGAAGAGAACAGGATTTGTTCCTTAGCACAGAAAAAGTTTAAGGTCTCAAACACAGTCTCTTGTCACAGCAAGACACTGAGATTATTCTGTTTCAGGTTGCAGGGCCATGTGACCCTGTTTCAACCGATAGCTATAATAGTTGCCGTCATCTACTATTGACCATGTAGAACAAAAGTGCAAGGAGTTTTGTTTGCTCAACAATGACAAAACTAGTTATAGAGCAAATGTACAAAGCAGGCTTAATAATTAAGCAATTGGACAGGATACACAGCAAATGTCTACACATTTTTTTACATGCCTCAGATTGCATTTGAAGACATACAGACAAAGATCAAGCAATTTTAACTAGAATATCAAAGAACTATTTTTGCATTTGAACCACCTCTGGGGTTTTTTTTCTGCACTCCTGTAGCATGATGGTGATACTCAGCCATAAATATTTCAAACACAAAACTGGCCTTGGGCTGAGACCTTGGGGTCTGTTCTCCCAAACGCTGTGTGCATGTTACAAATGAGCAGGGTGGTGGAGCAAACCCCCTTGTCTGTCAGTAAGCCTGGAATTGATTTTCAAATGTGAGTTATAAACATCTGACAAATAGGATTGATGGTGGAATTGCTGACAGATTCTTAACTATATTGGTGCTAGGGGTCATGATCACTACAGTGCAGACAGTTGTTCATACTCAAATGAAGCTGCTTATTCCAGAGAAAAGAAGAGGAGAACTTGAGACTTCTGGAGACAACTTAAAGATCAATACCTGCTTTTTCAGATAGCACATAATTGATAGATTTTTTGGACTGTTCTGTAACTAAATAGCTCTGTTAGAACTTAAATATAATATTTTAAATGCATTACTTTCAATGGAAAAAATCATACTAATAGAACATCAATTTTGAGATTTTAATCCCACAAAAGTCAGGGACATTCAGATGTAAGATTCCCATAGTAAATGTATTGCTATCCCATTGTGCATATATATTATCATAAGTGCTTTCCTTACACAGTAACATAACACCAAACAATGTGACCTGCTGTATGACAAATATTTATTTTATAGACAAGAGTTAAGTATGTGGAGGTTTGAAAGGTCTAATATGCCAACTGAAATAAATAAGACTGGGCAGGAATTATGACATCAGACATTCCCAGAAATGACTGGATACAGTAGTACATTTGTACACACTATTGGTCACTGAAAAGATAGTATGATTTGTCAAACTTGATCGGGTCAATCAAGACTAGTATCCCCCCCATTAGCAATAGCCAATACATGTTGCTTCAGAGGTGAGTGGGGAGGAGTTGGCACCAAATATTGTCATATATATTTTATTTTTACTATTTCCAAAAGATATATTAGACAGAATAATATGTTAGATAGATATAGATATAATCAGGGCTGGATTAACACAGGGGCTTTAGGGGCTGCAGCCCAGAGCCCTGGGCTAAGGGGGGCCCCGGAGCAGAAGGGCTCAGGCAGGCTGCCTGCCTGCATGCTGTGGCCCCATGCTGCTCCCAGAAGCAGCTGACTGCTGGCACATCTCTGCGACCCCTGGCAGGGGGTGGGGGGAAGATGCACTGTCCCCCTCCCCCCAGGGGCACACAGAGACGTTGTAATCGCCTCCCAGCTGGAGCCTGCACCTCGCACCCCCTCCTGCACCCCAACCTCTGCCCCAGGTCAGAATCCTCTCCTGCACCCAAACTCCGTCCCAGAGCCCACACCCTGTACCCGCTTTTGCACCCCAACACTCTGCCCCAGCCTGCAGCCCCCTCCTGCACAAAACTCCCTCCCAGAAAGAAGCTAATATAACAGCTGTTCTAAGGTAAGAAGTAGGCTATTTTGAATTAACTTTACTATATTCTACATGTTTTAAGACTGAAATGTAACCACAGAACAGCTTTATGTTAATTAAAAGGCAAGTTTAGTATAGCATTAATAGCCTGGATGCTATAATTGTGATAATTTTGTTTTAAATTAGGAAAAAGACTTGTATACAGGGGCCCCATAAAATCTAATAGCCCTGGGCCCACAGGAACATTAATCCGGACCTGGATATATTAGATATAGATTAATAGATACAATCCCTGCCCCAAGGAGCTTCCCGTCCAATCTGAGACACAATATGATCACTAAGGTTAACAAACAATATGAAAGGTTTCAGAGTAGCAGCCATGTTAGTCTGTATTCACAAAAAGAAAAGGAGGACTTGTGGCACCTTAGAGACTAACAAATTTATTTGAGCATAAGCTTTCGTGAGCTACAGCTCACTTCATCGGATGCATTCAGTGGAAAATACAGTGGGGAGATTTATATACATAGAGAACATGAAACAATGGGTGTTACCATACACACTGTAACCAGAGTGATCACTTAAGGTGAGCTATTACCAGCAGGAGAGCGGGTGGGGGGACCTTTTGAAGTGATAATCAAGGTGGGCCATTTCCAGCAGTTGACAAGAACGTCTGAGAAACAGTGGGGGTGGGGGTGGAGGAATAAACATGGGGAAATAGTTTTACTTTGTGTAATGACCCATCCACTCCCAGTCTCTATTCAAGCCTAAGTTAATTGTATCCAGTTTGCAAATTAATTCCAATTCAGCAGTCTCTCGTTGGAGTCTGTTTTGAAGTTTTTTTGTTGAAGAATTGCAACTTTTAGGTCTGTAATCAAATGACCAAAGAGATTGAAGTGTTCTCTGACTGGTTTTTGAATGTTATAATTCTTGACATCTGATTTGTGTCCATTTATTCTTTTACATAGAAACTGTCCAGTTTGACCAATATACATGACAGAGGGGCATTGCTGGCACATGATGGCATATATCACATTGGTAGATGTGCATGTGAACGAGCCTCTGATAGTGTGGCTGATGTGATTAGGCCCTATGATGGTGTCCCCTGAATAGATATGTGGACACAGTTGGAAACGGGCTTTGTTGCAAGGATAAGTTCCTGGGTTAGTGGTTCTGTTGTGTGGTGTGTGGTTGCTGGTGAGTATTTGCTTCAGGTTGGGGGGCTGTCTGTATGCAAGGACTGGCCTGTCTCCCAAGATCTGTGAGAGTGATGGGTCTCCTTCAGGATAGGTTGTAGATCCTTGATGATGCATTGGAGAGGTTTTAGTTGGGGGCTGAAGGTGATGGCTAGTGGCGTTCTGTTATTTTCTTTGTTGGGCCTGTCCTGTAGTAGGTGACTTCTGGGTACTCTTCTGGCTCTGTCAATCTGTTTCTTCACTTCAGCAGGTGGGTATTGTAGTTGTAAGAATGCTTGATAGAGATCTTGTAGGTGTTTGTCTCTGTCTGAGGGGTTGGAGCAAATGCGGTTGTACCGTAGAGCTTGGCTGTAGACGATGGATCACGTGGTGTGGTCTGGATGAAATCTGGAGGCATGTAGGTAGGAATAGCGGTCAGTAGGTTTCCGGTATAGGGTGGTGTTTATATGACCATCGCTTATTAGCACCGTAGTGTCCAGGAAGTGGATCTCTTGTGTGGACTGGTCCAGGCTGAGGTTGTTGGTGGGATGGAAATTGTTGAAATCATGGTGGAATTCCTTAAGGGCTTCTTTTCCATGGGTTCAGATTATGAAGATGTCATCAATGTAGTGCAAGTAACATAGGGATATTAGGGGACGAGAGCTGAGGAAGCATTGTTCTAAGTCAGCCATAAAAATGTTGGCATACAATATGAAGAGGTTGGGGGTGAAGAAGGACAAGAGCAGAAAGCATGTGGCTACTCAGTTTAGGCATGGGCATATTTTAATGTGCACTTAGTCAACAATATGTACAAGGTTTGGAATAGAAGTGTGAAACGGGATTCCTTCAAGGCCTTTGTAGCCAATCAGTTGATTCCTTAAAGTGTGAAAATCCATTATCCTTATTTTAACTTCTTCACATAAATATTAAATAGATTGCATGGAAGTGACTGGCTTGTACAGCATAGAGCCTAAATTCAAGGTGTAACTTGCATTGTATTATGCATCTCCGTCTCTTGGTAAATACAGCAAAGAGACTGTTACTTAAGAAAAAACATAACGTATTCTTAGTACACAGCTACGCTTCTTATTAGATTAGATCTCTGTTTGTCTACTGTTTTCTTGGAGAAGCAAAGGGCTGAAGGTTCAAGAAAAAGACAGCATTTTAATACAGTCTAATTGGTTTTTCTCTTATGAGTCCTGGTCATAAAAGCTAATTAAATTATATTGATCTGTATATGTAAGAACCATTCTTTTTCTCACCCTCAGAAAAAAAATTGGAAATTATTCACAATACCCAACTCTTTCTGAAATGATTAAGACACATCAGACTCTCCTAACACCTTTCTTTGTGAAGAATGGATTTGCTCAGTTGTTATTTAACCTTCTTGAGTACGTGACATCCCTCTCCAGCTTTAGGAATATGCCCAATATGTTTATTTCAGCTCTTGCTTTGGAACTGATAGTAAGATCTGCATGGACAATTTACAATTCAAATCTCATTGATAATTCTCTAGAGAGGAAGTAAAGGAGAAATGAAGAAACCAACAGTACGCCATTTAAAATTATATGATAGGCTTAATAATTGGTTGTTATGCAGTCTTTTCACGTTATCTTTTATAATGGCCACTCTTTTCACATTAAGTTATTCTGCCTTGTGAGGGGTTTTGGCTTTTTTGTAGTTGTTCAACAGTATCTCAATCTTGATTATGCAAAGGACAATCCCACTGTTTTTCCATCCTGACATCTCATTATTTCCCCATATCTCAATAGATCAGGGGTGGGCAAACTAAGGCCCACAAGCCATTTTAAACCAGCTGGGGAGCAGGGTCTGGGGCTTGCCCCACTCCAGCCGGGGTGCTGGGTTGGGGGCTGCACCACACGGCTCAGCCCCACTCTGGCGCTCCAACCTCAAGCAGCTCCCGGAAGCCATGGCATGGCCGCGTTCCGGCACTCTAGCTGGGGTGCAGGGTTGGGGGCCGCTCCATGTGGCTTCCGGAAGCCGCGGCATGGCCCTGCTTCAGCTCCTATACACTCCAATGGCCCCCTCCAGTGCTCCAATGGGAGCTGCAGGGATGGTGCCTGCAGATGGGGAAGTGTGCAGAGCCGCCTGGCCCCACCTCCGTGTAGGAGCCAGAGAAGGGACATGCCACTGCTTCCGGGAGCTGCTTGAGGTAAGCGCCACTGGGAGCCTGCACCCCTAAGCCTCTCCCCTGCCCCACCCCTCATCCCCCTCCTGCTCTCCAAACCCCTCAATCCCAGCCCAGGGCACCCTCCTTCACCCCAAACCTCTCATCCCCAGCCCCACCCCAGAACCCGCACCCTCAGCCAGAATCTGCACCCCTTCCCGCACATCTGCCCCAGCCCTGATCCCCCTCTCGCCCTCTGAACTCCTCAGTCCCAGCCCAAAGCACCCTCCCTACACCCCATACTCCTCATCCCCAGCCTCACCCTAGAGCCCACACCCCCAATCAGAGCCCTCACCCCCTCCCACACCCCAACCCCAATTTTGTGAGTATTCATGGCCCGCCATACAATTTCTATTCCCAGATGTGGCCCTCGGGCCAAAAAGTTTGCCCACCTCTCCTATAGATGATTTAAGGTCAGATTTTCAAAGGTATTTAGGCACCTGAAGATGCATAGGTGCTTTTTAAAATCCCACTAGGTGCCTAGCTGCATCTTTCAGTGCCTAAATACCATTGGAAATCTGGCCCTAAGCAGCCCTTACACAAGCAAAGATCCCACGGATGTCAATGGAATTTCGTCTGTATAAGAATTGCAGAATCAGGTTCCTCTAGAGCTGGAGTCAGTGTATTTCAGCCAATGTCTTTAAAATAGGCTTCTACCACCAAGGAGCATTGTCCAAATGCCTTAATACTGTTGTTCAGAAAACAAATGGTAAGAATTAGTTCAGTTGGCAGCTGAGCACTTCTGCAGGCCTGCGTAGCCTTCCAGACCTCCCACCTTTTTGTTTTTCTGCAGATGCAACAAATTGAGAAGTAGGACTTTTTCTTCCACTGACTGAGGTGGTATGCTATTATCAATGGAAAGGCTGCTGTAGTGAAGTGATACAGTTCAGTTTTGCCTTATATTGTTGATGCCCTGGTAAAACTCACTAAATAGCTGTCTTTCCGTCTCTGCTAGCCTTTCCCTTCTTGTTGTACTATTTCTCTTTCTCTTTCTTTTTTCCTTGGCCAGTAGATAACTGCAAGCATTTTAAGAACTATGAACAGGGCAACTACCTCTTCTAGTTTCCAACCCTGAACTAAATGGCAATAGAAACTACAAGCATACATATAATTAAATTCCTTTCCCTATCTCCCAGCCTCATCCATTTTTTCTCCTACCCCCAAGCATTTTGAAAAAATATCCATGCCCTGATTTAAAAGTACTACGCTTACTGTATTTGAAATAGAAACAGAAGTCCAGAAATAAGATAGTTTGACATATTTTTCATCCTCAAATAATGTGTATTTGAGACTTTGCTCACTGAAATGAATAAGTGTTTTTCTATTTAAGTGCATAGTGTGAGTTAAGTCATGTAACTCAGAGAGAATTGTTTGAGAGGCTAGGATTAATTGCTGTGATCCACAGCAAGAGAAATAAGAAGTGTAATATGAATAATAAAGGACTTCGAAAAGAAATGTATGAACCAAATAAATTCCATGAGTAAAAGGTGACCAGACAACAAGTGTGAAAAATCGGGACTGGGGTGGGGGGTTATAGGAGCCTATATAAGAAAAAGACCCAAAAATCGGGACTGTCCCTATAAAATTGGGACATCTGGTCACCCTACTGAGTAACTGACCATAACAGCAAATCCATCTGAGACAATGTCCTCAATACTGTGGCATTCTTGAGAAAAATTAGAATGAACTATCAAAGGAGGCATCCAATTAAATAAAATCAACCAGAACTAGAACTCTTCAAAACACAGTGAAAATTTTTCATGAAAAAAATTGTCAAAATTTCAATTTTTTTTAAAAAATGCTGACAATCTCTAATAGGAAACTTCATGACTGAGGTGGGAAGACTAAAGGAGGTACCATTGCTAATTTAACCAAACTGTGACAGGTACCATTATTGATTGGGTTAATGATGGATCACTACTTACATTTTAAGCTATTTAGGGCCATATTGCACAAGGGGATCCACTTCAATAGATTAAGTCAATCATACCAAGGAAGACTTTAATTAACCCCTCATCTTCCAAGAGCCAGTTTAGGATTCAAGGCATCTTATTATGATGTAAGATATATTAAAGTTTTTGGTTGTTACTTTTGTTTGAGAAGAGGAACGTATTAGTAACAAAGCTGCATCTCTCTGTCAAACTCCAGAATGTGCAGTAGTATGCAGGTGATCCAGATACAATAGCTATTAGTTGAGGATCAGATTGCAAAAGAAAGAAAATACAATATAGCACACTGGAAAGTGAACCTGTGAAAGAGAAAGAATAACAGTTCCCATCAAAATGTGTCCCTCTTACACTGTTCTTAATGTGACCCTGTAGGACCTAGATCAAATCTGAGTAATGTGGACTTCATGACATACTGTTTCTCCTTTTTGGCCTGAGCAGTTAGCTCTCTCCCATCGACTTAGCATGTCTTCACCAGACTCACTAAATCGACACTGCTGCCTGGATCGCAGAGGTGCCGATTTAGCCAGTAGTGTAGATATGGTCTTAGAGTCCTGAAGGCTGTTTTGGTTAGAAAGAGAAATTGATGGAGTCAAGTATTTCTTTAATGCAATCTTGTTTATTTACAAAGAATGCACAAAATCCTGTTTCTCTGAACACAGGAGGAATCAAACAGGAGATATTTCATTGCTCACAGTTCAAGCCTTTTTCAGCCAGGGACTCAGCTCAAAAAGCTTTATCTAGGCTTCTTATTTCATTAATTTATTTGTTTTCCCCTCTGCTTTTTCTCACTGGAACAGGTACAGAGAAGGGCTACTAGGATGATCTGAGAAATGTAAAACGTGTTTTATGAAAGGAGACTCAATGAGCTTGGCTTGTTTAGCCTAACTAAAAGAAGGCTGAGAGGAGATATGATTGCTATCTATAAATATATCAGAGGCATAAATACCATGGAGGGAGAAGAATTATTTAAGCTCAGTACCAATGTGGATACAAGAACAAATGGATATAAACTGGCCATCAGGAAGTTTAGACTTGAAATTAGATGAAAGTTTCTAACCATCAGAGGAGTAAAGTTCTGGAACAGCCGTCCAAGGTAAGCAGTGGGGACAAACGACATATCTGGCTTCAAGACAAAGCTTGATAAGTTTATGGAGGAGATGATATGATGGGGTAGCCTAATTTTGGCAATTAATTGATCTTTGACTACTAGCGGTAGATATGCCCAATGGCCTTGATGGGATGTTAGATGGGGTGGGATCTGAGTTACTACAGAGAATTCTTTCCTGGATGTCTAGCTGGTGAGACTTGCCCACATGCTCAGGGTTTAGCTGATCTCCATATTTGGGGTCAGGAAGGAATTTTCCCCCAGGGCAGATTGGCAGAGGCCCTGGGGTTTTTTTTTGCCTTCCTCTGCAGCGTGGGGCATGGGTCACTTGCTGGAGGATTCTCTGCACCTTTAAGTCTTTAAACCATGATTTGAGGACTTCAGTAGCTCAGATATAAGTTAAGGGTTTGTTACAGGAGTTGGTGGGTGAGATTCCATGGCCTGCGTTGTGCAGGAGGTAGGGCCAGTGCAACCACTAGGCGAACTAGGCGGTCGTCTAGGGCGCCAAGTGGTTGGGGGCAGCCAAAAGCGTGCTCTAGGGAGGTGGTGGAGCAGAGGTGAGCTGGGGCAGAGGGACACGGGGTGGGCCGCCTGCACCAAGTAATATGGGGGGGTGGCGCACAGGGGAACCACTCCCCGCTCCAGCTCACCTCTGCTCCACCTCCTCCTCTAGCGCGCCACCCCGCTCTGCTTCTCTCCCACCCAGGCTTGTGTGCCAAACAGCTGATTGGCGCCACAAGCCTGGGAGGCGGGAGAAGTGGCGGCGTGCTCGGGGAGCAGGCGGAGCCGAGGTGAGCTGGGGTGGGGTGTTGCCGCACAGCTTCCTGGGCTGAGGGAAGTTGCTGCATGGCTCCCCGAGGGGAGAGGGGGCAGCAGGGAGCTGCCATGGGGGGGTGCCTCAGGGTGGAAGGGAGTTGCCACAGCAGGGGCACTTAAGGGCAGAAGGAAGTGGCAGGGAGCTGCCGCAGGGGGGTCGCTCAGGGCGGAGGGGGAGTGCAAGGTGGAAATGATCCCTTCTGACCTTTAAGTCTATGATTCTTTAGGCTTTCTCAAGGCTATGCTTCCAGTATTTGGTCTGCTATCTCCTTGGATTTCTGCTCCTTTTCTGCTTGTGTTTCTCACCTCTTTCCTCTCTGTCACACATATGCCATGCCAATACAATCAATCCCCTGCCCCTGAATTTATCAGATCACAGAGGAACCCCCTTGAGCCACATGGCTGACTCCTATGGCAGTCTTGTATGTGGCTTTGTTTTGGGCAGAGGCTCCTATTGTTTCAGTTATCTATTCCATATAGGAGCTCAATTGCATGTTGCTTTATTCTGGATGAAAGGTTGTTGTTACACCCCTCAACTTCAACAAGACCTAACAAACACCCCGCCCCATGACAATACTATCCAAGAGCAGAGTGGTAGAACAAGTGAGTGTTTCTCAGGGACTGTCTTCTTTGTGTCTAGTATAGTACCAAGCACCTCAGCACTTAACACATAACAATATTTCAAGTTTGCATGTGTAAAGGTGAACTTGTGCATACATGAAGAAAGAGAATTTTAAGTTGCAACTGGCATACTGGACTGGAACAGCCTGATTTTATTAGTGTACTCTAACCCTCCATTTTAATTTTCATTTGTGAAACTAGTTTTGGTCTTGTCCCCTTCTGAAGGCCCCAAAGCAGTATATAAAGTGCCTTTAGATTTTTAATCTAACATTTTTCTGTGGGTGACTAGATCAGTTGGGCCAATAAATATGGCTGACGCATTTTAATTAAAATAGTTGCATGGATCAGTTATATCCTTGTTGGTAGATCGATGGTGTGGCCAGAGATTCACAGCTTTCCTTATTAAAAATGTCTGAAACTGTTCATCAACACAGCTATTAGTCAGAAGGTGAGACTCCATGCAGCCTTTTATCTTCTCAGTGAAGTGCTGCCACTTGTCTGTGTTTACGATACGGATGGTTAACCTAGATGACACTATTGTGGAATATCTAATAAGCAGTGTGAGCAATTTGATTACAGTCTGTGACAATGGCAGAAGAGCTGTTCTCCTAACACAGTCCACTCTAGATTCATGGTGACTTTAGTGAAGACTTTGGGACACGTTTCCCCAGTCATTGCTTCCTTCCTCCCATCTATCCCCACCCACAATTCCATATCTTTGTCATTTCCTTCTTCAAAAAGGGGGCCTAGTTTCTGCAGCTGTTGACTTTGGTTCCCAAATGTGCTTCACAATCCTTTTGAATGGCTGCAGTGATACTTCGAAGGTGATGCTAAGTCACAGCCAAGGGCTGTCAGGTATACTGAAACCTAAAGGTATCCATTGAACTAGACCAGAGAAAAAATAGGAATACTCTTTTGGTAGAAGGACTAGGGTACATGCTTTGAAGAACTATTGGAGCTGCTATAATTCCTATACTTAGATAATAATACATACATTATTATGTGTGGAAACTATCTATCTCAGATACTTATATGGCCACCATCACCATAGTTTATGAGCAGCACCTCATAGTCTTTAATGTAGTTATCCTCACAACCCTCCTGTGAGATAGGGTTGTTATCCCCATTTTACAGATGGGGAACTAAGACTCTGAGAGGCTAAGTGATCTGCCTAACATCGGACAGGAATAGAATAAATGTGCTTACAGCATTCCCTATGGTATGTGGGAGCCTCTACTGGCTGCTGCTCTCTGCTGTCCTGCATTTTGCCACTGAGGGAGTATACCTGATGAAGTAGCAGTCTACTGGCCTTCTCCATTGCTCCCCCAAACTTCTTCTGCCGATAATCATGAAGTCTCTTTCCTCATTTGTCCTGCATAAATAAAATATAATCAAAGGTTAAATTGGGAGCTGAAGAATGAGTGGAGAGCAAAGAGATTTGACACAAACTAGACACACGTTTTCCAAACAGGTCAGTCAGTTGGAATTTTGAAGGCCCAGAAGTTTTTTTCCTGGGACTGTCCTGAAGTCTTGCCCCTCCATTTCAGGAGACACAGAAATAACTTATGCAGCTCTCCATTTTCTTGGCTTATCTGTAGGGACAGAACTAAATTCATTGTTAAACTGTCCAATTTCTTCATCCCACTCTCCAACTAGCCACAATCCTTTCTGGTGGATCGGTTTTTCCTTTTACCTACTGTCCAGTGAAAAGATATTTGAGGGATCTTCTGATTAGAACTGGTAGGGAATTTTTTGATAGGATCATTTTTTTTTATTACAAATAGTGTAGATTTGGCAAAACCAAAACTTTTCAAGGGAATGCACCAGTTTTGATTGAATCTTCATCAGGAAAGGTTTCTCAGGTCCAGGATGGAATTTTTGCTCGGAATGAGAAAGCTACATAACTTCCCCAGAATAGCTCAGTGGAGAGGACACTGGGTCATGGGAATGAAAGATTTAAGTCCCTGCTCTGCCTGATTCAGAGACTTGAACTTGAGTCTTCTATTTCCAGTGGTGCTCTAGCTATTCTGGGCTTGTCTCTCTCTGGTTTGAAAGGTCTCTGTTTCAGCTCAATGCAGAGTGGGGAAAAAAACTGAAATCTCAAATGTTCCTGGGACAGAAAAAATGTTTCCTACCTTACTGTACTTCTCAGGGTAGTAGAAATTTTCTCTGCATTTATCAATCAGCACATATTTTGAATCCTCTAATTTTCCCTTTGACTTATTTCTACTCATTTTTATATAACTCCCAGTACTCTTCCATATGACAGTGTTTATATTTGCTAGAATACAGTGTCTGCTACTTGCTTCTATTATGCTTTTTTATATCTACTTAAGCACTTTTCCTGTGGTATCATGGCTTCTGTTCCCCATTTCCTAGTTTAGACTAAACAAGGAGAAACTGTAATTGTTGAACCAACAGTATCTTGATTATACCCGACTTGGGTGCTGCAGACTTAGCTACTTGCAAACTGTTGAAAGTTTTAGTGGAATTAGCGTAATTGTGGGTGCTTACTTCTAGTGACCTATATAAAGTAAAAGTGGTACAAGAAGCCATTATTATTGTGCAACCTTCTGTCTTTAGTCAGTTTTGCTCCACTTTCACTAGAATTTATTAAATCATTAATCTTTGCTCTGTGATTATTGGTTGCCAGAAGAGTAGAGTAGACACTAGGAAAGCTTGCAATAACCAGCTGTAATAGCCACTCTCCTACTCCATGAATGCATAGCTTGATATCCAGAACCATGATCAACGACGAGGATAAAAGAGAGTATACGATAAGACATGTGCTTCATTCTTTCCTGTCTCTGATCTTTTAATTCCAATATTCCATTTCAAAGTAGTACTGGAATAAGAAACAACCACAACTGAGCAGTCATTAAAATCTGTTCTTTTTAGAACTCTTCTGGACTAGCTGACCCTCTAACACTTCCATTTCCTAAGAATATTGCAACTATGGTAATATGTAGACTGAACCAACATCATGAATCAGAACACACTAGATTTCTGAGAAATTCCAGTTGGGGTATTAGTTTTGTGGTTTGAGACACGTACATGGAATATGTCTGTAGCTTTGATAAGCCATCTGAGGAGTTTATTCGTGCTCAGCCTTTTAAATATTGCATTATGTACATTCTAGGTAATGTTGCATCCTTTTCCCTTTCTTTAATTTCCTGTGGTGTGACTATGGGGGACTGCCCATCACAGGTGTGGTGAGATGAGATAGATCACCAAGGAATTGTCTCAGGAGGTATATTGAGAGTGTCAGCTGTCCTTTGTTGCCTCAGATAAAGGGTAACATCTGAGACTAACATTTAACGTTTGTTGCCGCTCCAGACAAACACTAGTATGGAGTTCTTAATAGACGATACATGTTTCTTTTAATGTATTTGGTTTAACTCAGTGGTTCTCAACCAGGTATCTGGGGCCCCTGGGGGCCGCGAGCAGGTTTCAGGGGGTCCACCAAGCAGGGCTGGCATTTAGACTTGCTGAGGCCCAGGGCAGAAAGCCAAAGTCCCATCGCATGGGGCTGAAACTTGGGGCCCCAAGCCCCGCCATCCAGGGTTGAAGCCAAAGCCTGAGCAACTTAGCTTTGCAGGGCCCCCTGAGGAATGGGGCCCCAGGCAATTTTTCTGCTTGCTACCCCCTAACACTGGCCCTGGCTTTTATATGCAGAAAAACAGTTGTCACACAGGTAGACCGTGCAGTTTTTTTAGCATGTTGAGGGGGTCTCAGAAGGAAAAAGTTTAAAAACCCCTGGTCTAACTGATGCTATATTTGGGGTTAGAAAGGAATTTTCCCAGGTCAGATTGACAGAGACCCTGGAGATTTTTTGTCTTCGTGTGCAGCTTGGGACATGGGTCACTTGCTGGTTTGAACTAGAGTAAATGGTGGAATCTCTGTAACTTAAAGTCTTTAAATCATGATTTGAGGACTTCAGTAACTTAGCCAGAGGTTATGGGCCTATTACAGGAGTGGGTGGGTGAGGTTCTGTGGCATCTGATGTGCAGGATGTCAGACTAGATGATCATGATGGTCCCTTCTGGCCTTTAAGTCTACAAGTCTATGAAAGTTGTAACAATCTGTATTAAAAATTTGTCTCTCGTTTTTTCTTTAATGGTTAAATATCATGGTATCACATTGTCCTTTCCCCTTCCCATTATTCTTCACATGTGCTAGTGGAAAAAACTCAGGTCTCAAAAGAAGAGAATGAGTGAGATCCTCATCCCCATTCCAAACACTTTATGATGGGTAAAAGAGCCAGAGCAGAATAAAGGGGCCCTAAAAGCCCTGGTACTAGCCAGAGGAGAATTCACTTCTGAAAACAGCTGTAAGTCTGCCTCCCAATGACATCCTTACCAATCCTGGCATGGTGTGGGGAGGGGCAGTAATTCTGGGCAGCACTGCAGCCTCTAGGGCAGCTGGGTATATAACTTAGGCTCCCCCCATCGCTGTCAATATTATGGCTGTAAAGTCCAGGATTGGGACCATCTTGCCCCTTGCCTGTGAGTTTTATGCTGTCCTCTTAGAGGCACAGCACAGATTCTTACCCAGTATGTTTCTAGACACACAGTGGTGATGGAGTGATTGTTTTAAAAATATGTATTGAGAAGGCAGGAGAAAGAATGGGATCAAGGGTTAATAGCAGGTGGCTGGGAATCAGGACTCCTTGGTTCTATTCTGGCTTGACCACTGATTTGCTATGTGAGCATGCATAAATAGTTTAACACCCATGTATATCTATTAAATGGGTATAATACTTACTTCCCACGCAGGGGTGCTGTGAGGCTTATTTGATTTTATAAAAATTATTTTAGATTCTCAGATTAAAGAAGCTATGTTTCTACACAAGAGTATTAATAGCCCACATCAGGCTAGTCTGATTTTAACACCAAGTAATGAGTTAATTATTATAAATAATGTGAAGGGCCAAATTCTGCTCTAGAATGCACACACTGACTTCAGTGGGTACCTCACTGGAAATCTGAGATCAAAATTTGGCTTGCAGTTGGGGAGCATCTAGGGTTTAATGCTAGCAGTGCCATTGTTTTTTAACTAATTATGTATCTTTACAAATTGCTTATAATTTATATCACTGAAAATAATTGCAAAGAATTGCACAGGTTCTCTTGTTGAATAAATCTAAATGATCTGGTTTTTTTGGCTCCCCAAAGTTTGCTTTGTAATTTTTACTTGTTTTGACATATTTGTACTGCTATTATTATTATTATTATTGCTGAAAGTTCTTAGGTGTCATAAATAGTCAGCAGGCAACTTAATTAGTCATGAGTGTACATTTCTGAATGTCAGCTGAATCCCTCCTTTAGAGCGCCTGGACTATCAAGCTAGCAACTTCAGGGAAACTTTCCCCTAAACCACATAGAACATTAATAAAAGATAAAGGTTCTCTTCACTTAAAAATAGAAAACCCTAGATAATCATACTGCCCATGTGTTAAAGGGCCTATGCCTTGTCATTTCCTTATTCTTGTTTAGATTATATGTCAGTACATGCAATATGTAGATAGATTATGGATTGTTTCCTGATTTTCTGGGACCTTGCAGCTTCTCCTAGAATTGCAAAGGAAATGTTAAATTTAATGAATAGTAAGAGATGTTACTGATACAGAGTCAGGGTCAGTAAATGCAAAAAAATGTTAGACAACCATTGTTAATATTGTGCAAATATAAATAAGCTACTTCTTGATCTTCAAATTCACAGTGATCAAATGAAAGTAGTAAAATAGGCTTCACATTCTATTTTTTAAAAATAATTTTGCTACCAAAAAAAAATGGCTCAGTTGACGTACAGAATCTGAAAAAGTCTGTTCCTGCAATTTCCCTGACTGCAGAATTTCCACTGAAGCAATGGGAATTCTGCTTATGGAGGTCTTGCAGGATTAAGCCCTATCTTTGTCCCTGCATCATTCAAACTATCTCTCATGAGAGAAGAAAGACATACATTTTTGTTTTCCAGTATTCTTTCACTGAGCTATTAATATATTTGGTACATAAAAATTATTGGAAACTGCAACTTTGTGTACCCAGTGTCACATAAAATCCCTTACATCTGGATACATGAAATCCCGGTTTCAAATTGAAATTCCATTGTCTTCCTCGGCACAATGGCTTTGATCCTGCTTCACCTGAAGTTTTGTTACTGAGTTCAACAGAAGCAAGAACAGACCCAGATTCATCACTAATTATTACAATTAAAAACACCAGAGAGGATCCTCCAATAGTGAAACGAGGAGTTCCAACTCTGTAACCTGTTTCTTCCCTCCACTCCATGGAAGTCCCTACAGAGAGGCTTTAAAAGCATATGATGCCCACAGAGCTAGAGGGCCAGGGCTTAGATGGGGACCAGATATGCTGATTTTTCTTTATGGTCTGGAAAGGGGAGAAGCTCAAATTAATAGAACCTAAGGCAGAGAGGCCCAAAGAAGCTGGTAAAGCTAGACAATTGCACAAGGCAAAGCGCATCTGTATGGGTCTCTCTTGGCTCCTGTAGAAGCATCCAGAGATTAAGGGAGGAGAACTCTCCATTTCTTTCATGCTTCCTCATACATGCAAGCCATGGGAGAATGAGTAGGAAACTCTGTGTATAAACTCCCCTCTCCTCTGTGCATAGGTGCTGGAACTATGGGTGCTTGAGATGCTCCTGCGTGACTTGACATGATTTCCATCATATATAGAGTTTACAGTTTCATTCAACGGCTCTCAGCACCCCCACTATGCAAATTGTTCCAGCATCCCTGCCCCGTATAGGTTATTCTTGCCTAGGGGAAAATGATGACCTTAGTTTACCTCAGCCAAGTTTCTCTAAACTAACTTACCAAGAAAATAGAACATTCTCTCCAGTATTAAGTCCTACTCTAAATTTATGAAAGAAGAGATCAAGATAATGCAGAGAGTACAGGATTTTCTTAATTTAACAATTGTCTTTATATTTTAAGATGTTATATAGCATATTTTGTAATGCATTTTATAAATCCTCCCTCCTTCTAGCTTGTAACTTATGTTGAATTTTCAGTAATCAAATGTCTAGTGCTACAATACATGTTTAATCTCATTGTTCTTGTGTTTCGTAAAAGTAGGGAACTGAACAATACACTGGATTTCTTGGAACAAATGAGCATAGCTCTTGGGGCCCGCTCCAGCTCCTATTGTTGTCAATGACTCTGGTTTCAATCAATGTTCCATTAGGCCCTTATGTTCAATGAAAACTACTTATTACTAAGGGCCTGATCCAGCTCCCATTAATTTTAGCGGAACCTGGATATACCCTAACGGTGTACCTGTGAAAAGAAAAGGAGTACTTGTGGCACCTTAGAGACTAACAAATTTATTAGAGCATAAGCTTTCGTGAGCTACAGCTCACTTCATCGGATGCATTTGGTGGAAAAAACAGAGGAGAGATTTATATACACACACACAGAGAACATGAAACAATGGGTTTATCATACACACTGTAAGGAGAGTGATCACTTAAGATAAGCCATCACCAACAGCAGGGGGGGGAAGGAGGAAAACCTTTCATGGTGACAAGCAGGTAGGCTAATTCCAGCAGTTAACAAGAATATCAGAGGAACAGTGGGGGGTGGGGTGGGAGGGAGAAATACCATGGGGAAATAGTTTTACTTTGTGTAATGACTCATCCATTCCCAGTCTCTATTCAAGCCTAAGTTAATTGTATCCAGTTTGCAAATTAATTCCAATTCAGCAGTCTCTCCTTGGAGTCTGTTTTTGAAGCTTTTTTGTTGAAGTATAGCCACTCTTAGGTCTGTGATCGAGTGACCAGAGAGATTGAAGTGTTCTCCAACTGGTTTTTGAATGTTATAATTCTTGACGTCTGATTTGTGTCCATTCATTCTTTTACGTAGAGACTGTCCAGTTTGGCCAATGTACATGGCAGAGGGGCATTGCTGGCACATGATGGCATATATCACATTGGTAGATGCGCAGGTGAACGAGCCTCTGATAGTGTGGCTGATGTGATTAGGCCCTATGATGGTATCCCCTGAATAGATATGTGGACAGAGTTGGCAACGGGCTTTGTTGCAAGGATAGGTTCCTGGGTTAGTGGTTCTGTTGTGTGGTGTGTGGTTGCTGGTGAGTATTTGCTTCAGATTGGGGGGCTGTCTGTAAGCAAGGACTGGTCTGTCTCCCAAGATCTGAGAGAGCGATGGCTCGTCCTTCAGGATAGGTTGTAGATCCTTGATGATGCGTTGGAGGGGTTTTAGTTGGGGGCTGAAGGTGATGGCTAGTGGCGTTCTGTTGTTTTCTTTGTTGGGCCTGTCCTGTAGTAGGTGACTTCTGGGTACTCTTCTGGCTCTGTCAATCTGTTTCTTCACTTCAGCAGGTGGGTACTGTAGTTGTAGGAATGCATGATAGAGATCTTGTAGGTGTTTGTCTCTGTCTGAGGGGTTGGAGCAAATGCGGTTATATCGTAGCGCTTGGCTGTAGACAATGGATCGAGTGATATGATCTGGATGAAAGCTAGAGGCATGTAGGTAGGAATAGCGGTCAGTAGGTTTCCGATATAGGGTGGTGTTTATGTGACCATCGCTTATTAGCACCGTAGTGTCCAGGAAGTGGATCTCTTGTGTGGACTGGTCCAGGCTGAGGTTGATGGTGGGATGGAAATTGTTGAAATCATGGTGGAATTCCTCAAGAGCTTCTTTTCCATGGGTCCAGATGATGAAGATGTCATCAATGTAGCGCAAGTAGAGTAGGGGCATTAGGGAACGAGAGCTGAGGAAGCGTTGTTCTAAGTCAGCCATAAAAATGTTGGCATACTGTGGGGCCATGCGGGTACCCATCGCAGTGCCGCTGATTTGAAGGTATACATTGTCACCAAATGTGAAATAGTTATGGGTCAGGACAAAGTCACAAAGTTCTGCCACCAGGTTAGCCGTGACAGTATCGGGGATACTGTTCCTGACGGCTTGTAGTCCATCTTTGTGTGGAATGTTGGTGTAGAGGGCTTCTACATCCATAGGGGCTAGGATGGTGTTTTTAGGAAGATCACCAATGGACTGTAGTTTCCTCAGGAAATCGGTGGTGTCTCGAAGATAGCTGGGAGTGCTGGTAACGAAGGGCCTGAGGAGGGAGTCTACATAGCCAGACAATCCTGCTGTCAGGGTGCCAATGCCTGAGATGATGGGGCGTCCAGGATTTCCAGGTTTATGGATCTTGGGTAGCAGATAGAATACCCCAGGTCCTGGCTCCAGGGGTGTGTCTGTGCGGATTTGTTCTTGTGCTTTTTCAGGGAGTTTCTTGAGCAAATGCTGTAGTTTCTTTTGGTAACTCTCAGTGGGATCAGAGGGTAATGGCTTGTAGAAAGTGGTGTTGGAGAGCTGCCTAGTAGCCTCTTGTTCATACTCTGACCTATTCATGATGACGACAGCACCTCCTTTGTCAGCCTTTTTGATTATGATGTCAGAGTTGTTTCTGAGGCTGTGGATGGCACTGTGTTCTGCATGGCTGAGGTTATGGGGTAAGCGATGCTGCTTTTCCACAATTTCAGCTCGTGCACGTCGGCGGAAGCAGTCTATGTAGAAATCCAGGCTGCTGTTTCGACCTTCAGGAGGAGTCCACCTAGAATCTTTCTTTTTGTAGTGTTGGCAGGAAGGTCTCTGTGGGTTAATATGTTGGTCAGAGGTGTGTTGGAAATATTCCTTGAGTCTGAGACGTCGAAAATAGGATTCTAGGTCACCACAGAACTGTATCATGTTCGTGGGGGTGGAGCGGCAAAAGGAGAGGCCCCGAGATAGGACAGATTCTTCCGCTGGGCTAAGAGTATAGTTGGATAGATTAACAATATTGCTGGGTGGGTTACGGGAACCATTGTTGTTCTACAGCAAACAGGGAAAGATGAAGAATGAGCTCTCAAAACTGGATACTCTCATAAAGAACCAATCTTCCACACAAACTTCCTCGTGGCTGGACTTTACAAAAACTAGACAAGCCATTTACAAAACACACTTTGATTCTCTACAAAAGAAAAAGGACACTAAGCTATCTAAACTACTATATGCCACAAGGGGCCACAACAATGGTTCCCGTAACCCACCCAGCAATATTGTTAATCTATCCAACTATACTCTTAGCCCAGCGGAAGAATCTGTCCTATCTCGGGGCCTCTCCTTTTGCCGCTCCACCCCCACGAACATGATACAGTTCTGTGGTGACCTAGAATCCTATTTTCGACGTCTCAGACTCAAGGAATATTTCCAACACACCTCTGACCAACATATTAACCCACAGAGACCTTCCTGCCAACACTACAAAAAGAAAGATTCTAGGTGGACTCCTCCTGAAGGTCGAAACAGCAGCCTGGATTTCTACATAGACTGCTTCCGCCGACGTGCACGAGCTGAAATTGTGGAAAAGCAGCATCGCTTACCCCATAACCTCAGCCATGCAGAACACAGTGCCATCCACAGCCTCAGAAACAACTCTGACATCATAATCAAAAAGGCTGACAAAGGAGGTGCTGTCGTCATCATGAATAGGTCAGAGTATGAACAAGAGGCTACTAGGCAGCTCTCCAACACCACTTTCTACAAGCCATTACCCTCTGATCCCACTGAGAGTTACCAAAAGAAACTACAGCATTTGCTCAAGAAACTCCCTGAAAAAGCACAAGAACAAATCCGCACAGACACACCCCTGGAGCCAGGACCTGGGGTATTCTATCTGCTACCCAAGATCCATAAACCTGGAAATCCTGGACGCCCCATCATCTCAGGCATTGGCACCCTGACAGCAGGATTGTCTGGCTATGTAGACTCCCTCCTCAGGCCCTTCGTTACCAGCACTCCCAGCTATCTTCGAGACACCACCGATTTCCTGAGGAAACTACAGTCCATTGGTGATCTTCCTAAAAACACCATCCTAGCCCCTATGGATGTAGAAGCCCTCTACACCAACATTCCACACAAAGATGGACTACAAGCCGTCAGGAACAGTATCCCCGATACTGTCACGGCTAACCTGGTGGCAGAACTTTGTGACTTTGTCCTGACCCATAACTATTTCACATTTGGTGACAATGTATACCTTCAAATCAGCGGCACTGCGATGGGTACCCGCATGGCCCCACAGTATGCCAACATTTTTATGGCTGACTTAGAACAACGCTTCCTCAGCTCTCGTTCCCTAATGCCCCTACTCTACTTGCGCTACATTGATGACATCTTCATCATCTGGACCCATGGAAAAGAAGCTCTTGAGGAATTCCACCATGATTTCAACAATTTCCATCCCACCATCAACCTCAGCCTGGACCAGTCCACACAAGAGATCCACTTCCTGGACACTACGGTGCTAATAAGCGATGGTCACATAAACACCACCCTATATCGGAAACCTACTGACCGCTATTCCTACCTACATGCCTCTAGCTTTCATCCAGATCATATCACTCGATCCATTGTCTACAGCCAAGCGCTACGATATAACCGCATTTGCTCCAACCCCTCAGACAGAGACAAACACCTACAAGATCTCTATCATGCATTCCTACAACTACAGTACCCACCTGCTGAAGTGAAGAAACAGATTGACAGAGCCAGAAGAGTACCCAGAAGTCACCTACTACAGGACAGGCCCAACAAAGAAAACAACAGAACGCCACTAGCCATCACCTTCAGCCCCCAACTAAAACCCCTCCAACGCATCATCAAGGATCTACAACCTATCCTGAAGGACGAGCCATCGCTCTCTCAGATCTTGGGAGACAGACCAGTCCTTGCTTACAGACAGCCCCCCAATCTGAAGCAAATACTCACCAGCAACCACACACCACACAACAGAACCACTAACCCAGGAACCTATCCTTGCAACAAAGCCCGTTGCCAACTCTGTCCACATATCTATTCAGGGGATACCATCATAGGGCCTAATCACATCAGCCACACTATCAGAGGCTCGTTCACCTGCGCATCTACCAATGTGATATATGCCATCATGTGCCAGCAATGCCCCTCTGCCATGTACATTGGCCAAACTGGACAGTCTCTACGTAAAAGAATGAATGGACACAAATCAGACGTCAAGAATTATAACATTCAAAACCAGTTGGAGAACACTTCAATCTCTCTGGTCACTCGATCACAGACCTAAGAGTGGCTATACTTCAACAAAAAAGCTTCAAAAACAGACTCCAAGGAGAGACTGCTGAATTGGAATTAATTTGCAAACTGGATACAATTAACTTAGGCTTCAATAGAGACTGGGAATGGATGAGTCATTACACAAAGTAAAACTATTTCCCCATGGTATTTCTCCCTCCCACCCCACCCCCCACTGTTCCTCTGATATTCTTGTTAACTGCTGGAATTAGCCTACCTGCTTGTCACCATGAAAGGTTTTCCTCCTTCCCCCCCCTGCTGTTGGTGATGGCTTATCTTAAGTGATCACTCTCCTTACAGTGTGTATGATAAACCCATTGTTTCATGTTCTCTGTGTGTGTGTATATAAATCTCTCCTCTGTTTTTTCCACCAAATGCATCCGATGAAGTGAGCTGTAGCTCACGAAAGCTTATGCTCTAATAAATTTGTTAGTCTCTAAGGTGCCACAAGTACTCCTTTTCTTTTTGCGAATACAGACTAACACGGCTGCTACTCTGAAACCGGTATACCTGTGCTCATTCTGAATCCAGATTTTGTATTTCTTTACACTTGTTCTATACTTTGTTTCTTACTTGTTGCTGGGCTAAATACAAAGCTTTTAAAAACCCCAACCTATGGCCAGACCGTGCTAGTGATTTAGAATTAGAACTCTCTATTGAGAGCAATGGGAAGTTCTGATTAAAAATCAGTGATACAATATGACCACAGGAAATCTGCTTTTCGAGCTTGTGGGCCAAACTGGGCATAGCACACAAGAAAAATGAGAACATCCTTAATCAAAACCCACTAGTTCTTAATAAATGTGTTGATTTCATAAAGCACCTAACACACTTCTGGCTCTATATAAATTTGTGTTTAGATGATGTATTGTTGAAAGTCTGAGCACTGTGTTCAGGAACTGATTCTGATCCTTTAAAGGTATGAATTTTTTTACACACAGACGTAAAAAATATTAAAGATGCAAGTTCACTGTAGCTGATGTGGTCAGCTACAATCTCCTTTCTTCATTGTTTGTTCTCTGTCTTTTGAATGATTTTCATTTGTTACTTTTAATTATTTTGCTGTCCCAGGAGAAAAAGTAAATAATCTATTGGCAATCAGCTGTCCTCTGGCTCTAAACTCTATGCTCCCTGAGGATTCAATACTCTGAGCAGATGCCCCATGCTGTGAGGACTAGAGAATAATATGATCAGAAGAGGTGGGAGGGAGTGGGGTATAAGAAGACAGTTCTCTTGCCCATGATCATATCAATGTCAGCTCCAGCATTCCTCTGGACAAATTCCCACACTTATTAGGTTAGAGGGAGTAGGACAACTAGCAACATTTCACTGGTCACTAGTGCATCGAAGCAGCCCATAGGTGAAATGACAATAGGGACCAGGTCCAGAAGAAAAAAGGTGGTTTAAGCGTCCCTTGTTTTCCTTTTTTAAATGAGAGCTGTACACGTATCCAAACAGCTCTTCCTGCATAACACAATATAAATATTAACAAAGCTGATCACTTCCATGTCCTTATACTGTACCCTTCCAATAATGTCATTTTCACAGTTTTCTGCAGACTGCCTAGAACCCCCCTATATCTGTGTTAAGGAAGTCACAGCTGCAGGGTTTTCACTCCACACAGCTTTTAGTTTCATACAAGGGACTAAAACAGTGTTCACGTGGCAGCATTGCTGCTGACTCACTGAAGCACTGCGGTGATGCTTCCTAAAATCGTATGAATCTTAATGACCTGTTTCACATTTTGTTTGACCTTCTTGCCTACGAAGTTGTAAATGAACCTTTTCATTTCTAACACCTACCAGCTATAAAGCTGAACAAAAAACCCTTCTCTAGCGTCAAGAAGCTACTAAAAATGCACCTGCTTCTTCAGGAAGCTATGCTCCATAAGCCACCCCCAGCACGGTATGTGCTCTCTAATCTTGTACTGTCTTTTTCTTTTCTTCTTTTGTGTTTGTGTGCAGACTGTAAGCCCTTTGGGAAAGGAGTTGTTATCTATTAGACACTGACCTCTTCCCGTACAGCATAATGTACCTTTCCAGCTCTGCACATTTTTTTTAAAGTGTTGCTTTCATTTCAGCTACACACTGAGTTAGCTTCCTAGCCTTTGGGTAATTTGCAGCAAATATACTTTTCTTCCCCAGTGTTTTATGAGTTGCTTCCTGCTCTCTAGCCCTTGTTACTATTTGCTAATAGAGATGAGATAGAGTATTATTACTAGACTTAAATATTTTGAGGGTTAGTTTTAATTTTTCAAAAAATTCAAATGTGCCTGCACGAGAAGGAAAACTCATCCCTATCCCCAGAGACGCCTTGACTTGATTAGCACTTGCATTTAGCTCAGACAACTCATTATTAATATTGTTACCTATTTTTAGTGAATCTGACTGAGAGATCTGCAAGGTTACTAGAGTTAATCACTACAAAACAATATCAAAAATTATCCAAGAGGATGGAAAAAGTGTTCTGTTAAAAGTCAGCATTGGGTGGTACAAAACAATGGTTTGAAATAACTGGAAATTCACATAAAAATATCATCTTATCCATAATCTAGTAAATTACATCACATTCAATAAGTACAATTTTTTATGACTTTCACTTGATCTTAAAGTACTGGGGCCAAATTCTCAGTGTTTACTCAAGCTAGTGAAAAGGTCTGTCATGCCTCTCAAAAATAAATAACAAGGAAGTCAGCAGAGACAAGCTCAGGAATGACTGGAGACATATAGAAACAAACACATAGGTACTTGCTTTCAGTGTCTGGAGCTTCTAGAAAAAGCTGGGCTTGGCAAAGAGGGAGTCTGTCACTGAGTTAGGGATGGGCTTACAAGAACAATACAATACTTAACTTCTTAAAGTCTGAAAACTCTGCTATAAGATTCTATCAAACGAAAATATTGTGGGTCCAATCCAAAATTCCTCTCCCATTGGGCAAAACCCTGCCTTTCCCATTTGCTACTCAGGTTAAATTGCAAGTAGTCAGGGGAGACCTGTTCACATAAAGAACCAAAGTGGAGCCATTTCCCTCACCTAGGCCAACATCAGGGGGACCCATTTTTCCTCCCTAGCCACCCTCCAGCCAGAGGCTGCAGGACAACTCATTTGCCACCACCAGTGCTGCTGCAAGGAATAGCTGCCAGGTAGGAGATCCACCTAGAGGAACCTCTGGGGTACTGAAGAGAGATGATGATTCAATAGGATTAACGATAGAAGGATTGGTAGATTTGGGTAGGGAAGAGTATAGAATTCATGAAGGAGGAGGTAAAACAGTGAAAATCAAGGATTACTTTTTAGGGGCATGAATAGTATTTTACGCTGGGAATGTTACTCAGATGCTAAAGTGAGAATGGTATAGAATAGAAAGTTGCCCACTGCAGACCACAGAGGAAATGTTTTGAGGGTTCCACTTGTTATGATTTTGGCAGTATGTCACCGAAGCCACACCCTCAGAGCAAATATGAGGCGGTTCCAGGCTATATTTTAGAACTGTGGGCTTCATTTGACCCATAGCTCATAGTTTAGACACACTTGGGCTAAAGATTATGGCATTCTTGTCCTAGTTTTAAATAATTAACACTGCACTTGCTGTTTTTCCTATGCTGATGCCTCTACTGGTTATCACAGATTCAGCTGAAATTACACACATTTTTTGAATCATTTCTGATATTGTAACCCACCATGTGCTACATGCTTTCCAGAAAGAAGTAGGGTGAAGACATAAGGTGTTTTGCTTTTTCTATTGACTTCAGTGCCCTGAAGAGTTCACAGTTGGGAGCCTCAGATGAAAAGTGAAGGAGATCATCATCATCATCTCAAAATAGAAAACACATGTACATGTGTCTTGATTAATATTCTGGAGGATAATACATTACTTTGAGAGTGACTGTTCAGCGGAACATCTGAGCACTGTCAAATATCCAGTGTCTCTCTTCAAAGGTAAAAACAGTATACAGAGCTATAGCCTGACCTTATAGAGTACATTCCAATTACACAGCCTACACAGTGATTTGATCTGTCCTGCATACACAAAGCATTTGCAGGATTTGGGCCCATACTTGGAGCCATTTCTTTTCACTTGAGAAGCTGTTCTAGATACTGTCTTTCCAATTGAGATTAATAAACCTTTCCAAAAATAAAATCTGCAAATTTAGCAACGTTATCAAATTCAGGGCTGTAAAATAATTTTCCCCTTAAGCATAATGAAAGGGATTTGAGATTGGAGGTGGGCATGATCCTCCGGAAAAGTGAGGCTCCATCATCTCTCATGGTCAGATGGCAGTATCCGAAATAATCAGTTTCCTGTGACTGCAAGGAGTGGATGATGGTGGCCCTCATTCTTGGTCATCCTTTTCATGGGTACATCTAAGTTTCTATGTGTCATTCCTTGAATGTTATCAATTTAAAAGAGTGGAAAATGCTTATGTAGAAAAGTGCTTTTCCTGCTTTTTAATATTTGGGGAAAAAATTAGCAACTATGCGGTGCTTTTTTATTTTTAGGTAAACGTTTTCATTATAAACTTTCTTAGAAATAGCTTGGCATACTACAGTCTGAGTCATATAGGATTTGATCTCCCTAATGTGGTAGTAAACCAGGAGTAACTCCACTAAGTCACTGGAATTAAACTGGTGTAAGTAGGATCAGAATCGGGCTCATAGAATCTAATATCTTTCTCTGAACAATATGAGAGTAGCTTTTGTCTGTGTGTGTCTTTTGGAATTAATTCTGATTTTCTGACTAATGCCCAGCACAATGACTATAACAATGCTTGGAATCAAACAGCAGTCTAAATCCATATATGAGAACTAACTGCCACATCAATCTCAGCTTGGGAAACAGGTTTTGTTGTATTACATTAAGTATGAGACTCTTTCAGGCACACACTTAATACATGGTGGGCTTGATTCTGTTAATGGTACTAAGAGCAAGTAAAGGTTGCAGGATCAGGCCTGGTGTTATTTCACTAATGTCTCAGGCTCATATCTTTCCTAGCCTTTACACTGTCACACAACCGAGTGTTAAAGACTACCAGGAGACTCTTTATGCCATTGCTGTAAATGTCCGTTCACCAATCCTGTGATCTGACTAGCTTAAAACAATGGTCATTCCCAGATAAGTAAACATAATGTGACGGGGCAAGGCTATAGAAAGATGGCTATAGAAAAGTAGTGGGAGATAGATATATTAGCTCAAGGCTAAACAAATCACTGGTACCAGGATAAGTGAAATGGCAGCTGCTTCAGGTCAATTAAGACACCTGGGGCCAATTAAGAACTTTCCAGAAGGCAAGGAGAAGGCTAGATTGATTGGACACCTGAAGCCAATCGGGGGCTGGCTGAAACTAGTTAAAAGCCTCCCAGTCAGTCAGGTGGGTGCGCATGTCAGGAGCTGTGGAAGGAAGTTGCGCTGTTGGAGAGGCTGAGTAGTACACACCATATCAGGTACAAGGAAGAAGTCCCTGAGGTAAGGGTGAAGTGGAGCTTGAGGAAGTGAGGGCTGCTGTGGGGGAAGTAGCCCAGGGAATTGTACATGTCATGTTTCTAAAAGGTCAGCTACCATAGCTGATACTATTAGGGTCCCTGGGCTGGAGCCCGGAGTAGAGGGTGGGCCCGGGCTCCCCCCCCCACCTTTGCCCCCTGATTAATCACTGAGACTGGGAGACAACAGAGACTGTGCAAGGAAGGATAACTTCTCCTCACCTCCCTCGCTGGCTTATGATGAAAATGGCTCAGTAGACTGTGACCCTTGTCTCTAGAGAGAGAAGGGTTATGTGCAGGGTCACGGTGAGCCTCTGAGGCTAGCGAGTCTGCCAGGAAACGTGGGACCCAAGGGGGCAAGGACAGAGCTTTGTCACAATAGGTACTGCAGAGCATTCAACAGTAAATTATCCTATTCTCAGTCAATTCCTGAATATCTATTATCATTTACCTACAGTATTGGTAGGTAGTACTGTACCAACTTGCTTTCATTATTCAGTCATTTCCATCAGGTTTATTTCAGCCCTTGCTGTTCTTCTTCATTATCTCTTATCCTCTGTGGGCCCATGTATCATTTTCCAGGATCCAAGAACTATTCTTAAAAGCCAGTTTTCCTCCCTGAGCTGTTACTTCTTTTTTTTTCTGCCAGGTTTGATGCCTTTCTGCAGATTCCCTGTGCATCTTCAAAAACTCCAATTCATTTCAAACTTTCTCTGCTCTTAGTGGCTGTACTCTGATGTACTGACACATCAGGAAACTGGACAGCAGGGTGACTTCTTTAATTTAAATGTTTCATGTAGTAATAAGATATATATTAAATATACCTAGTATTGCTAATCCAGTGTGCATAAAAGAGATGTGGATACCCTGAATCCCCTGCTCAACTGCTTCCAGATTTTACTTCTCACTGGTACCATCATGCTCTAAACTTAAAGGGAGAGAGGGAGGAAGAGATATGCATAATTTTTTAAACAAACGAAAGGAAAAAGCAAGGTATCTGAAATCATGACAACAGAGATTACCAATAATGCTGATATAATCATTTTTTAAAATATAAAATAGCAGTTCTAAATTTATAGCCATAATAGACTTAGAGCTTAAGGCCCGAAGGGACCATTGGAATCGTCTAGTCTGACTTCCTGTATAACACAGGTCATAGAACTACCCCAAAATAATTCCTAGAGTAGATCTTTCAGAAAGACATCCAATCTTGATTTTAAGAATTGTCAGTGATGGAGAATCCATGACAACCCTTGGTAAACTGTTCAAATGGTTAATTGCTCTCCCTGTTAAAAATTTACACTTTATTTCCAGTCTGAATTTGTCTATTTTCAGCTTCCAGCCACTGGATCATGTTATACTTTTCTCTGTTAGATTGAAGAATCCATTATCGAGGGGCAGCACATCTAATAGGCAGGGGAAGGCTGAGCCTGCCCACAAAAGCCCCATTGGCCCCGCCCCCACTCCATCTGGAGGCCTCCTCCCCTCTTGGTGCTAGTTGGCCCCAGCCCAGGTAGACTGCTTCTCTTCCAGGAAGAAAAGGAGTACCCGTGGCACCTTAGAGACTAACAAATTTATTAGAGCATAAGCTTTCGTGAGCTACAGCTCACTTAGCTGTAGCTCACGAAAGCTTATGCTCTAATAAATTTGTTAGTCTCTAAGGTGCCACGGGTACTCCTTTTCTTTTTGCGAATCCAGACTAACACGGCTGCTACTCTGAAATCTTCCAGGAAGGGAAGTCTGCTGAGGCTGGGGCTAGGGTGGCTGGGACTTGGGGTAGCTGGGGCTGCCCAATGCTGGAGGGGCCCTGGCACTGGGGCCATGCCCTGGCACTGGGGCCATGCCACCCAGCGCTCCAGGGCTGGGGAGGCTGCATGGAAGGATTCACGCACCGCCCACTCACCCGTGGCTGAGGGCCACGCTATCTGATGCTCTGAGGCTCAGGAGGGTCACACGCCCACACGGTGCTTTGGGGCTGGGAGGGGCCCACCTGCCCGTCTGGTGCTCCAGGGCTGTGGGCGGGCTGCCCGGTGCTCTGGAGGTGGGGTGACTTGTGTCTGCTGGGGGAAGGATCTGGCCTTGCATGGGGGGAGGGAGGGGAGAGGCTTTAGGCAGCAGGGGTGGGCCAGGGGCTAGCCTCCATGAGCTGGTGGTTCACCCACTGCCCATGCCATTATCAAATATTTGTTCCCCGTCTAGGTACTTATAGATTATAGTCAAGTCATCCCTTAAAGTGCTCTTTCTTAAGCTAAATAGATTGAACTCCTTGAGTCTATCCCTGTAAGAAATGTTTTCTAATCCTTTAATCATTCTCATTATTCTTCTCTGAACCAGCTCCAATTTAGCAACCTATGTCTTGAATTGCTGGCACCAGAACTGACACAGCATTCCAGCTGCAGTCACACCACAGCCAAATAAAGATGTCAGATAACCTCTCTACTCACTTGAGATTCTCCTGTTTATGCATGCCACGACTGCATTACTACTTTTGTGTGACAGCATCACACTTGGTGCTTATGTTCATCTGATTATCCACTATGATCCCCCAGATATTTTCCAGAGTCACTACTTCCCAGGATAGAGTCTCCATCCTATAAAGTATGGCCAATATTCTTTGATCCTAAATGTATACATTTACATTTAACCATATTAAAATGCATATTGTTTGCTTGCAGTTTACCAGTTACCTAGATTGCTCTGAATCAATGTGTTGTCCTCTTCATTATTTACCACTCCCCTAATTTTTGTGTTATCTGCAAACTTTATAAATGATGATTTTTTGTTTTCTTCCAAGTCAATGATAAAAATGTTAAATAGCATAAGGCAAAGAACCCACTGAAAACACACCCACTCGATGATTATTCCCAGTTACATTTACATTTTCAGTTACAGTTACATTTTGACCCCTATCAGTTAGCCAGTTTTTAATCCCTTTAATGTTTGCCATGTTAATTGTATATCATTCTAGTTGTTTAATCAAAATGTTGTGTGGCACCAAGTCAAGCACCTTGCAGAAGTATATTACGTCTTTTATTAACCCATCCGAAAAAGATATCAAGTTAGTTTGACATGAGCTGTTTTCCATGTTTTGTGCATTAATTACATTGCCCTTCTTTAGTTCTTTATTAATCGAGTCCCATAACAGCCATTCTATTACCTTGCCCTGGATCAATGTCAGGCTGACAGGCCTATAATTATCCAGTTCATCCCTGTTTACTCTTTCTAAAAATTGGCACTACATTTACTTTCTTCCAGTCTTCTAGAACTTCCCCAGTACTCCAAGATTTATTGAAAATCAACATTAACAGTCCAGCTCGCTCCTCAGCCAGCTCTCTTAAAACTCCCGGAAGCAAGTTATCTGAACATGCTGATTTAAAAATATCAAATTTTAGTAGGTTTTCTGAAATATCCTCCAGAGATACTAGTGGAATGAAAAGGGATTTATCATCACCATATGATGAGACTATCTCATCTGTTTTTTCCTCAGATACAGAACAGAAATATTTATTGAAGGCTTCCACCTTGTTCGAATTATTATGGATAATTCTACATTTCCACCTAGTAACAGACCAATACCATTGTCCGGATTCTTTTTGTTCCTATTGTATTTTTAAAACTGCTTCTTAGCTCTGGTCTACACTTGGGGGGGATCGATCTAAATTATGCAACTTCAGCTACCTGAATAAGCTAAGTCGACGTACTTAGATGGACTTACCGTGGTGTCTTCACCACAATGAGTTCACTGCTGCTGCTACCCTGTCGACTCTGCCTATGTCTCTCGCGGCGCTGAAGTACAGGAGTCAATGGGAGAGCGCTTGGGGGTCAATTTATTGTGTCTAGACTAGACATGAAAAATCGATCCCCGCTAGATCGATCGCTGCCCGCTGATCCTGCTGGTAGTGAATACATACCTTTATTGTCCTTTACTCTGTGAGCCATAGATTTTTCTTTGTGTCCCTTTGCTTCACTATCAATTTTCTACAATTCCTAACTTCTGATTTATATTTATTACTATCAATTTCCTCTTTCTTCCATTTGTTGAATATTATTTTTTATTTTATTTTATTTTTCACTTCCCCTCTAAACCAGGCTATTTTTTAATCAGAACAGCTGGCTTCCTTAATTGTGGCTTGTGGGGCATCTAGGACAGTGTTCTTAAATGATTCCCAGTTATCATTCAGATGTTTCTGATTAAAGTGTTCCTCCCAGCTGATTTGGCTGATAACTGTTTTCAGCATTGTGAAATTGGCCCTGCTAAAGCTCCAGTAGATATGTTACTGGTCTGAATTTTACACGGCTTGCACAATATGAATGTGCTCAAGTCACAATCACTTGTACCTGAACTATCATTAGGCAGCTTTAAATTTGCTTTCAGAGGCTTAAAAGGTGAATTGCAAACAAGTGCTTGAAGCTCTTCTTGCTCCCTTATTATGTGGAAACATGGCCCCAGCACTTTATTATTTCAGCTTGATTTTACATTAGAAATATCAAATTCTCACTATCCTTTTTGAGGGAGAATTTTAGCAAGCTCTTCGAAAGACCCATGGTGTGATCTCACTACAGGCTGAAACCTGAGCTACAGCTATCTGAGAGGTGATTCTGCAAACACTTATGCACATGTGCAACTTTGCTCATTCAAATAATCCTATTGTCTTCAATGAGATTACGCATGAGAGCAACGCAACTCATGTGGAAAGGTGTTTGCAGGACCAGGGCTCAGATCCCCAATTAAGGAGAGGGAGACAATATTAAATCTGGAATATTATCTACCTTTGGGTTTCATACTGTCTCTCCTCACTGTAGTGTCTGAGTGCCTTCGCATACAATCAATAGCAATAAAGAAGTCCTTAAAGGACTTCATGGAGTCTCTGGCACTGCTGGCATTTGAGTGTTCAAATTGTGAGCAGCATTTATGGTGGAAAAACTTTCTCAAAGAGGAAGTTTTGGCAATGTTTCCTAAAGTTGAACAGGGTCTGGATTTGCCTGATTGCCTCTGGAAGATTGTTCCATAGCCAGATTCTCTCCACCAAGATTCTATATCTCAGCATCCTTAAGACTTGCAGTAGAAAAGAACAACATTCCTATCCCATTCACGTTTGGCCTGGGAGGGTATGTTTGCAGTATGATAAAAGGCCAGTGGTACAGCCGCAGCCTGTGGGGCTTGGGCCGTGGGGCTATAAAATAGCAGCCTAGATGTCCAGACTTGGGCTCAAGCCCAGGCTCTGGAAACCTTCCCTCCTCATGGGTCTCAGATTCCCATCCTCCTCACCTCCCACATGCTACTTCTCCCAACCCCGTCTGGAATAGAAATCTGGATCGATTTCATCATCCATAATAGAAACAAATAGTGCTTAAAGATTTATCAAACTCAGCTTTCAGGAAATGGCAGCTTGGCATTGGTATGTAATTTGCCAGCAATAAGGCTAGCCCCATATACAAGTTACTACCCATACAGAAGGGAGAAAAGTTACAAGCTACTGTCGGCCCCTGACTACTGTGTCTAAGTCTCCACCGTGATGTTCTGTTATCATCTGTTATTTGCATTTAATAAAACTAAAACTGAATCTAGAAAATATGCTAATAGCAGAGAGGGAAATGCTCAGCTGTTGAAAGTCAATATGAGGTGGTACAAAATGATGGCTTGAGAGCAGTAACAGGAATTTAACATTATGAGGAATATCATCTTTTTTTTACATAATCCTGCTCATACTTAATAAGTATAAACTTTCTCATGTCTTTCACTGTTCATCTCCTGAGAGATTGGATCGTAGTGCTAATAATGCAAACCTGTGGTGTTTAGCTGCTTAGGGCTTCTATTGTATAGTATTGTATAGGATTCCATTCAACAGCAGTTCCCCTTTTGTCTGCTATCTTCATAAATAATGGATACATCTTGCATTAGAGATTAGCAAAGATTGTAAAGCTTCCTTTTTTTGCATGTGTAAGATTTGGGTAGCTTCTAAAATATTGATATAGTTGTGCAAGTTAGTGCATTCATATTTTTAAGCAAGGCTAAAAAAATGCTAATGGTTCAATTATATAACAGAAAAGGCATGGATCTGAAAGCAGATTTCTGCCACTCAAAAACTTCAGAAAATGTGATCCTTTCATCTGAAGACTATGGGGAAAATAGTTAAATTACTAATTTTGTGATATTCTTCTAAGAAGAATCTACAGAGATCATTGTGGGTTTCAAAGCAATTATGGTTGGAGGTCATGAAAAGCCTTCAGGAAACATTACCAAGGTACTGCACCATCTGAACACTACCATGCCAGAAACTTACAGAATTCAATGAGAACAGAGGCAAGAAGAAGAATTTTCATTCTTTTTAGGTTTTTGTTTGTTTTTGTTTGCTTGTTTGTTTTTGGTTTTGGTTTTTTTGTTGTTTTTTTTACATAGTACTTTGTACTTAAGCAGCACCTTTTATCTCAGAACTGTAGTCAATTAAGTCTCAATACTTCTGTAAAGGAAGCTTTGAGAAAACTCATGGATGATCCATTGCACATTTTGATAGTCACCAAGTTTATCAAAATGTGTGACATCTGCTTTTTTTTTTTCCCTTGTCCATCTCGGCATTTGTATTGCACTTGTCATCATGGGTTTCCGAGAGCACTCTGTTCCCTGCCTAACATAAGAACAGCCATACTGGGTCAGACCAAAGATTCATCTAGCTCAGTATCCTGTCTTCTGACAGTGGCCAATGCCAGGTGCCCCAGAGGGAATGAACGGAACAGGTAATCATCAAGTGATCCATCCCCTGTCGCCCATTCCCAGCTTCTGGAAAACAGAGACTAGGGACACCATTCCCGTGCATCATGACTAATGGCCATTGATGGACCTATCCTCCATGAATTTACCTAGTTCTTTTTTGAACCCTGTCATAGTCTTGGTCTTCACAACATCCTCTGGCAAAGAGTTCCACAGGTTGACTGTGCATTGTGTGAAGAAATACTTCCTTTTGTTTGTTTTAAACCTGCTGCCTATTAATTTCATTTGGTGCCCCCTCATTCGCGTGTTATGAGAAGGAGTAAATAACACTTCGTTATTTACTTTCTCCACACCAGTCATGATTTTATAGCCCTCTATCATATCCCGTCTTAGTCGTCTCTTTTCCAAACTGAAAAATCCCAGTCTTATTAATCTCTCCTCATATGGCAGCCGTTCCATACTCCTAATAATTTTTGTTGCCCTTTTCTGAACCTTTTCCAATTCCAATATATATTTTTTGAGACAGGGCGACCACAACTGTATTCAGTATTCAAGATGTGGGTGTACCATGGATTTTTATAGAGGCAATATGATATTATCTGCCTTATTATCCATCCCTTTCTTAATGATTCCTAAAAAGAAAAGGAGTACTTGTGGCACCTTAGAGACTAACAAATTTATTAGAGCATAAGCTTTCGTGAGCTACAGCTCACTTCATTGGATCCAATGTAGCTCACGAAAGCTTATGCTCTAATAAATTTGTTAGTCTCAAATTGCCACAAGTACTCCTTTTCCTTTTAGGAATACAGACTAACACGGCTGCTACTCTGAAACCTGTCATTAATGATTCCTAACATTCTGTTTGCTTTTTTGACTGCTGCTGCACATTGAGGGGATGTTTTCAAAGAACTATCCACAATGACTCCAAGATCTCTTTCTTGAGTGGTAACAGCTAATTTAGACCCCATTATTTTATATGTATAGTTGGGATTATGTTTTCCAATGTGCAATTACTTTGCATTTATCAACATTGAATTTCATCTGCCATTTTGTTGCCCAGTCACCCAGTTTTTGAGAGATCCTTTTGTAGAGAGGAGAGATCCTTTGGAGAGATCCTTGCCTACTGCAAGGTTCTCTTCTAAGCTCTCTCACCCCTGCCTATATCTTCACTGTATTCCAAAGAAGGGAAACTTGAGTGCAGCTTGTTCCAGAGGGTTGGCCATTTTGCAGAACTACACAGTATTTTTCACTCTGTCCTGGGGTGGGAGCGTGGCATGCAGGCTGACCAGCCAGAGAAGAGGTTGGATTAAATAACCACACCAGTCACAGCGTTTGACAAGAAATTGCAGCCATGGCAAAATACCTCTAATTATACCTGTTTTAGAGATGGATAAACTGAGGCGCCGAGAAGTAAGTGATTTGCTCACAGTCTTTCACAGCATGTCATTGGCAGAGCTGCAGCTACAACCCATGAGTCCTGATTTCTAAGCCCCTTTTTTAGGTACTAGTCCAGATGACCTCTCAAGTCAACCTTGCATTTTATAATTTTTTCCACTATTTCCTGCAGACAGAGTGGTCTGGAATTTCTAACTTGTGAATAGATGGTTCTGTGTTGATAAATGTAGAACTGTTTGTTCAACATATTGATTATGTGAATGACAGGACTTTGAGCAGTAAGTATGTTTACTTTCCTTATTACTGAAATAGACTTCAGAGGCACTTTTTTGTGGTTACCAAAAGGTTCTGTCTGAACTTTGTCATTAAATCATTAGACAGATCTGCTAGCTAAATGTGTATTGAGTGTAGTGAATGAGGTGAGAGGCATTGTAAGATCCAACCTGTCAGGATATATGATGCTGCTACCAAATAATCAGGTGTTCAATACCCAAAATGTTTTGCACCTGATATTACCTTATAACACATTCAGCACCATTTCTAAAATGAGGAGAAAAACAAAAACCAAAGAAGATAAAAGAGCAGTAATCAAGATAAAATGGCACTAAATCCGCTGTGCACTTTCTCTCCTTAATAGTTCCCCTCCCAGATTGCCTCAAATTAGTCAACATGCTGGATCAGCATGGTACAAATATAGCTTTATCTTTTGGGCACAGAGGTGTGGCTCACTAGATAACTAGCTAGTTGGACCAATTCTTAGGGAGCTTGCCCAGAACCATTTCAGAGAGAGGATATTGCCTGCGTCCACTAGCATTTAATCAGATATTGTTTTTCCTTTATTACATGCTCATTACTTGAGCCAGAGTCACTGCTGACACAGTATTTCTTTTGACTCTAAGAATAATCTAAAATCACAGTTTATTTGGGATGAAGTTAGACCAGTTTGTTACAAGTTTATCACTCTTTTAAGCCTTATTATGTTACCTCTTCTCGGGCCTGACGTTTTCACAGTTCTCTGAATGGAAGGAGAAGAATTACACTGTAGATGTTGTACACAGTGCTTGGCAGCCAACAGAGGCACCAGCTTGTTCTGCTGAATAGGTGTTTCATAATTATACTCCAATTAATGTGGGAAGAGCAGAATTGGGATGGGGAGGTAGAGGGCATTGGTAAATGTAGTTTGCCCTGCTCCCGCTATCTCAACATTGATTGATCGAATTAAAATGCAGACTCTGTGGAAGAACATAGTGTAGATTAAGAGGAAATGAGCCTAAATGCACCCAGACATTAAGCCTTAGAATCATAGAATCATAGAATATCAGGGTTGGAAGGGACCCCAGAAGGTCATCTAGTCCAACCCCCTGCTCAAAGCAGGACCAAGTCCCAGTTAAATCATCCTAGCCAGGGCTTTGTCAAGCCTGACCTTAAAAACCTCTAAGGAAGGAGATTCTACCACCTCCCTAGGTAACGCATTCCAGTGTTTCACCACCCTCTTAGTGAAAAAGTTTTTCCTAATATCCAATCTAAACCTCCCCCATTGCAACTTGATATGGTCCCCAAAATAACTGGTTCTCCCTATCCTGTGGGCCTCAATTCTATGGTGATGAAGGCCATATTAGTACCTAGAGAGTTTACCTTGTCCTGAACTTCCCTGTCGTTGAAATCTCCCCTGGCTTTTCCCTTCTCAAGTTCTTCCACTCTGCTGTGAGATGTCACCTGATCTCTCCCTCCCCACAGCTTTCCCCCTCAAGAACTGGGAGCCATAGGAATCACTGTCATCCGTTTGCCTATCTAAGGTTTTTCTTTTTAATGTTTAAAAGAAAACTTTTGTGATAGAATTTACAGACTGGGCTGCAGAGAGGAGACTTAACTAACCTATAATAGAACACCAAATCAAAGTGTCACTTTAAACCAGGGACAGAAATGGCATTTCTGTGTTAACATATGGACTTCAAGTGTAACAAAAGTGTTCTTACCAAACTGGTTTCAGTCACAAGGTTTTCTGAATGTCTAGGCTAATTTATCAGGAAAATCCCTGAATAAGTAACCTTAACCTGACTGTACAGTAGAATACAGAATTGTAGGTAGTTTCTTGGTAGACAATGACATAACATCATGGTCTAGTGTTGCTTGTCAGTATCACAACCGTTCAACTTCAGAACCAGAATGCTCTTTTTTTTCTTCTTTCCTTTGGTGATATAAGAGCTTATATCACCAAAGATATGCAAGGGATTTCTATGTGCATTTCCAGTAGCATCTGGAGGAATCTGTAACATAAGTCCATTGTGTACTGATGACACGGGAGATCCCATGTATCAAAAGAGATCCCTTGTAATGAAGCAAATCTAAAACTATCCAACACATATATTGAAAAGAGTGAGCTAGATTCTACTGTCAATTACTGCAACTCTGTTGACTTCAATGGTAACAGCAGAACTTGGCCCAGTGTGCTTGGCTGGTCACTTTCTGTATTCTCTTATATCTGATATGTATTTGAACAAGAGCCTCCTCCCTCCCTCACAACCCCACCTTGCCTAATGTTTGATCCAGAGAAGAAATCTAGTGCTGGTGACTTCACAATCTGTTCCCCTGGAAACTTGATTATTAATTGTGTATTACTGCAGTGCCTAGGAACCCTAGTCATGTGCTAGGCACTGTGCAAATAAAGAAAAAAGATAAGTCCCTGCCCCAACCTCAGATAAGACAACAGATGGATAGACTGATGGGGCTGTATAGGAAAACAATGAAAGAATGTCGGTCTACATGGTAGGCAGTGGTCTCTGCACACCAGCTGCCTAACTGTTGTCAAGTTTTTGTAGGCATCCCAGAAAAGGAGGGATTTGAAAGTGGATAATGAGACTAATGAAGGCAAATCTTCAGATTTGCAGATGTTATTGTGGAGCTCCTTCCAAGCAGGAGGGGCAGCATGGGAGACACCATGAAGGTGCTTGTTTGAAAATTTAACAAGGGGGCAAGAGAGGCTGGCATTGTGGGTTAATCAGAGATGGGAGTCAAGATATTGACAACAGTGTTGCCAGTTCTCATGATTTTTTCACAAGTCATAGGATTTCAGCTGGGGCCGGAGCTAGTCTCACTGTGACACAAGAAGCTCCAGCCCTCTCACAAATTTCAGCCCTGCCTCAGAGAAACCCCCTTGGATTGGCTGCCTTCCCCACTAGCCTACCTCCTTCAGAAGAGCAGCCATTTGCAGGAGCAGGCAGAGCTGTCTCTCCCATCCCCCAGAAGCTAGGACCATTCTCACAGGAGGGGAGGGAGCAGAAAGGGTTCAGCATCAGTGCTGCTCCCCTCCCTCCTGTGAGGAATGGGATAAACCTCTCGGCTCCTCTCCCTCCCTGCAGCATCCAACCAGGAATGCGGAGAAGGGAACCTTTCTGCAGCTGCACCTCAAGGTTGGGAGAGTGGGGTGAGGAACCCCTAGAGCTGCAGCAGGATCTAAGGTTGGGTTGGGTGAACAGAACTGATGTGGGGACTGCAGGGGAAGAATTGATGTGGGGGCAAAATTAATTGCTGGGCAGAGAGATGAGGAGGATATAGGGGTGAGAGCTCCTGAAGCAGTGGCCAAGTCACCTTACTTTTGGGAGATGATAACACGGGGGGGGGGGGGGGGGAAGAGGAGTTCAAAAAATCAAGACAAACCAAAAGAAACAATCTTTTTTAAAACCCCATAATCTGGGGGGGGGGGTCTGACTCATGATTTTTTAACCTTTAAGGTTGGCAATACTATGACAGTAAATGAGAGAAGATAGGTAGGATGGGAATAGGCTGTGAAGGACCTTGAAAGTGAAGACAGGCAACTTATGTTTGAAGCAATAGAGAAAGGGGAGACAGTGGAGGGCTGCAATGAGAGGATGACATAGTCAAAGCAACAGGCTAAGAAAATGATCTTTGCAGTAGCACTGGAATTGATATGAGCAGGGCAAGACTGTATTTGTCAAGGCAAGAGAAAAAGCTGGACTTGTAGCTGTTTACATGGATAGGAAGGACTGTATCTTAGCAAGTTATGTAGAAAGAATCTGCAAGATTTAGACATAGGCTGGATGTGATGAGCTAGAGGGAGGTCTGAGTCAAAGATAACAACCAGGATATGGGCCTGAGTGACGGGCAGGATGGTGGTGTTGTCTACAGGGATTGAGAAAGAAAGGTATTGGGGAGGGCATATAGGTAGAAGGAGACAATGTGATGATGTATAGCCAGCATTACGACCTCACCACAGGACTAAGCAGGAAGAGAACGTGACTGGGAAGAAGTCCAAAGCCTTGTTCAAACCTAAATGCTTTCACTAACTAGCAGACATGAGGCAAGAAATGCTATGAAAAACAAGTGAAAAGATGAAGGGTTTATGCTTTAGGTCTAATATGTGAAATTTTGTCTTCCTCAGTATGAACTGTCTTTTTACAGTTTACCACTGATTTCCAGTGTGCTGCAGTGATTAGGCTAAATGATGAATAAAGTGAAAAATCTCTCCTTACCCAATACACATAAAGTAAAATTTTCCTTCTATGTGTGTGGAGGGTGCCAGGCACAGGAGAACAATGCAGAGACATACATTGATGTACTGGGCAGGGGAGAGAGGGCAGAGGGGTGCAGAAGATTACATAGTAGGCACAATTCCATAGGGGCTCTCTCATCCCAGTGTGTAGGAGTTTGTGCAGAAGGGAGACTGCATCTGTAACTCTGCTGTACTGTTCATTTGCCAGAGGAGTTGAGATGGGGGCATGCAAATAGCCATGGGAGCTACTGCAGGCCTGAGAGAACACCCCGAGCTCTGAAGCTCCTCTGTTATTTTGTAGCATAGATTGAGATGAGGGGAGAAAATTCCTTCACCTGTCCGACCTTCAAAGGATGCCACTAGTTCTTCCCTAGGTACAGCCCATGTCTGTAGACTGGTTTCAGAGTAGCAGCCGTGTTAGTCTGTATTTGCAAAAAGAAAAGGAGAACTTGTGGCACCTTAGAGACTAACAAATTTATTTGAGCATAAGCTTTCGTGAGCTACTTATGCTCAAATAAATTTGTTAGTCTCTAAGGTGCCACAAGTTCTCCTTTTCTGTCTGTAGACTGAGTGCCAGAATTAGGGTTTGGCCATAAAGAATACAGGCAGGGTGTTATGCAGGCAGTGTTATGTCATACTGCGCTACTAGCTGTCCTAAACTCTAACAGAGCTGGATTCTTGAACTTGAATCCCCTAGGGCAGTAGAACTGCTTTGTGAATAGCAAGCCTCTCAGTATGTGGTGCACATTAATAGATACGTAGCTAGACTGCTACTGAAATGCGATTGTGATCGCACTCACCAATTCGCCTGGAACAAATTTTAGAGTCCTGAATATTTCACTAGTTCATTCAGATACAGCCATGGTGAAAAATCTGCTTTCCCCTTCATGGTCAAGACTCAAGTCTCACTCCATATTTAACATTAACATGTCTGCCTAGCAATCAGTGTTTCCCTCAGGTGGTATGTGGATGTCCTACAAAAACAGATGAGCACATTTGGAAGCTGGTCCATTTCCTGACACAATTTGGGAGGGATTTTTCTATATTTGGCTTTTTAAAACTTAGAAAGTGGTATTACAAGTATCATGCCATATAATCATGGTATTTATAGCCCTTATTATCACTTCTTGTGCAATTCAGAGTATTAAATTATACTTCAGATATAACTCAGTACTGTACAGTCTTCAGAGTTATGGTTCCCACAGTAACTGCAACTCACCCATCTTGAATATGTCCTACTTTGAGTATTAGTGTTAATTATAAGCACCTTAATATTTGTGTTTAATGTGGCAGAATTCAATAGCCGTAGGAAATGTGACTGAATTTCCTAACTTTTGTGCAAAATTGCAAGCATAATATTGCATTAATACACTCGTTGCATGTAACGTCCTTAAGCTTTCCTAGGAAATAGAAATAATAAGTGGTGACCAGGTATTGTCCTGGCTATTAAATTAGTAGGGGCCCAACTCCTGCAAAGTGCTCACTACGGTGAGCTGTACATTTCCTCGGATGTTCAGAAGCCATGGTCCCAAGTAGCTTTGTACCACAGGATCTATAAACTGAGATAATAGATGAAAATAAAATCCCTGAGGCACTGCTTTCTCCTTTACCTTTTCTTGATGATTAAGACTGGCCTAAAACAGCCTGTAATGAGAAAGTAGTTAGACATAATGCAACAAAACTTGCCTCCTTAGACTTAGAGCCTTTATTATTTAGGTAATGGTGCTAACTACCGTAGTGTTTAGATTTCAATAGCTGTACATTTTAAGTTTTACCTTTTTAAAAGTTGCAAATGTGCTGGGAACAAGTGATTCAGAATAAAATGAGTATGATAGTGTGGCATGAAACACTGTTACAAACATTCCCATCTAGCTACAAAGTGAGACCTGAGAATACTGAGTCAGATTACCACTGTGTTGTAACTCAGTCCTCTGATTCAGTTGCATTTGTAAAGTACACAGTGCCTGTGGCAAACTCTTAATTGCTGGAGTTCAGGTTTCACTTTAGTTAATTGCTTACTGACCCAATTTGTGTGCACAAAAACATGTACCACAAGGTTTTCCCTGAAAAATTTGGTCTTGAAAATATAGCCTTAGCAAACTACCAATGTGCCAACATTTGCACAGAAGAATTATGAAAGTTATGAATTATGTGTGTCTCCAACAAAACTCAACCCATACATTGAAATTATTTTACTGGGATGCGGTGTGATCCAGTGGTTATCCCCAGTTCTGACAACGACCTACTGTGTTACCTTGGTCAAGTCACATCTCTACTCTCTGCCTCAATTTCCCCAGTATCTGTAATGTGGGGACAGTGACACTTCCTTCCTTTTAGTAAGGTGCTTTAAGATCTGTAGATAAAAGTACTATATAAAAGAGCTCAGTATTATTATTCTGAGTAACCCCATTGCTGTGTTTTAACCTGGTATATCTGTATTTCATGAGTGAGTTGGGACATAGATTTAGTTTAGGTGATAGGAAGTCTGTGTTTCTTTTTTTATTTATATTTTTATGTAGGTACACAACTTAGCAGGAAAGGAGACCTAATAATGAACAACATCAAGGAGGCTGAGGTGTTTAATGCCTATTTTACTTCAGTCTTCACTAAAAACAGTTAATGATGACAAGATGCTTAATATTATTATTAACAATATTAACAACAAGGAGAAAGAAATACAAGACAGAATATGGAAAGAACATTTAAAGAATATGTATATAAATTAGATGTATTTGAGTTAGCAGGGCCTGACAAATTTCACCCTAGGGTTCTTAAAGAATTAGTTGATGCATTCTTGGAAACATTAGCAATTATCTTCAAAAAGTCATGGAGAACTGGAGAAATATACTATGTTTGCTCATCTTTAGAAAGAGCAACAGAGAGGACCCAGGGTATTATAAACCAGTCAGCCTAACTTCAATACCTAGAAAGATACTGAAGCAAATTATTAACTATCAATGTATAAGCATCTAGAAGAACATTAGATGATAAGTAATAGCCAACATGGGTTGGTCAAGAACAAATCATCCCAAACCAACCTACTTTCCTTCTTTGACAGGGTTACTGACCACATGTATAGGTGGGAAACAGTAGACAAGATATATCTGAATTTTATTAAGGTTGTAATTTAGTAATTTTTAGTTTAGGAATGTCCACAGGACATTCTCATAAGCAAACTAAGGAAATGTGCTCTAAGTTAAATTATTATAAGATGGGTGCATAACTGGTTAAAAAAACATACTCAAGGATTAGTTATCAATGATGTGCTTGCAAACTGGGAAGCCATAGATAGTGGGGCCCCACAGGAATCAGTTCTTGGTCTGGTATGAGTCAATATTTTCATTAATGACTTTGATAATGGAGTGGAGAGTATGCTTATAAATTTTAAGGGTGACATCAACCTGGGAGGGGTTGCTAGCACTTTGGAGGAAGGATTAGAATTCAAAATGTCTTTGATAAATTGGGGAATTAGTATGAAATTAACAAGATGAATTTCAATAAAGGCAAATGCAAAATACTACACTTATGAAAAAAATCAAATGCACAACTATAAAATGGGAAATAACTGACTAGGCGGTAGTGCTGCTGAAAAGGATCTGGGGGTTATAGTGGATCACAGATTGAATATGAGCCAACAATATAAATGTAGTTGCAAAAAAGGCTAATATCATTCTTGGGTATATTAAAAGGAATATTGAAGGTAAGATATGGAAGGTAATTGTCCTGCTCTAGTCGGCACTGGTGAGGCTACAGCTGATAAGTACTGTGTCGAGTTTTGGGCACCACACTTTAAGAAAGATGTGGACAAATTGAAGAGAGTTCAGAGGAGAACAAAAATGATAAAAGGTTTAGAAAAGGTGACCTATGAAGAAAGGCTAAAAAAATTGGGCATGTTTAGTCTTGAGAAAAGGAAACCAAGGGGGGACCTGATCATCATCATCATGTTCCCATTATGCCTCTGGCATTTAGGGAATTGATGAAGCTACTCCACTCCTGTCTGTTTCTGGCAAGTCTTTCAGTGGTTCCGCAGCTGTGCCCCAGGTTTTTCATTTCGGCTTCCACAGCTCTTCACCATGTTGTTTTCGGGTAGCCTCGTTTTCGCTTGCCTTCAGGTGTCCATCTTATTGCTACTCTGGTGATGGATTCAGTTTCCATCTGAAGCACATGACCAATCCATCTCCAGCGCCTCCTGGCAATGATGGTGCTCAGATCCTCTTGACTGCACTGTGTCAATGGATCTTTGTTTGAGATTGTTCTGGGCCAAAACATACAGAGGAGGCAGGTTGTATGGAATTAAGACAGTTTGGACATGTCCTACTTTCTCAGGCCCCATCGTTCTGCACTATAAAGTAGTGTTGAAAGTATGCAGCTCTGATAAAGCTTGAGTTTGGTTTTGGTGTTGTATTTTGATGATTTCCAGACTGTATTTAAGATCCTGAAGATGTTCCTGGCTTTCTTGATTTTGTTCCGGATGTCCTGGCTTGTTCCACTGTCCTGGCTGATGGTGTTGCCCAACTATGTGAATGTTTCTACATTGGTAAGAACATAATCCTCTATCCGTACTGGTGATGGTGAGGCAATATTAAAGGTAATGATATCTGTCTTATTGCAGATGATTTTCAGTCCAATTTGCTGGCTAAATGCGTTGAGTGGAATTGTTTTTTCTTGTATATGGTGTTGGGTATGTGATAGGAGAGCGACATCATCTGTGAAGTCCAGGTCTTCAAGGGATGAGAAGTGTGTCCATTTATTGCCTGTTGGCATGTCTTCTCTTGTACACCACATTACCCAGTCGATGGCAATGTTAAAGAGGATTGCAGACATGACACACCCCTGACGTAATTCTGTTCTGACTTCAAAATTGAGCTCACTGTGATCAACACTGCATATAAAGTTGAAATAGAAGCTTTTGATGACGTTGATTATATGGAAAGGAATTCCATATGCCCACAGAATGTGCCATAGGCTGGGCCTGTGAATGCTATCAAAAGCCTTCTCAAAGTCTATGAAATTTATGTAGAGTTGCCGTTGCCATTCTAAGCACTGTTCTATTATGTTTCATAGAGTAAAGATCTAGTCTGTGCATCCAAGCCCTTTCCAAAAACCAGCTTGCTCTTTTCTGAGAACACTATCAACTGCCTCTGATATACACTAGGCTATGATCTTACACAATACTTTGCTTGGCACAGATAAAAGTGTGGTACCATGCCAGTTATTACAATCACTGAGAGTTCCTTTCTTTGGTATCTTCACTATAACCCCATTGGTCCACTCATCTGGCATGTTTTCCCCGTTCCCAGACTGATATAAATAGAGGGACCAGGATAGATGCTGCTAATTTAGGATTTACCTTGAACAATTCTGCATTCAAGTTATCCTTGCCAGGCGCTTTCCCATTTTTTTAAGGATTTGATGGCTTGAATGATCTCTTCCTTAGTTGGGGTGTCTATGTTGATATGAAGATCTTCTTCTGCTTCCTGGATGTTTGCTTCCTCTTTAGGTGGCTCCCTGTTCAGCAATTCTTTGAAATGCTCTGTCCCGCGCATTTCTTGTTCTTTTTCGGTTGTTAGTAGGTGTCCTTGTTTGTTCCTGATAAGAGTGTTTGTTGGTGTCTGCCATTTACCACTGATAAGCTGCGTCATTTTGTAGATGGTTCCTTGTTCACCACAAGCAGCTACATGCTTCACTTGTGTTGCCAGATTATCAATATAATGCTGTTTGTCTGTTCTCACAAGGCGTTTGACCTCCTGGTGTGCCTTGCTGTACTGCTTGTGGTATTTGTCCTTTAGCTTCTGGGATTTTGTGTCTAAAACTTTTTTCTTCAGGGATCCTCTGGTTTCTATGGCGTTCCATGTGCTGGGTGTAATCCACTCCTTCCTTCTCTTCTGCCTGTAGCCTATACAGGCTTCACTGCACTGTTTATAAATTACTGTTACTTTGTCCCACTTCTTTGTTGATCTCCTCATCTGCATTCCCCTCCTCTTCATCAAGGTCTGCAAGTTCTTGAAACCTGTTCTTTAACTGCAGAACGAAGGCTTTCCGTATTTCAAGGGACTTTAGCTTGTCAATGTCATAATGTCTATGTCCCTTGTTTGGTGGACCCACACTTCTCAGTTTTAGCTAGATGGAGGCTGTCACAAGCTGGTGGTCACTGCCAGCATCTGCACCCCTTCTCATTTTCACATCTGTCAGTGAGCATCGCCATTTGCCATTGATCATGATATGGTCAATCTGGTTCTTATCTCTGCCATTTGGAGAACACCATGTCAGCTTGTGAATTTCACGATGTTCAAATAGGGTTCCACTGATGACTAGGTCATTCATATTACATAAATCAACAAGCCTTTCTCCGTTTTAATTCATGGTGCCACACCCATGTCTTCCCGTTGCTCTGTCATTGTTTGTGTTGTCCTTAATGACCTTGACATTCAGGTCTCCCATGATGATAGTTAGGTCGTGGTGTAGCACTCTCTCTAACTCCGCCTGTAGTGTAAGGTAGAATTTGTCCTTTACTTCTTCATCACTGTCATTTGTCGGGGCATAGCACTGAATCAGGGTGATATTATTGTATTTCCCCTTCAGTCTGGCTCTCATAAGTCTGCTGCTGATGGATTTCCATTCAAGCAGGGAATGCTCCACTCCCTTCTTCAAAAGTATGGCAACACTTTCATGGTGTTGTCCATCATCCTGTCCAGAAAACAGCAAAGTTTCTTCCGAAGCTGTTGTTAATCTTCCTGATCCCATCCATCTAATCTCGCTGACACCCAGGATGTGTAAGCTGTAGCGTCTCATCTCTACTGTGACCTGACCTAGCTTCCGTGTTTCATACTTTGTCTGTACGTTCCAAAAACCAAATTTGGTTTTTGTCTTGGTGTTGAGCACTTCAGTCTTCATGCCAGTGGCTTCCTTTTGTCTTTCACCACTGGCAGTCATAGGGTCATTGACTCCTGAAGGCCGTCACACAGAGTAATGGTCGATTTCTCTGTTGCTGTTTCCGTAACATATTTTGTTTTTTATGGGACAGGGTTGTTAGCCCTGTGCATAACTCCTAATCTGGAGGACTAGGGTGTCTGTTTTGTCTGGCCCCTCCCGCACAGACCAATCCGGCATGGTTGAACCTACTAGGAGCAAAAAGCCCCTGCCGATACAGACTGTGGGGATCATTAGAGCACACAAGCTGTCCCACCATGACAAGGCATGAACACCAGAGGACAGTGGGACCTGATAACAACCTTCAAATATGTTAAGGGCTGCTATAAAGAGGACAGTTATCAACTGTCCTCCATGTCCACTGAAGGTAGGACAAGAAGTCATAATTAATCTGCAACAAGGGAGATTTAGGCTAGATATTAGGGGAAACTTTCTAAATATAAGGATAGGTAAGTACTGGAATATGTTACTAAGGAGGCTGTGGAATCCCCATCATTTGCTTATTTAAGAGTAGGTGCAACAAACACATATCAAGGATGGTCTAGGTATACTTGGTCCTGCTTCAGTGCCAGGGAGCAGATGACCTCTTGAGATCCCTTCCAGCCTTACATTTCTATGATATTTTCCTTATGTTTGAAAAGATAACCTTTAAAATATGAATCCTTTGTAAACTTATTCAGTGTTGCCTGCCTCAGTCTGCAGGAAGCCTGACAAATAGCTCTGAGACGTACAAACTGTCTTCTTCACACTCTGTGAGTCCATGACCAAGGATTTGGGCATTTTTCTATGGGCCACAGCTGTGGGGGTGGGATTGGGTTTTGTAGGATGGGAATGAAGGTTAAAGTTCCATCCACCCTAGAAATTGCATTGCATGGAGCTAGAGTATATTTCTGTTACCAGAATGTCAGGATTGTGGGTGTGCAGTTGGGTTCCATTGTGCTGTGGTGTGCACAGAACCCTGCCTTTTGCTTCCTGGTGATTTGAGAGAGAGGAGTCTAAACCAAAATCCTGAATCTATGAACTTTGTTATGGTCGAAATCTGGATTCATATTTTCTGGCTCGAGCTCATTTCATTGCCTGATACTTATTTTGTTGGTAGAGAATGTTTCACTCATTAGTAGTACAGTCTTACCTCTCTGTTCTCTACATTAGGTTGTCACCTCAATTGCTGTAGGAGGCCTATGCCTGCTGTACATTACTTCTCATTCCAAGCTGGGCATATAATTAAATCAATAACACATTTTAGCTATTTTAAATAAACTGTTTTCATTAACTTTCATCATGCTCTTGTCAGCACTGTACCACAGAACCTTCCTTTTTATAATTGGTTCTTTCGGAACCATTAAATATGAACGGTTCTAAAGGCGTACAGTAACTGACACTAAAGCCTTAAAGGGCCGCCAAACTGACTAGAGTAATGAGCAAATGAGTATTGAGAGGAAGAGGTGGAAAACATTACAAAAGTTAATGCCTGACTTTACAAAATGCAATATCATCTAAGAGGATGTATCAATGGTACCCCATTTATTAGCCTAGATACCTTATGCATTGAGACTAATTATTCATATGAAATGATAGTAGCTAAGTGTCTAAAGCTATATGGTGTGAGTATGCAGCATAATGATGGCTTCAGTGATTTCTTGCTTGTAAGCCCATTTTTCATATTACTAAACACCTTTAAAAAAGATGATTTCTGGTTGTTTTTGCCTCAGGGTCCCCTTACTCTGATAGTTGCTCTCTCCCCCTTCCTTCCTAATTTTAATTTGACCTTTGTATTTACTTTTCAGTTTGTTACATTATTTTTTCTTTCCCTACTCTTCACTTATTCTGTTGGTTTAGTCTTCTCTTTTCTGTTTATTTTCTTTACATTAGTTTCAGGTTTTCATATTAAGTTTTCAGGTGCCGCTAGTTCTTGTGCTGTCACAGTAACACCTGCATATGTAATTAGCTACCAAGCTCTTTTGAATACCCTTAGATACCTGAGTGTGAGTTTTCCTATGCTGCTACTAACTCTAATGCCAGGCCAAAGACGGCCTTTGTTCTCCCTTTTCCTTCATTCCAGTGGCCACCATTGTCCTCCTGAACTTTTCTCTTTACTAAACCATCAATATCATTTTCCTTTTGGATAGGAAAGCTAATAAGCAGCTGGCATGGCCCTGTAGTTAGCCAACTACATGATTCTGTAGCTTGTCAAAAATCTGTATTCTTCAAAATACAATTCTGAATTGGCAATTCCAAAACACTTCAGGCCAAGTTCAGACCTGGTGTCAGCAGATGCCACTTGTTTGTCTTCAGTGCCACTGACTTTTATGAGTGCTACCCACATACACCAAAATTATGGCCTTTTCTTACCAAAATCTGAGGAAAAAAAGTAAATGGAAAGAACTAAAGCAGAGGAAAAAACAGCAAGTGGTTTTCAATGTTTGCCAAGAGACAGATTGTTGTTCAATCTGCTTTATAAGCATTAGCTTATGAAGTGGCACTCCTCAACTATGCTTTGCAATATGACTGCAGAGCTAATATTGTCAGTTGGGAAGGGCTTGTATACTACCTACTGTAACCAATCAAATAGTTTGATATTTTTCCTCTAGGTATTGCCACACATAAAAATATCCCAAATTCTTTACCTCCATTAAAGAAAGTAATTATTTTGTCTTCATGCAGTTGGCCTGGCAGCTCTGCATCTGTGTGTGAGAAATTCATCTCCACTATCTGAAAATGACAACACTTGCTTCTCCATACAATAAAGCTTATTGCAGCAGCCCTAGCTGTAGTACTTTTTGTTGCTTACAGTACAATGTTGTGTAACTTGATACTTCTCTGAGTGACATTTAAATTTAAGTCAAGAGAAAAGCTTTGCCATTTTCTGTAAAAACATTTCATGAGAATTTCAGATTCTTACATCATCCGTCTATATTGACTCTGTATTAAAGGCATCTAAACTAACTTAAGCCACCCTAAGGGCTATAATTTGGTGTGATTATTGCTCAGCCACTTATGTATGATTATGAAATACATCCTTTCCTAGAAATAGTCCATTTTAAAAGCATAGTTCCATGATCGCCTCCCCCTCTTAGAACTTCTTGACCCCCCCACTTGGTAATTTCTTCTAAATCACTTTAATCATGTTTTATCATTATCTGGCTTCTTACTAGGGTAGTCTAGTCTTCCCTTCTCACTACATGATATGGTGCTGCTGGGGCTTGATTTGCATGATCTAAATGATTTCTGCAATCACTGCTGTCCAGTTGGTTGTCCTAGATGGTCAGTGAAGGCTAACACTGTTTTAAAAGCATTTCTATTCAGCAAATATCTCAACATTTACCATAGCCATAGTGCAACTGGCCCTCCTAATACATTTCATTTCGGCTTCAATTTCCCTTCTTCACAGAAAGACCAGAGATGAAGATTTTATTATTAAGATCAGGAAGAGGGTAGCCATTAGCACCTCAATTTTTAAACTGTAAGCTGTTCAAAATGTCTAATCAGCAGCTGGTAGCCTCCATCCCAAGCACTTAGAGCTGGTTTGGGGACCAACATCCCTCTGACAAAAGAAGGATGGAAAAGGCTCTCTTCTTTGAAACCTTGCAGTCCTCCTCCTTTTGCAACTCTTCATGTCTGCTTCAATTTACCTACTTGGGAAAAAGACAGAGACAAGACAGTTATTAATATGAATACTTAGAAAGACAGATTATGGGCAATATCCTGTTCTTGTCTCTCTGAGGGCCTGATCCAAGGCCCACTGAAGTCATTGACTTTAATCAGTGCTAGTTTTCACTCTTTGGCAGGGTAGGTGGGAACAAGCATAGTGTCCAAGTGGAGGGCCCATGAGTCATCCTGATTCAGAGCCTTCACGGACAACATGCTCTGCAGAGCCTCTTACAAAAAGGGGTGCTGCTCCTAGTGCCTGCTGCCAATAGTGGCCAATTATGGGGTTATATCTGCCAGGTCCCACAACACAGAGTTAATGAAATATTACGTCTACTCCTACATATGAACACAGGAGAGGAATGAAGTGAAGAGAATTAAGTCTCTGGAGCTATGCAATACACAAGGCATTCTTTCATCTAACTGTGAGCCAAATGCAAGAGTGGGTTGTTTAATGACTGTATCCTCTGTCCCTATCATAACAACTCCTAATAAAACTTCAGGATGGAAAATTAAATCATTGCTATTTATCCTATTCTTAACTATATTTTTCTTAAATAAAATATAATGGGCAAAATTCAGCCCTGGTGCAAGAAAGTATAAATGTACCAACTTCACTGAGGGGGTAGCTATTTGTCTCAAGGCTGAATTTGGATAATGGATGGCACCTATTAATGGCATGTACTGTAATATAGTTTCAGAATTCAGACAAGCATATTCATCTGCAGAAATACTGTGGAAGAGACAAGCCATACAATGTGGTCTTCAATGGCATCTGCAATATAAATCAATTATTTTAGTCTGCAAGATAATTTGGTCATTCCTTATAATATGATCTTTACTGGGGAATTTTCCAAAGTTGTTACCACAGTTCATTTTAAAGTATAATGCAACCATGACATAAACAAAGGAAAACAAATACTTAAAATTCTTCCCTTAGCCAAAGAAGTGTCAATAGTGTTTGTCCACGTGGTTAGTTATATACAGTCCTACAGCCGTTGCACACTTGACTACCGCAGATTTCAGTGGCAGTTGTGTGCACATGAGAGCTGCAGAACTGAGCCCCAAATGGTGAATTTTATGTCTGTTTAAACATTGTATGAGCTAAATTCTGCTTTGTGTCGCACAAGGTGGGGACAAGGACATAGGAGGCCTCTTCCTTCCCACCTACTCATTTAAGCAATCGAGCCCCAAGAAAGATAGCCCTTCTGCCTCCCGCACTCTGTTCCTTTGAGGTAGCTAACAGTACTAACCAGGAAAAGTCCTGGTGACAGAGATTGTCCCGGGCTGTCCTGTATGGAGTGGGGAGGAAGAAAGACTCCATGGGTCCTTCCTCTCAGCACACTCATGCTGGGGTCAGCCAGAAGTGACCTCCCGAATTATTCACCAACACTCATGTCGAGAACAGGAATATTAGATTTCCTCCTTTTCTTGAAGTAAGTGTGTCTTTCTTGAAGCAGGAAATGCCATTTTGCACCAGGTTTTTTCAACAACTAACACAACTGGGATCCAACTGAGGCCTCTTGATGCTACCGTAGTACAGATAATTAATAATAATAGTGTGATCAATAAGATGTTTCCTTTCTAACTGCAGCCATTGTATTTAGATGGTATAATAGAGCCCAGTTCCACAGTCCATCCCACAAATAGCAGAAGCCCCTTTTCTGGCACAGAAGCAAAACCTCCTTTGGGAAAGAGGCCGGGTTATTTCTTTTAGAGCGAACACAAAGTAAAGTCCCTTCCTAAAAGCCTACAGTGCCTCTGACTGTTTATCCAAAACAAGTTTAAAACAAACTAAACTAACAAAAATACAGAGATCAGGAATGGAGAATGGTTGTCTCCATTATTATAACAGCCCCCTTCCTGGAGTAGATATGAGTTTGAACATGTGTTCAACTCTCCTGCCTTCTTCCTTTGAGTTCCTGAAGGAACTCCTCTGTGTCCTAGATTCCCAGCACCCAGGTAGACAGTTGCTTCCCTTTGTTAGAAAAACTGGACTGAAAGGAAACTATGGTAATATGGGCCACCTTTTGAGTCCTGAAAGTTCTGTACCACCCGTTACAGATGGGACTCCTCTAACTAAATCAACAGTATAAGAGACCTAATAACAAAGGAGACTATAATAGACTCTTATCAAGTCACTAAAAAATAATAAGGCACCAGTGGCCAGACAGCTAGTTAAGACAATTTATAAGACTCTCGGACACTTTAGTATCATTGTACCAAGCAGCAATAATCTATATGTTAACAAACAGACAATTCTCCACAATGTGGCAAAGGGACACAATCTTGATAATATGAGAACCAAAGACCCACTGCTAGCAAACTACAGTATTTCCCTATTAAATCTGGATTACAAGATGTTCAGAAAGATGTTGGTAAGAAAGATTAGAAGCTCCAACAAAGCAGATAATGCTCAGAACAAGTGGGATTTACAATGAGATGATACAGCTTAGATAACATCAGAGACCATTAGATACCATTTGAAAATAATGAAGATTCAGCCATCAACTCTTGTACTCTCAATTGATATGGAAAAGCAATTAACATATGTTGGAAATATTTACCTATTTGCAGTACTGTCAGATATGAATTTGCAGAAATGTATCAGCTGGCTAGGACTGATCTATGACTTTGTCTTTTCACAAATACAAGTAAATGGCCTAAGATTAGAGTAATTTAGAGAGAGAGAGAGGTAACAGGAATGCCCAAGGTCACCCTTATTATTTGCTGTAACCATAAGAATAGCTGGCTGTAAAAATTAGGTCAGAGATAATTTTCTAAGGGATTAAGGTAGATTCATGATTGAATCTCAATATACTCTGACAACATCATGCTGTGTCCCAGACTCCATAACCTTTCTGCTTGGAATAAATACTCAGGCATTTGGAATCTGGAGTAGCTATTTGGAATTTAAAGTTAATGAACCCAAATCATATTTATTCTCTATTTCTATCTATCCATCCATCTGTGGACTTTCTAATGTATCCCTCACCATGATACGTATCTAAGCACTGATAATGTTACATGGCCAGCTGCCAGTGGACACTAAGGAAGAACCTCTACCCTGTGCAGAGGCTAAACACAGTCACTCTTTGCACTCACCTGAGCACAAAGGCCCAGACCTACAAAGGTATGTAGGCATTTAACTCCCACTGAAATCCGTGAGAGTTAGAAGCCTAAATGCCTTTGTGGATCTGGCCAAAGACTGAGAAAGTAGCATCACTAGCCTTGCCAAAAGGGATAGGATGGAGACAGGACTATGACTCCTAGCTGTAAGACATCCTCTAATTCAGGGGTGGCCAACCTGAGCCTGAGAAGGAGTCAGAATTTATCAACGTACATTGCCATAAAGCCACAGTAATACATTAGCAGCCCCCCATGAGCTCCCCCACCCCACTCCCAGCACCTCCCACCTACCAGCAGCGCCGCTGATCAGCACTTCCCCCTCCCTCCTCGCACCTCCCAATCAGCTGTTTTGTGGGGTACAGGAGGCTCGGGGCGGGGGAGGAACGAGGGCATGGCAAGCTGGGGGGGAAGGGGTGGAGTGGGGGGTGGGCCTGTGGCAGAGCCAGGGGTTGAGCAGTGGGCACCCCCAACAAATTGTAACGTTGGCACCTGAAGCTCCAGCCCCAGAGTTGGTGCCTATACAAGGAGCCACATATTAACTTCCGAAGAGCCGCATGTGGCTCCAAAACCGCAGGTTGGCCACTCTTGCTCTAATTCATAGGGATTAGGAAAAAACTTTTTCTTTAGCCACATTATTGCATAATGGGGTTTCATTCTGGGGTATCATGCATTATTCTCTGAAGAATTCAGTAACTATTATAAGACACAGAATATGGTGGATTATCTAGCATGACAGTTCCTATATCCCTTTCCTCTCCCTCCTCTGCACCAACCCACAGATGTGGCCAGCTGCAGAGGTAAGCATATGCTGCTCCCTGGTGAAGTGTGGGTCAGCCGATACACTCTCCATGGACACGCAGATATATCTGGGAGGTCCAGTGCAGGCCTGTGGCTACAAGGTACAATAGAGCATTCTTGCAAGAAAAAGTGAACCAATCAAAATATGTATTTATTTTAACTCAGCAGCTATCAGTCTGTAAGTGATACAAGAATTACATTAAAAAAGCAAATAATTCTTAAAAACACTCTCTCCAAAGAGATCACCACACAAAGTGTGACTAAACCTTCCCCTCTCAATCCACCTCCTTTAAAAAAGGCCCAGCTAAATAGATGACCTTTGCAACATGTCTTGAAGGTCAACAGACTCAGGCGATGAGCTGGACATTGTACTCCGTCTTCTTTTATCTCTTCTGATCCCAAGAAAAAGTTTGACATTCTTTGAAAGTGAATAGCCAGGTTCATGTGGAAGAGCAAACACACCAGGGGTAAGCTAGCATTTTTAATGTTACCAAGGGAAATATAAGGGATGGCCTCTCTAACTTTCACACAACCCACCTAAAATATGTAATTAACATGGATAGAAATCATGGAAATGCTAACTTGAACAAGGGCTTATCTTAACTTACCATTTGCATTTCAGAAAGAAATAAAAAAATTGTAATATGAAATCTGTCTGGCATTTCTACCTTAAAGGCTAATTTCATGCTGCTTCCCCCAGATTCATGATACAACTCCCATTGAAATCACTGTCCTGAGGGGCACAATTTGGCCCTATATCTTTCTAAAGGACCCAGAATTTTTACCTGGCTTCCCAAAAGCTATTTAACTGTGATGAGTATTTTGAGATAGTTTGTATGAAAGATGCTACACAAAAGCATGGGTGAAGTTTGAAGTGGAGCAGGGGGTGTTCCCTCTCCCCCCTCGAGCTACAAGCCTGGGGCAGGTGCAGAATTTGCCCCTCCACATACACATGGCCTCATTGGCCTGACTGGAGCTGCCCTCTCCTTCCCCCAAATACAGAAGTCAAATTACACCTATGCACAAAAGATGAGTTAAATATAATACTACAAGGCTAGTTTTATTCCTGACTCTTGTGTGGTGTGTTTGTGGAGGGCACAAGGAACAACCCTGTGCAGTGACCAAAGACAACAGCATTCCCTGACCCAAGGAAGCACAAGTATTGCCCTTTCTATGTGTATCTGAGGAGAGAGAAAGGAAGCAGGGCCATGCCCCAACCCCTTTTCTACATTGAGGAAACAGGCTAAAACATCTTAAAGATTTGTTCAGCCTGCACACTCCCCCTGTACAGTGGTAGGCTCCAGGAAGACTAATAACTCAGGTACAATCTCTCTCTCAAAGAGCTAGTCTATCAAAGAGATGTGGCTCTGTATGCCCACTTCTTAAGACTGTGCCAAGATGGTACCACTGAGTCCATATTGTATTTTAAAAAGGCATGTGGGAAGGGTTACAATAAGATCATCTCTTTGGAAGAGAAAGAATTTAACATTTTGAATAACTAAGAGCTTAATTTAGTCTATCAACACACATTTTTTTTCCAGGCTCCTACGATTCTATCACTATATCATCTTACACTCCAATTATCTCTTAATGACAAACCTGCTCAGACCCTTGGAGGTCTGTTTTCAAGACATACTGAACAATGGACAACATGCCTAAAATGATCTCCAAATTACCCTTAGGTTTTTGAAAGAAATTCAGCTAGAAATGAGTTCTGTAAGACAGCAATGCAAAACACCTCTGCAGAATAATAATAGGTTAGTGTTTACAAGGATTTTGAAGATGTTGTATGATTATGATGGAAAATAACGCGTTTCTGAGGTAATCTGTTCTTTGGTACTTTTTATTTACAGAGCACTGCAGGTGTACATGGTGCTGTACAAACACAGGACAAATTAATTTCCTGCACTGCATTTATAAAGTAATGTTTCAGTCCTGAAAAGGAATACATCAGGCAATCCCTTTACTAGATCAGAGTCTAAGTCCCACAATAGGTGCAGCCAAGCTCTGATCAGTATAGAAACTGAAGGAAAGTGATGGTGCAAAAGTACCTTTTATGTCAATCCCCAGAACTGCGAAGTGCCAGTTAAGACCTGAACCCAATATAGAGCAGCCCAAGGCCTACTGTACCTTCTTCTGGCTGGCAAAGATCCTCAAGAGGATGTGATACCAATTAGGGATTGACTTTGTGCAGTAGCACTCTGGCCATGACACTCCCCATGGCCACACCCCTGACATGTTCTTCACACTGGAACATGCAGCAAAGAGGCAGGGTGGGGGCATAAAGCCTGGATTCTGCCATGTTGGAATCCTCAAGTGTCTGCCTATACTGGCTTTCCCACTTGTCTGAGCTTCAAGCAGAACAGGGCCAGCCTATATGATACACTGTAAACTGCTTAAATATGAAGAGGTGCAGACTTCATCTCTGAGGAGATGGACATTGAAAGCCTTTGCTTTGTGAAATAAAGGCATTTTAATTAAGTATTTTTTCTTTAGTAGATGATGGGAAGCCCTTGTTTTACAAGAAGAAGCAGTTGGTTCACAAATCTGGGGGTAGGAATAATGCAAATAAAAGAGAAGGACAAAAAAGGAAATAGTTAAGAAAGAGTCTGGGAAGAGCACAGGAAATGGAGAGAGAAAGAGAAAATGAGAGCAGAGATGTTGGGGGGGGAGAGAAGTTGTAAAACCTTGGTGGTGAGGTCAAGCTGCTTGAACACTACGAATTTGAAGAGGGGAGTGACATGGTCAGAATAGCAGGAAAGAAAAAGGAGCTGAGTTATTTGGGATTTACTATAATTTGTTTTAATGCAGATATCTCTGCAATTATTGGTAGTTTGTGCTTGATGTTACTAGAAAGCCCTATCTCTGAACTTTCAAGTATTCTGAAGTTTGTGATCATCTTTCTGGTCTTTGTAGAGATGTTGTATTAGATGACATTGTAATTTCATTTAAATTGGTTGACTTCTCTCTTATGTCTCCACTGGTCCTATAAGATGCCATGTTGTACCAGTATTGGTTGTTACCCCAGCAATTAGAGTAAGATAGCTAAGCAAGCAATAGATTTGACCTACCTGATGCTAGTGAAGATAAGTGATATATCCTTAGGCGGGAAATAGTTGGGTAGCATACTTAGAAACAAAAAAGCCAAAACTTATCCATACTTAAGGACTTGTGGTTTTAAAAAAGGGAACTGAAATGCAGAGAGAGGGTTGGAGAAAGGCCTAACTGTGAATAGTTAGGGAACTGAGCATTACTCCTCAGGCTTGCCAAACAAAGAGAGGCAATGGCAGTTATCACAGCTATCATGGAATATTTTTCCCAATTTCTAGAGAGAGGCCTTGACTGTAGAAGATTTGAATGGGCAGGCTATGTTCTGCCAATAGGCCCCCAAATATTTGGCATATAAAAAGATATATGGATATGAAGCCAACATCCTTCCTGCTCCTTCTTCAGCCAAGTGACAGATAGCTGTCAATGCCTTCCAAAAAATTTCTGTCCCAGTGTAACCATTACAGTTAGGGCATCAGAAACTTAAGATAATTCACAAGATACAAAGTATCTGTGTAGGGCTTAATCAAATCCAATTGGTGGAATTTGAGCAGGTCAGGCCTAGGCAGACAAGCTAAGAAAGGAAATAAACAGAGGGGAGGATGACTGATGTGGGACTCAATTCATAAAAAATTAAGGGAAGATAATATAATTAATGCCAATCAGCATGGACTCATGGAAAATAGATCCTGTCAGACTAATTTAATTTTTTTAAGATATTAAATGTTTGGTTGATAAAGGTAATTGATTTGATGCAAAAGATTTCTGTAAGGTATTTGACATGGTACCACATGACATTTTGATTAAAAAACTCAAATGATACAATATTAATGTAGCACACATTAAATGGATTTAAAAACTGCCTGACAGTTCTCAAAATGTAATTGTAAACAGCAAATCATCATCGAGCAGGTGTCTTTCTAATGGGGTCTTGAAAGGATTGCTTCTTGGACTTACACTATAACATATTTTTATCAATGACCTGGAAGAAAACATAAAGTCATAACTTATCAAATCTGCAGAAGACAAAAATTGGGGTAGTAGTAAATAATGAAGAGGACAAATCACAGATACAAAGCGATCTGGACTGCATAGTAAACTAGGTGCAAGCAAACAATATGTGATTTTATATAGCTAAATGTAAATGTATACGTCTAGGAACAAAGAATACAGGCCACTCTTGCAGGATGGTTGACTCTATCTTGGGAAGCAATGACTCTGGAAAAAGACTTGGGATTCAAGGTGGATAATCAGGTGAACATGAGCTCCCAGTGTAATGCTGTGACCAAAAGAGTAAATGCAATCCTCGGATGTATAAACAGGAATATTGAATAAAAGTAGGACTGTTATGTTACCTCTGTGTTTGGCATTAGCATGACCGTTACTGGAATACTGTGTCCAGTTCTACTGTTCACAGTTCAAGAAGGATGTTGATAAATTGAAGAGGGTTCAAAGAAGAGCCATCAGAATTATTAGATTAGAAAACATACCATATAGTGATAGGCTCAAGGAGCTCAATCTATTCAGTTTAACAAAGAGAAAGTTAAGTGGTGACTTGATCACAGTCTGTAGTACCTACATGGGTAACAAATATTTAATAATGGGCTCTTCAATCTAGCAGACAAAGATATAGAAAGATTCAATGGCTAGAAGTTGAAGCTTGGCAAGTTCAGATTGGAAATAAGGTACACATTTCTAACAGTGAGGGTAAATAACCATTGGAACAAATTACCAAGGGTTTTGGTGGATTCTTCATCAGTGGACATTTTTTTAAATCAAAATTGGATATTTTTCTAAAAGATCTTCTCTAGTTCAAACACCAGGATAGTTCTATGGTCTGTGTAATGCAGAAGGTCAGATGAGATGACCACAGTGGTCCCTTCTGGCCTTATAATCTATGCATTTACAGCTTTTCATTGCTGATAAGAAGAAAATGGGTCAGATCCTCAGCTGGTATAAACTGGCATAGCTCCTCTGAAGTTACACTTCTGGCTGTTACCAGAACTGGAGAAAAACTTTAGGAATAGGTTTTGTTCAAGGACTTTTGAGAGAACTGTGAACTGAAGATTCCGATGTCTTCCATACTCAAAATTCAGTAAGAGTTGTGGTGAGGATTGGAGTATTCTGTCACTCCCCATTGTGACAGCGGACTCGCAAGTCTGGTAGCCTACAGTGGGACTGGGGAATTTGTATCCCAACTTCATTCTAGTAGTGGAAGCCATAGAATACAACTTCTACAGAGCTCAGTGTTTGAGGTGGGAGGAGTGTGGTGTCAAGATGGGAGTTGAGGAGAGTGGGAGAGTCTGAGTTTCTATATGTTTTTCTAAAGTAGATTTGTGAATGCTCTGGGTGGAAAAAGGAACCTCACTATGAGCCACAAATGTTGAAGCAAAAATATTTTTGTTTTTCTGTGAGAGACAAAGTAGGTGAGCCTGTATAAGGGGGAAGAAGCAGATGCACTTTTAGGATCTCTGAGGGCTGAGAGGCTAAGAGTACAATTTGCAAAACATGTCTACAGGGTCTTCTACAGAGCATGTAAGCACCACGTAGACGGACGCAGCTCCATTCCAGTCCCTTAGAAGCTTCATAGTGGCCCTATAGAGCCTGAAAGCTTCCCTCATCTGGGTCCAGCCACAACAGGGTTAGACCTCACCCAGGACAGTGGGCCTGAGGAAGATTGCTTATTCATAAAGGCTGCTTAGTCAGGATGAGAAGCCATCTACTGGGATTTCTTCATTAAACAGTTTCTACTATGTTACATATTCTCAATGTCTCCTGTGGGCAGCTGGCACTAACCAACTCTTGTTTATAAATGAGTGCCCTTTATAGTCTGTGGATGAACTATTCAAACAGAAAAAGTAGTAGGAAACATTTAAATGTCAATATATGCACAGAGATTTTATAGACTGTAAGTATTGTGGTTTAATCAAGATTTGTACATACAGAGAGTGGATAAGTGATAAAGTTATTTTCAATTAAAATGAGAGGGGGGAGGGATAGCTCAGTGGTTTGAGCATTAGCTTGCTAAGCCCAGGGTTGTGAGTTCAATCCCTGAGGGGGCCATTTGGGGCAAAAATTGGGGATTGGTCCTGCTTTGAGCAGGGGGTTGGACTAGATGATCTCCTGAGGTCCCTTCCAACCCTGATATTCTATGATTCTATGACACAGCACCTAGTGCATAATTCTTGATTATATCCATATATCATCCATATATAGCATATACATCAATATTTCTTGATGATATCCATATATCACACCTAACTACAGCTGCTGTTTGAGGCCAATTACTCTTATATGCTCAAACAATTAGAGATATTTCTTCTGAATGACTTTTATCTAATGCTGCTTTTGTTATTATAAAGACCATTAATGCTAGCAGCTGAGCAACTCCAGGAAGGTGCCGTTGTCCTGAGGTAATCAGAGGCATTCAGTTGTTTCCTCTGTCCCAATTTCATCTGTATATTCATTTTTTTTAAACACTGTATGTTAATACATTGTAAAAGTTGAGGCTATAATCACATAAAAGGGAGAAAATTCAGAGTTAGATTCCCACAGCACTTCTAAGTGTGTCTTTGGACATACATCCACAGTAAGAGCGCAGTAGAGCCACTGAAAATATCCATGGAAAATTTTAGCAAATTCTAAGAAAATGTCTTACTCAAAAACTGCAAAATTGTTTGTAAAACCTGTAGGTAGGTGGATAGGGAGTTACATGAATTTCACTCTGGATATATATTAAAAATACACTGTTCTATAATGAACTTATCTTTCCTTCTCCTTCCCAAAAACCAGCTGCCTCCCTGTTTCTTCTACCCCAAATTTTTCCACCTAAAACCCTAGAGAAATATTCCTCTTCTCCTGAGACCTTCTTATGATGCCCTCCTCCTCCCCAGAGGAATTCTACCTCCTCCATCCACACCCATCACCCAAGAGATTTTCCATATTTTTCTACTTTTTTTCCCCCACAGACAAGGAAAAAGAAAATGATATCTCAGGACTTTTCTTTGCCAAAGGAAATTTTCCTCAGATACCCATAATTTTTGAAGGATTTATGAAACTTCATGAGAAGGCAGACATAATCTAATGAGCCCTTATTCATTGGGAGAGAATTTTTTTTAGAGATTTTGGCTGAAAATGGCTGACAATGGAAAACCACCAAAATCAGGATACAATAAAAATATACAGAAAAATAGAAAAAAATATATTCATTGGTTGACCTTTTCTGTATACTGTTCTTCCAACAAATTTGTGTGAATAAATTGAATTGTATATTGTTTATGTTTAAACTGCACATTTTTCTATGTGTACATATGTACTATTCTGTATGATTGCATATATACTGTGTGATTATACATATGAGACAACAGGATTTTGGCAGTTCTGTGAACCTTAAAAAGTGAACTGCAGATATTTTATGACAGATAAGCTAACTGTATTTTATGGGTTGATTGTGCCAAACAATCAACCCATCAGCACTTAACATATTTTAAACTAACCTTTCAAGAAGGTCCCCCACAAATTCTGCTGGCTGGCTCTTGGTCACTGTGACACTTAAAATGAAATGCATTGTAATTATTTATATTACTATAGTGCTCAAGAGCCCTGGTCCTGGACCAGGTAGGTGTTGCACAAAAACGGAACAAAAAGATGGTCCTGTGTCCCCTAAAGAGTTTACAGATACCCTTCTGGAGCAATTGAAGTGTCCCATGCAAGTTAAGTGAGTGGCAGCTGAATAGATTAATAGATTCCAAAGTCAGAAGGGACTGTTGTGATCATCTAGTTTGATCACCTGTATAACACAGGCCATAGAAGTTCCCCAAAACAATGCTTAGAGTATGTCTTTTGGGAAAACATCCAATCTTGATTTTAAAATTGTGGGTGATGAAGAATCCACCACAACTCTTGGTAAGTTGCTCCAATGGTTAATTACTCTCACTGTTAAAAAATGTGCCCCTTATTTCCAGTCTGCATTTGTCTAGCTTCAACTTCCAGTTATTAGATCTTGTTATATCTTTACTAGCTACATTGAAGAGCTCACTATTAATATTTGTTCCCCATGTAGTTACCTATAGTCTATGACCAGGTCACACCTTAACCTTCTCTTTGATAACCTAAATAGATTGAGTTCTTTGACTCTATCACTATAAGGCACATTTTCTAATCCTATCACCATTCTCGTGGTTCTTTTCTGAACTCTCTAATTTATCAAACATGAATTGGAACCAGAACTGCACACAGTATTCCAGTGGTCATACCAGTGCCAAATACAGAGATAAAATAACCTCTCTTTTCCTAATCAAGATATTTATGCATCCAAGGATTGCATTAGCTCTTTGGCCATAACATTGCACTGGGAGATCATGTTAGCGGATTATCCATCATGACCCTCAAATCTTTTTCATAGTCACTGCTTCCCAAGATAGAGTCCCCCATCCTGTAAATCTGGCCTATGTTCTTTGTTCCTAGACGTATACAAATACATTTATCCATATTAAAATGCATATTGTTTGCTTGCACCAAGCTTACCAAGTGATCCAGATCACTCTGTATCAATGACCTATCCTCTTCGTTGTTTACCACTGTCTCAATTTTTGTGTCATATACAAACTTTATCAGTGACAATTTTATGTTATCTTCCAGGTCATTAATAAACATGCTAAATAGCATAGAGCCCAGAACTGATCTTTGTGGCACCCCACTGGAAACACATCTCTTTGAAGATGATTCCCCTTTTACAATCACATTTTGAGTCCTATCAATTATTCAGCTTTTAATCCACTTAATGTGGTGCCATGTTAATTTTACAACTTTCTAGTATTTTTATCAAAATGTCATGCAGTACCAAGTCAACTGCCTTACAGAATTTCTAGTGCATTACATCTGCAAAATTACCTTTATCAAGCATACTTGTAATTTCATCCAAAAAAGATAGTTTGCCAGGATTTATTTTCCATAAATGTTGATTTGCATACATTACATAATGGCATATGGAGCTTTTTACCTCTAGGATACTCTTTTGAAGTTAATACTGATTGAAAGTTGTTACTACCTGGAATCCTATGTAAAATAAGATTGGTGGTTTCCATTCATTTTCTAGTGGATAAGTGTCCAGATCACACAAACTATGAGCAGCACTAATTAGCAGTTTAAGCATAGAAGTCAAGGATAGCATGGTCAAACTAAACTAAAGCAGTTTAAGCATAGAAGTCAAGGATAGCATGGTCAAATTAAACTATTTGCTTATCCCTAGAACAGGTCTGAAACATATGCCAGGAGGTGGGGCATCATGGGGAAGTTTTAACTGCCACAAAACATATTCAAGGGACACCATCATAGGACCTAATCACATCAGCCACACTATCAGAGGCTCGTTCACCTGCACATCTACCAATGTGATATATGCCATCATGTGCCAGCAATGCCCCTCTGCCATGTACATTGGCCAAACTGGACAGTCGCTACACAAAAGAATACATGGACACAAATCAAATGTCAAGAATTATAATATTCAAAAATCAGTCAGAGAACATTTCAACCTCCCTGGACACCCAATTACAGACCTAAAAGTCACAATTATTCAACAAAAAAATTTCAAAAACAGACTCCAACAAGAAACTGCAGAACTGGAATTAATCTGCAAACTGGACACCATTAAATTAGGCTTGAATAAAGACAGGGAGTGGATGAGTCATGACACTAACTAAAAACTATTTCCCCATGCTAATTTCCCCCTACTGTTACTCACACCTTCTTGTCAGCTGTTTGAAATGGGCCATCCTGATTATCACTACAAAAGTTTTTTTTCTCCTGCTGATAATAGCTCACCTTAATTGATTGGTCTCGTTAAGAGTTGGTATGGCAACCCCCATTTTTTCATGTTCTCTGTATATGTGTGTATATATATATATATCTCTTCCTACTGTATTTTCCACTGCATGCATCTGATGAATTGGGCTTTAGCCCATGAAAGCTTATGCTCAAATAAATTTGTTAGTCTCTAAGGTGCCACAAGCAGGGCGGCTCCAGGCACCAGTGAAGGAAGGAGGTGCCTGGGGCGACTAGAAAGGGGCGGCACTCCGTCCGTCATCGAGGCGGCACGTCCGGATCTTCGGCTGCAATTTGGCGGTGGACCCTCCAGTTCCTCTCGTCCTCTTCGGCGGCACTTCAGCAGCAGCTCAACCAGGCTTGGTTTGTTTTGTTTTTTCTTCACTGCTTGGGGCGGCAAAAAAGCTGGAGCTGGCCGTGGCCACAAGTACTCCTCATTCTTTCTGCTGATACAGACTAACACGGCTACCACTCTAAAACACATTCTGTAAATGGAAGGTTTCCATTTTCAGGGTTTTCACTCCAGCACTAAATCCACAAAGTAAAAGTAAAGAACAAACAGTGTTACTCATGAAAATAATTTACAAATTGGTTTATAAATTAGAGGCTCTAATCTTTCCCATAACTCTATACTATGTAGGAAGACTCTGGAATAAAGTGGTTTTTGACAAGGGTGTCTTCAAGAAACAGCTACAGTCCCTTTTTGTTTTCTGCCACAAAAGGGGCATAAATGAATAAAATAAGATCAAGTGCTGATCTCATAGAATAGGTTTCAGTTTTATGGAGGCTATACGAGAGCTTAAAAATGATCTTAAAGTTGATTATATCACAAAACCATACTCCTGAGCTACTTGAAAGCTTTTCTTCAAATTGCTGCATTGAAATGAAAAGGAAACAAAATAAAAGATACAGAAAAAGAAAAGGGAGAAAGTTTACTATATTATAAAATAATGGAATTAAATATAATGGAGTCTGGAATAAATTACAGTATATGCATTAGAGAAAAAAATAGTAAATTACTGCAGCTAACATTGTGTTCATTTTGGAACCAGTCTTGCAGTTCTTAGTCAAAGTTGCCATGAAAGTCAATTGGTTCTTTTTTAACAAAAAGAGAATTATGTAGAAGATAACAAGAATAGTTAAGAAAAGCAGGATCAAATAAATCTTTAAAGCAACACTGAGAAGCAAAATATAAAAACACAACACAATTTTTTAAAGGTGAGTTTAATTTTAGGTTATACGATCAAGATCATGGCCCAGATTCTTTACTGCTGCCATAAAGCAGCTTTAAAGCCAGTACAGCTTTTATCACCCCAGCACAGATGATACAGAGCCAGTGTAACAGCTCCTACACTATTCCTCTCCCTGTGGCTGATGTAGGGAGCAAAGCCATGGTACAGGGGCATGGCCAGGGCTTCCCCTCATCCTAGCAAACTTTGGATATTGTAATAGCACTTTGGGATCATTGGCAATGGGCACAAGTTAGAACAGCCTTCAGGCTACTGCAAGTTACACAAGGAGATTCTCCTGATGCACCTCTACCACAGAGTCAATGTAATGCAAAAAGGAAAGGCACCTTAGAGACTAACAAATTTATTTGAGCACAAGCTTTCGTTAGCTACAGCTCCAACCACTCGTGAAGTAAAGTAGGGGGACAGAACCTTCTCCTATTGAAATCAATAACAAATTGGAATGTGTAGATAGTTCCAATCTCCTTCTTTACCTTCCTCCTGCTTTCCCTTCCTGACACCAGGCTGACAGGCCACTGTTGATAATCTCAGAACATTTTGGTGTTCATGGTTCTTTCATGCTTGAAGCCATGTGAAATGTTGTGTGTTAGTCCGATTGGAAGAAGCACTGGAAGGCTAGCATTTCATTCATTCATTTATTTATTTACGTACTTACTTAATTTTGTAAATAAAACAAAGCCAAGGAATATGACAAAGTTGAAATGTCATCCTCAAATAAAAGAAATAAAACACAATAGGTACATGATATTAACAAGAATTTCAAGTGGCCTGAAAGAAACGGGGAAAGGCTATCATAATCTGGGAATAGCAGCTTTGGTAAAACAGTGTTTACCAAAGCAACCCAGCTTGATTTAAAAAAATTGCTGGGTCTGCAACCCCTTCCGACCCCCCACTTTAAGCAATGGTGATGTGATGTAAATCTGATCACATTGTACCTGGAGGGAGAAGGAAAAAATATTTTCATTGATTATAATACAATGTGAAAAAGTCTTGAAACCTTCAAAAATCAGATTATGGGCCAAATCCTGGAACACTAGTCCCAAAGTGTCATATATGCACTGCAAAAATAGTAGAGCTGATCAAAACTTTCCAAATTTAGATTATTTTGTAATAAATTTTTTCACTGAAATTTTGAATTTCAACTAAAAAAATTGACTAAATTCTTGGCAAACATTTTCATGAAAAATCATCCTGTTTTTGATTGACTATAAAGTTGGTCAATATACTGACTTTTTTATATAGCATATTGAAATTTTGACCAAAAAAAAGGATTTATTTTTCTGAAAAGTGTTCACAAACATTTCCCATTTTTTATTTTTTACCAACCCTAAAAAACAACAATATATGCCCTTATTCTAGACACCCACATGTCTCCTCTGGATTATCTCTGATGGGAATATCTCTCCCAGCCAGAGGAAATATATGGCAATGCAGAGCTTAACTACAAGGAAAGCTAAGAATTAACTAAGGAAAAAATCATCCTAAAGAGGGTATAAAACAAATTCTGCTGACCAGGTTCTACATTTTGTTCTGCTGATCAAGCTGGGCATTAAACAAACAAAAATGTGCCTAATTAATTCCTAATGTAACTCCAGTGATTTCAAGTATTTCAATGGAATTACGCCAGGGGTGCTTCTGGCCTGTGGGTTACTTAAGGTTGGATTCTGAAGCCAGCAAGAGTAAAAAAAAAAATCACATTTATATTTTAATATAAGACAATTTGTTAATTGAGATAGCATTCTGCAGCTGGGAGCAGAGGGAGGCCATAAGAACATAAGAATGGCCATACTGGGTCAGACCAAAGGTCCATCCAGCCCAGTATCCTGTCTACTGACAGTGGCCAATGCCAGGTGTCCCAGAGGGAGTGAACCTAACAGGTAATCATCTAGTGATCTCTCTCCTGCCATCCATCTCCACCCTCTGACAAACAGAGGCTAGGGACACCATTCCTTACCCATCCTGGCTAATAGCCATTAATGGACTTAACCTCCATGAATTTATCCAGTTCTCTTTTAAACCCTGTTTTAGTCCTAGCCTTCACAACCTCCTCAGGCAAGGACTTCCACAGGTTGACTGTGCACTGAGTGAAGAAGAACTTCCTTTTCTTTGTTTTAAACCTGCTACTCATTAATTTCATTTGGTGGCCCCTAGTTCTTATATTATGGGAACAAGTGGATAACTTTTCCTTATTCACTTTCTCCACACCACTCATGATTTTATATGTCTCTATCATATCCCCCCTTAGTCTCCTCTTTTCCAAGATTAAAAGTCCTAGCCTCTTTAATCTCTCCTCATATGGGACCCGTTCCAAACCCCTAATCCTTTTAGCTGGCCTTTTCTGAACCTTTTCTAATGCCAGTATATCTTTTTTGAGATGAGGGGACCACATCTGTATGCAGTATCAATATGTCAGTGTACCATGGATTTATACAAGGGCAATAAGATAGTCTCCGTCTTATTCTCTATCCCTTTTTTAATTATTCCTAACATCCCGTTTACTTTTTTGACTGCCACTGCACACTGCATGGACGTCTTCAGAGAACTATCCACGATGACGCCAAGATCTTTGTCCTGATTAGTTGTAGCTAAATTAGCCCCCATCATATTGTATGTATAGTTGGAGTTATGTTTTCCAATGTGCATTACTTTACATTTATCCGCATTAAATTTTGCCATTTTGTTGCCCAATCACTTAGTTTTGTGAGATCTTTTTGAAGTTCTTCCCAGTCTGCTTTGGTCTTAACTGTCTTGAGCAGTTTAGTATCATCTGCAAACTTTGCCACCTCACTGTTTATTCCTTTCTCCAGATCATTTATGAATAAGTTGAATAGGATTGGTCCTAGGACTGACCCCTGGGGAACACTTCTAGTTACCTCTCTCCATTCTGAAAATTAACCATTTATTCCTACCCTTTGTTCCCTGTCTTTTAACCAGTTCTCAGTCCATGAAAGGATCTTGCCCCTTATACAATGACAACTTAATTTATATAAGAGCCTTTGGTGAGGGACCTTGTCAAAGGCTTTCTGGAAATCTAAGTACACTATGTCACTGGATCCCCCTTGTCCACATGTTTGTTGACCCCCTCAAAGAAATCTAATAGATTAGTAAGACATGATCTCCCTTTACAGAAACCATGCTGACTTTTGCGCAACAATTTATGTTCTTCTATGTGTCTGACAATTTTATTCTTTACTATTGTTTCAGCTAATTTGCCCGGTACTGACATTTGACTTACCTGTCTGCAATTGCCAGGATCACCTCTAGTACATTTGCTATCTTTCAGTCACTGGGTACAGTAGTTGATTTAAAGGACAGGTTACAAACCATAGTTAATAGTTCCGCAATTTCACATTTGAGTTCTTTCAGAACTCTTGGGTGAATGCCATTTGGTCCCAGTGGCTTGTTACTGTTAAGTTTCTCAATTAATTCCAAAACTTCCTCTAGTGACACTTCAATCTGTGACAATTCCTCAGATTTGTCACCTACAAAAGAGGCTCAGATTTGGGAATCTCCCTAACATCCTCAGCCGTGAAGACTGAAGCAAAGAATTCATTTAATTTCTCTGCAATGACTTTATCATTTTTAAGTGCTCCTTTTGTATCTCGATCATCCAGGGGCCCCACTGGTTGTTTAGCAGGCTTCCTGCTTCTGAGGTACTTAAAAAACATTCTATTATTACCTTTTGAGTTTTTGGCTAGCTGTTCTTCAAACTCCTTTTTGGCTTTTCTTATTAGATTTTTACATTTAATTTGGCAGTGTTTATGCTCCTTTCTATTTACCTCGCTAGGATTTGACTTCCACTTTTTAAAAGATGCCTTTTTATCTTTCACTGCTTCTTTTACATGGTTGTTAAGCCATGTTGACTCTTTTTTAGTTCTTTTACTGTGCTTTATAATTTGGGGTATACATTTAAGTTGAGCCTCTATTACGGTGTCTTTGAAAAGTGTCCGTGCAGCTTGCAGGGATTTCACTCTAGTCACTGTACCTTTTAATTTCTTTTTAACTAACCTCATTTTTGCATAATTCCCCTTTTTGAAATTAAATGCCACAGTGTTGGGCTGTTGAGGTGTTCTTCCCATCACAGGAATGTTAAATGTTATTATATTATGGTCACTATTTCCAAGCGGTCCTGTTATAGTTACCTCTTGGACCAGATCTGTGCTCCACTCAGGACTAGATCGAGAGTTGCCTCTCCCTTTTTGGGTTCCTGTACCAGCTGCTCCAAGAAGCAGTCATTGAAAGTATCGAGAAATTTTGTCTCTGCATTTCGTCCTGAGGTGACATGTACCCAGTCAATATGGGGATAACTGAAATCCCCCACTATTATTGAATTCTTTATTTTGATAGCCCCTCTAATCTCCCTTAGCATTTCATCATCACTATCACTGTCCTGATCAGGTGGTCAATAATAGATCCCTACTGTTATATTCTTATTAGAGCACGGAATTACTATCCATAGAGATACTATGGAACATGTGGTTTCATTTAAGACTTTTATTTCATTTTATTCCACATTTTATTTCACATATAGTGCCCCCCCCTACACACACAACCTGTTCTGTCCTTCCAATATATTTTGTATCCTGGAATGATTCTGTCCCATTGATTGTCCTCACTCCACCAGGTTTCTGTGATGCCTGTTATATCAATATCCTCCTTTAACACGAGGCACTCTAGTTCACCCATCGTATTATTTAGACTTCTAGCATTTGTGTGCAAGCACTTTAAAACTTGTCAGTGTTTATTTGTCTGCCCTTTTCTGATGTGTCAGATTCTTTATGTGAATGTTTCTCGACTGATCTGGCCCATACTTTCTCCTCTTCCATTCCCTCCTCCTGACTAAAACCTAGAGAATCTCTATCAATAGACTCTCCTCTGTCCAATCCACATGCGCCTCTGCAGCAATCGGCTTTCCCCCATCTCTTAGTTTAAAAACTGCTCTGCAACCTTTTTAATGTTAAGTGCCTGCAGTCTGGATCCACTTTGGTTTAGGTGGAGCCCATCCTTCTTGTATAGGCTCCCCCATCCCAAAAGTTTCCCCAATTCCTAATAAATCTAAACCCCTCCTCTCTACACCATCATCTCACCCATGCATTGAGACTCTGAAGCTCTGCCTGCCTACCTGGCTCTGTACATGGAACTGGAAGCATTTCTGAGAATGCCACCATAGAGGTCCTGGATTTCAGTCTCTTTCCTAGCAGCCTAAATTTGGCCTCCAGGACATCTCTCCTACCCTTCCCTACGTCATTGGTACCTACATGTACCACGACCACTGGCTCCTCCCCATCACTACACATAAGTCTATCTAGATGCCTCGAGAGATCCGCAACCTTCGCACCAGGTAGGCAAGTCACCATACGATTCTCCTGGTCATCACAAACCCAGCTATCTGTGTTTCTAATGATCGAATCCCCCATTACTAACACCTGCCTTTTCTTAATGACTGGAGGAGAGGTAACCTCAGTGCGAGAGGAAACCCCAACATCATCTGGAAGGAGGGTCCCAACTATGGGAAGGTTTCCCTTTGTTCCCATTGACTGCTCTCCTTCTCTGGGCCTTTCACCCTCCTTAACAGCGCAGGAACTGTCTGACCGGAGGTGGGACAAATCTACAATGTCCCGGAAAGCCTCATCAACATACCTTTCTGCCTCCCTTAGCTCCCCCAGTTCCGCCACTCTGGCCTCCAAAGCCCGTACACGGTCACTGAGGGCCAGGAGCTCCTTGCACCAAATGCACACATACGCCACCTGCCCACAGGGCAAGTAATCATGTATGCTACACTGAGTGCAATAAACAGGATAACCCCCTACTCTGCTGCTGGGCTTCTGCCTGTATTTTCTCCTACAGCTACCTAGGTTAATGATAGGGTTTTGATTAAATCAAGAAGTTTTGATTATAGTTTAGTTTAAAGGTTTTAAAGAATGGCAAGTGTACCTCGCCCCCGTCCCACTCCTCTTCCAAACTCCCTGTTAGCTGTCCCTGGTCACTTGCTCACTGCTTTATAAAGTCCTGGCCTTCTTGATAGCCGCGCCCCCTGACTAAGGCTCAGCCAAGGAACAGAGGCTTCTAGGTTTCAAACCTTGTTCAGAAGCTCACACCTTCCAATGCCGGTCACAGCACACAGTCCTTCTAACAAACAAACAAACAAACAAACAAACACAAGCTCAGCAAACAGCAAGTAACCCCCAAACACAAACACACACGACAGACATCCATTTACCCCAATGGTCCTGTATTTGCTCCTCCTTCATCTTGAGAACTCCCTCTCAAAACTCCCTGTTAGTAACAAAAGAAGTAGAGAATATTTTTAGACCAGGCATTATTAAATATACTAACTTTTGCTTAAATTTTGGGTCAAACCAGAAATGGAGCTATTTTTAAATATCAGCTTTGTTAAACGTTACATAACTTTGGAAGATCAATGAATTTAAAGTCTCATCCAAACACTGTTAAAGTCAATGGGAGTTTTTTCACTGACTTCAATGGGCTTTGAATTTGGCCTTTAGAGACTATTTCAAATATGCGGAAGAAAAAAAATAAAAAGTTGCCAACAGTTTGAAATTGACATACAAATCAAAGTATAGTTTTTAAGGTTCAAGAATATTGTTTTTTCAAGTTTAAACCCTGCCCTTTTTTGGTGAGGTAAGATTATTTTTCTCTTTCCAAGGGAAAGAGTGGTCTCAGAGTTACAAGGACACCATCCCTGTGTCAGACTGATTGCCCTGACCTTCTGATCAAGTTGGGCTGGACCCAGGTGCCTTCTGAGCCCATCAACACTATTCGTGCATCTCAGTTCTAACTCAGACAAAACTTTCATTTACTTCATTGCAGAACTGCAGGACTTAGCCCAAGTGCTTTCTTTACCTGCTCTCTTTAGGTTTTATTTTAGATGCAATGTTCTACAGAGTATACAAAAGCAGAGCGGGGAAAGGCTTTTTGTCAATTTCCAGTAGTATGCAACTCAGAGTCACATGGGAGAAACTGAGATTTGGTTTGTTAAACTCTATGCAGTCCTAATACCTTGAAATGTGGTTTCATCCCTCTTGTAAGTTAAGTGGGGTTGTACCTTTGATGGGAGACTTCTAAGAAAAATCCAGGTACTGCAGGAAGCGGAGTTGGTGATTCAGGAAGCAGTAATCCTCTTTCTGAGTCAGTACTCAGCTAGTTACTCATGACATGCGCATTGCTGGAAGTGCTGTCTCTTGAAAAAGAAGTAAAGCCAAGGTCCTAACACTTGAAATCATTAAAATACCATGAGATATTTTGCAAGGGTAGGAGTGCTAGCTCAGATCCTGGATACATTCCACCTCAGGTAATTACATTCCCTCTCTAGTTCCAACTGGATATATTATTCTTAATTTTGTACTCCCAAAACATTGCTGTTGTGACAGTCTTGTTCCTTATCTGATTAGCTGACTGCCCAATGCAATTTGGCAGATCTTTTCAACAGAGAATAAAATAAAGAAGGCTTTTTCTGTTTCCAAATTAACCCTTATTTTAAGAGTTTAAGTTTCAAGGCTAATGGCATCTTCTTGAATCCCTCTAGGATACTGAGTAGTGTGCTTTGAAAGCAGTCATGCTGGACCTTATTCCACACTTTTTACACGTACTGCTGTTATCTCAGATAAAGTAGTCTCCACCAAGTAGAGGAAAACAGACTCTGTAAGTAATGTTGATGTTTGTTATTGTTTAGATTGCAGTAGAGCACAGCATGTTCTAGGTTCTTCCCCAGTTCAGAAAAAGAGACAATCCAGACCCCGAAGACCATACAGAATAAAAAAACAAATGTAAGAGGAGGAAAAGCAAAGAGGTCAAGGTGATGATAAGCAAATGTCTTCTTAGTTACATAGGGTTTATTTTCAAGTTAAACATGAACAATATCCTGTCTCTGCCTCCATTATCCTTCCACAATTCAGCCCCCTTGTTTCCCCCATTCCAATTTCCACATTAATCCAGTTCCTTAATACACTTTCCTCCTAGTGCTGACCACCTTCCTCATTTAAACAAGCAGGTCACTTATAAGATAAATACATGAAAGAGAGAAGCAAGGGACTTAGTAAGCAAGTTTCTTGAAGGTGTTTCAGAAAAAGTTCAGAAGGTTCTTAAATGAAGGGTAGTAACATTGTGGACCATCTAAAGAAAATGTTCCATGCATAGAGAGCAATGTGGAAAAAAGTGGTGCCATGGGGATGTTTGTTGGAGATGTAAACAATAGGACTTCAAGAATGGCATCACAGACCGAATGGAGGGGATGAAGACAGCACAATAAGAGATGGGTAGATAAGCAGGAAGGAGTAAAGTTCTATAGGGATTTTAAGGAGATCACAAGAAAGTTGACCTTGATATAGTGCTGAAGGGAGAGGGAATCAGTGAAATGATTGAGGATGTGGAGAGGGTTTCAGAAAAAAATCAGGAGTTCAGTTTTACCCATGTTAAGTTGGCAAGATGGCCAGACAAAATGGCAAGACATCTGGAAGATGTCAGTGACATAGGCTGAGAGTGGATGCAGGATTGAATGGAGATAGTTAGGTCAGGAGTGTAAAGGCAGAATTGAGAATCATCAGTGTAAAAATGGTAGTTAAAGTACTGTGAGCAGATGAGGTTGCACAGAGATAGTGTGTAGAGAATTAAATAGCCCTAGTAAAGTGCTATATGCAAATATACAAAAATAGAAAAAGGAAAATTGAGCTTGGCTTGAACAAATAACAAGACAAAGTATTATTAAAGCCAACACTTTAGTATATGCAGAAATATCAAATGGAAATTGTTGAATTATAGATAATATCTATGTCACTATCTAAACTCACAAAAAATACCCCCAACCACTTTTTGAGAATTTGAGAAGCTGTCCTTTTATCATTGAAGCCATCACAACCATGCTCTGATACGGTAAACCTTTGTTGGAGAAACTGCTGTGGCTTCAAGCCATTCAGTCCACTCACCAGATGAGACAAGGACTTTGCTTCCTCTAAAAGTAAAGCATCCAACCAAACAGGCCAAGTGACATTTCTATTCCCTTTGGGACAAATGTATAGAAAAGCACACAGAGTAGTTAATTGGCATGCAGCCAGCATAACATTCTCTGGCACATGCCCATGAGTTGCTGAGTTGCTGGCACAGAGTAGCTGCTACGTTCTACCTCAGAGATAGCTGTGTTTCAGTGGTAATAATTAAACTGAAATATACATACAGAGCTAAATTTTGCCTTGTTACACCCAGGAAACCCCCCTGAAGACAATGGGAGTAAAGTTAGAGGGTTTGCATGGGTGCTACCCAGTGTGCTGCCAGCCTTTTATCAAGGAGCTCTTTAAAAATAATTTCCTCACTTCCTAGAAAAATCCATCAATTCCGTAATCCTCTTGCCCCCCATAAAACAACCCAACTCCATGGTTTTCTCCCACAAGACCATCAATCTTTCACCTTACCTCAAATATATCTGTCCTTTCATTCGCCCCACACTCAATTCCATCAGTCTTTTCACACACATCTTGCCCATGATTCCTCCTATCTAGCACATCCCTAAGTGGCTCCCTAGTAGCTGTGCTTCATAATAGCAGCTGTAGTTTCTCCTGCAGCCCCTACTAGCAGTAGTGGTAGATAGGGTGTCCTGCTACCTCTGGGTGAGGGTTGGTTGTTTAGTTAGGTGGGAAACAGATCCTCTCGAAACACAAAAAGTGATCAATTGGGAAACAGGGTTTAAGGGCCTTGGGTGAGTGGGACTCCTGTGACCTGATGCTACAGCGGGTTGTGTAAAGAAGCAAGTATCTCTTGGCATGGGAGTTCCTGGTATGAGCAGATCTCTACTGGCATGTGTGTGGTATTTAGGATACATAGGGCTCCAGTTTCTTGCCCAGTACCTTTTTTTAAATTCCAGACTGGGGCTGGATAGGCGAGCCAGGAAGGGAGAGATCAGACTGCAGTGGCTGTAGGACTCCCCCATCTTCTTTCTTCCTCATGCACTCCTAGAACAATTGGCAAGGTTGGGAGTAGAGATTATGCATGGTGCAACCCCCCCTGCACTAGGACCTGGTGGAAGACACACATGGGAAGTACATTGGGAGATACACCTGCACTGTAGCAGTTGCGTTAGGGACCACCAGCTGACTCAGGCCATGTCTACACTAGTGAGTTTACAGCAGCATAGCTGTACTGATGCAGCTGTGCTGCTGTAAGATCGCTCGTATAGCTGCTCTTTTCTGATGGGAGAGAGCTCTCCCATCAACATAATTGAATCACCTCCAATGAGCGGCGGTAGCTATGTCAGTGGGAAAGCGTCTTCTGCCGACATAGTACTGTCCACACTGGCACTTCTGTCAGTGTAACTTATGTCTCTCAGAAGGATAGTTTTTTCACACCCCTGGGCGACATAAGTTAAACTGACAAAAGTGCTAGTGTAGACATAGCCTCCGTTAAAACCAAAACATTTTAACAAGCAGGGTGGGTCTGTGAATCAATGTTTTGCCACCTCCCTCCCCAAACATAACCAATTCCATTCATCACAGTCACATCATTAGAAGTATGACTGGCCTGAGGTTTTTGTTGAGGGTTAGCAAGGTGGTTCTTTGACTTACATCTCAAAATTAAGAACTCATGCTACATTAAAAGGGAGGAAGGGGGAAGACCCAGCATCGTACTGCAGAAATGAATCCTAGCTGCCTGTTTCTATTGAACCTAGTTATCAATTTGCAGCAATTTACATTTTCAAGGCCACCCTCACAGGGGTATTGGAACCATTTTTATATCTTGGAACCATTTTATAGAATTTGGTGTTTTTTATTACTACTTCAAGCCAAGGGGGGAAGCAGCACCCCTAGTTCCAGCACAACTGACCTTCACTAACACAAAGGATAATTTTTGTAAACAAATTCTGATTTTCCCCTTCATAAAGCTCAAAGGCCAAGCTCTGTTAACAAAAGGCTCACATAAGCTCCCACCAAACCCCTCCAGCTGATCACTGGTATGACAAAGGCAAAATTTGGCCCACTGTCTGTAAAGCACTTGGTAATGAAAGGCACTGTGTAAAATATTTTCATAATGGAAACTAACTTGAAATCTTAACCATTGTGGTTGCTATCACTCCTGTTATAATTAACAGCATGTGTATTAGCACTTAATACTGTACGTGATTAAACTAGCTCACAGAGGAAAGCTGTGTATGGGTTTTTTTTTTACCAGAGGTCACAGGATATGTCTTCCAATTTGTTCTTTTAATCTCTATATTGAATTTTTGAGGGAGCTGACAAAAATATATACAAATAGAAAAAAAATACTGAGACACAAATATTCTCACATTTTTTCAGTAAATGTACTGTGAAAATAATACTTAAAAGAAACACCATGAATATAATTTTATTTAAAATATACCATTACAAATTCACCTAGATTAACAACTAAAGTCTCCCAGCTTAATTATTTTTACCTTGAAGGGGGTCTAAAAAAAGTACTACATTTTTTGCAACCGAGTTCTCTTGAATTATCTGTCACTTACAAGGGTTCATTATTACAGTACTGTACAGCGTTTTAGCTGTAAAACATCAAGACATTTGTCTGGACTTTGGAAGAGATTTTATGATGTTTTGGATTTTATTTTAGTGCAATGCTCTGAAGAAAAATATTTTTAAAGGGGAAAATAAGAACTTCTTTGTCACTTTCTTAGTGCCTTGGATCTAGATGGAACATCTAACGCTGTGATCTGTTTGCTCTTTTGGCTGCACTTTGGCCACCTCTGCTCTAACACTCTGAGGTATAGTATATGCTATATATTTATCATGAGCTACATGGACTCCAAGTGGCATAACAAATAATTTTCCACTATCATGCAATTTGGGAAAATTTAATCTTTTTTTCTTTTCTATCTCTGTGCTGCAAACAGAAAGCCTCTGCTTCCTCCACACCCACTCCCTTTGCCAATAATCTCATTGTAATTTCCTGTCAGTTTCACACACTCTGTGGTGAACTTCCTCTAAGCAAGAGCTTTATCTGAACACAGCATATTAACCATTTGCTTAATAAGTATTTCCCATAAATATTTTATTCCTCACATTTAAGTCTTTAAATACATTGTTATTCAAATGAGAGAGAACACTTGTGACTTTAAGAAAAAAGGTATTTTATATTATTCAGTATAAAACTAATATGAATGGGGGAAGAAGGCTCAAGAAAGATCAAAGTTCCTTCAACTTTAATCGATCCCCTGCCCCTGTGGCAGTGGAGGTTAATGATAGGTTGTAAGGGTTGGGAGGCTTAATAAGGCATGTCCAGAGTAATAATATTTTGTTTATATGATACCAATTATCCAAGGATCTCAAAGCACTTTACAAACATGGGTAAGAATTAGGGGGTCTATGCATTTGTTTTAATTTTTTACATTCCCCCCCAGTTTTTTTTAATAATTTAAGGAGCTCTTTATAAATTGAGATCAGTATTAAACCAATCTCACGGTTTGAACAGATCTGTAACTATTAGGAATTAGGATGAGACCTTGGTAGGGAAATAGATTCTTCCTTATCTGCCTATTGTGGGGTTTCTTGCACCTCTTTTTGAAGCTTATGGTGCTTCTCTGAGTTGGAGACTGGATACAAGACTAGACAGACCATAACTCTGATCCAGTATGGCAATTCCTATGTTCCTAGAAAAGAAAAGGAGTACTCGTGGCACCTTAGAGACTAACAAATTTATTTGAGCATAAGCTTTCATGAGCTACAGCTCACTTCATTGGATGCTGTAGCTCACAAAAGGTTATGCTCAAAAAAATTTGTTAGTCTCTAAGGTGCCACAAGTCCTCCTTTTCTTTTTGCGAATACAGACTAACACGGCTGCTACTCTGAAACCTGTTATTATGTTCCTCGAATTAGCCTTCTCATATTTCAGTTCCTGACTGATGGCAATACCACAGGAAGACTAGATCTTGCTTTATTTCATTCCCCAAACTCGCTCTCTGCGGCAGTACATGACAAGCATGAACACAGAAATGCCAATCATGAAATATTTGCGGTTATGCAAATTCTAACACAGAGATTGGGGAACTGGGCTCAGCAACCACCCTGGAGCTCCCTGATTTGAGTTGCTAGGACCCTGAGTGGGGCAGCCAAGGGTAAGAGGGTAGTAAGTGCAAGGGTCTGACCCCTCAGAGGGCATGCTGGCGGGTTGTGGCGTTAACAGATCAAGTCAGTGAGAATCCATTGGCATGACAAGCTACACCCCTTGTCACAGGCTAAATCTGACTCAGACCCTTAAGAGACAAGGCGGGCGAGGTAACAGCTTTTCTTGGACCAACTTCTACAGATAGCAAAAGCGTCTGTCGCAGGCAGGTGCAAACCACACGGTGTTGGGCAGTAACCCACCTGTGCTACCCCCGAGCCCCCACCCCTCTGCCCTAGCGTACCCGCCAGCACACCCCCGGTGCGAGACGTGCCCACCCCGCCCTCTCTCGGGCGCGGCTCCACTACCACTACGCGAGGGGATGAGGGAGTCGCCCCGAGCGGGCGCGACGGGGAAAGCGGTTCCACCAGGGGCGGGGAAGTGGAGCTGCGGGGCCGCCGCGCTAGGGCTCGCGCGTGCGCCGTTTGGAAGCATGGCGGAGAGGTCACCTCTCCCCAGCCCCGCCGCCGGAACGAGCTAGGGAAACCAAAGCGAGGCTCGGCGTGCAGCGTCCGCGTCACGCCGACGGCTTCAAGCCTCGCCCAGGCAGCGGCAGCGAGAGAGGGAGCGGGCGTGCGGAGCAGGCTCGGCCGGGGAGGAGGCGACAGGGGGAGCGGCGGCGCCGTCGTCCGGTAGGCGGCGGCTGAGAGGGGAGCGGGGCGGCCGGGCGGGGCACTCCGGTACCGGGCGGGCGGCGGCGGCGGCGTGTGTCTGGTACAGGTGGCCCCGCGGCAGAGGGCGCGGGGCGGGTAAAGAGGGCCGGGGCGGCGGCCGCGCCGGCGGGAAGAGCGCGCCGTGCGGAAAGGGGTAAGTGTCTGAACATGGCGGAGCAGGAACCGAGAGCGGCCGCCGCCTCCTGCCCCCGGCTGCGGGGACACGGGGGAGGGGGGGAGAGTATGGGGCTTGGCTGCCGCTCGCTCCCTCCCGCCCCTCGAGCTGGGGGGGGGGAGGGAACCGGCCCGGCCCGGCCCGGCCCGGCGCCCGCCCCGAAGTTAGAGCGGAAACGGAAAGTTGTCACCCCAGAGCTCTGAGCTGTTCCCCAGCCCGCGCCTGGGCCGGCGCGGGTCAGGGGCCGCTCGGCTCCGGGCGATGAAGAAAGTTCTCACCCCCGCCTTGTCAGCCCGTTGTGGGAAGTCTGCGTCCAGCCCCACCTAGTCCGGCGGTATCAGCCGCTGGAGAGAAGCTGCTCACAGTTTCCATCACCCTCCCCCGGCGTGGGGCGAGAGTGTCCTGCCCGTAGGCCTCGTCCGTTTCACTTGCACTGGACTGAGGTGATCCCCTGCCATGGTGTCGGCCCCCAAAGCCCGGGCATCGCGGGCAACATATTGAGACTGCGCTGGCTCTCACCTCGCGGAACGGTCTTTCTCCATCCCTTCATGCTGCTGGTGGGTTTTTTTGTTTTGTTTTTTTGCTTTTAAACTTCTGGTTTCTGTGCTATTTATACAGTGCCTTAAGTGGGCTGAGCACTTTGGTAGTGGGGCTAAGAAGGCACAGTGCCTGCCCAGAAAGAGCTTGTGATGTAAATAGACAACACTGCAGTCATTTAATGTTTATAAATCTTCTGACCCTTATCCAAATAAAAAAGGGAAAGAAACCTGGGAAATTTGTAGGTCTTAAGCCCAGAAGGGGCAATTATGATCCTCTAGTCTGAATTCTTACATAATACTGGCTGAAAAACCTCACCCAATAACTTCTATATCAAGCCCACAACTTTGAGGTATAGTATATTTTAGAAAGGTATCCATGGTGGCATGACTAAAAGCTGTCAAAATTTATGCCACAGAAGAATAAAATGAGGCCTTGCAGGATGTGATCGTTATACTGTAGTCCAAATTGACACAAGTTGGACTGTGCAACGTTTACTGAAATGCTGTTGTTCTTTGACTTTTTTAAAAGGAATAGGTAATAAATGCTATATATATCTATATAATATACATCATATTTTATATAAAAAAAGGAAATATCTATCTTCATTTTGAAAAGAGTTTCTATATTACTTGTGGTATAAGAAAGTAACTTTGTGTGGCTCCAAAAGGGAATATTTAGACAACATCACAAACCAAGCATTTTTAATGTAGTTGGGACTCACTCGTCTGGAAGTTTTGATAGCACATTTATTAAATATAACAACCATTCTTGTATAGGAACTCTGAGATTTGTGAGTTCAAGCATATAATAGGTGGGCGTTAAAATAGTCAAACAAAGCTAGTGGAATTGATGTTTTCCAAGGCTCTTTCATGGCATGTGTACACATAATTCCAAGTTTAAAAAAAAAAACAAAAAACATTTTCAGTTGGAACTTGACTGTCCTAGTTAGTTTTACCAACGTTATGTCACATGTATTTGCACAACAACTCAAGTGAGACAGTGTTATAGTTCTTTATACTAAATCATACATTAATACTGGAAAGGGATTTTTCTATTCTTTGGAAAATTTAAAATAACTCTTAATCCTTAGTTAAAATGTTTGTGGCTGTCTTATACTTTTGTTTGTGCCAGCAACAGATGGAAAGCTAAGTAAAGGGCTGAATTCAGTGCTTCTAAATGTCTTCACCTATCTTCAGGTTTCTAGTTCCTTATTTCTCCATCCACTGCCAATAGCCTACAACCTAGCATATCCATGTTTCTGGCTAGAAATGAGCTCACTGACTGCTCAATGAGGGTTGTGTCTACACAGCTGTGAGTGCACTTTCCAGTGTGAGTAGACACAATGTGGCTGTGGTGGCTTGTGGAGGCTGCCTGAGTAAAATCCTGCCTGACCCCCTCAGTATATACTCAGATAGCTAGCCTGAGTCGCCACTACTATTTCTGTCTACCTGTGGTGGGAAGCCACCCTTCCAGATGCTATGTAGACATACCCTAAAGCAGGGATCGGCAACCTTTCAGAAGTGGTGTGCCAACTCTTCATTTATTCATTCTATTTTAAGGTTTCACGGGCCAGTAATACATTTTAACATTTTTAGAAGGTTTCTTTCTAGAAGTCTATAATATATAACTAAACTATTGTTGTATGTAAAGTAGATAAGATTTTTAAAATGTTTAAGAAGCTTCATTTAAAATTAAAGTAAAATGCAGAGCCGGGCAGTGTGAGGGCCACTGAAGATCGCATGCCATAGGTTGCCTATCCCTGCCCTAAAGAGAGACATTGGCAGCAGAGTAGTAGACTCTTTCAGCTTTGAGATGAAAAAACTGTTATGCCAAACTGTAGTTAAGTCTTAAGTGTCTTTACAAACCTCTGTGTTCTGCTGTTATATATGATAGTGTCTCCATTTAGTCAGTTAAGGCCATTTATCATCTCTAGGTACCTGCCGGTTACATGAACATCTCCTCTACTTTTTTCAGAGTAGCAGCCGTGTTAGTCTGTATTCGCAAAAAGAAAAGGAGTACTTGTGGCACCTTAGAGACTAACAAATTTATTAGAGCATAAGCTTTCGTGAGCTACAGCTCACTTCATCGGATGCATTTGGTGGAAAAAACAGAGGAGAGATTTATATACACACACACAGAGAACATGAAACAATGGGTTTATCATACACACTGTAAGGAGAATGATCACTTAAGATAAGCCATCACCAACAGCAGGGGGGGAAGGAGGAAAGTCTTTCATGGTGACAAGCAGGTAGGCTAATTCCAGCAGTTAACAAGAATATCAGAGGAACAGTGGGGGGTGGGGTGGGGGGGGAGAAATACCATGGGGAAATAGTTTTACTTTGTGTAATGACTCATCCATTCCCAGTCTCTATTCAAGCCTAAGTTAATTGTATCCAGTTTGCAAATTAATTCCAATTCAGCAATCTCTCGTTGGAGTCTGTTTTTGAAGCTTTTTTGTTGAAGTATAGCCACTCTTAGGTCTGTGATCGAGTGACCAGAGAGATTGAAGTGTTCTCCAACTGGTTTTTGAATGTTATAATTCTTGACGTCTGATTTGTGTCCATTCATTCTTTTACGTAGAGACTGTCCAGTTTGGCCAATGTACATGGCAGAGGGGCATTGCTGGCACATGATGGCATATATCACATTGGTAGATGCGCAGGTGAACGAGCCTCTGATAGTGTGGCTGATGTGATTAGGCCCTATGATGGTATCCCCTGAATAGATATGTGGACAGAGTTGGCAACGGGCTTTGTTGCAAGGATAGGTTCCTGGGTTAGTGGTTCTGTTGTGTGGTGTGTGGTTGCTGGTGAGTATTTGCTTCAGATTGGGGGGCTGTCTGTAAGCAAGGACTGGTCTGTCTCCCAAGATCTGAGAGAGCGATGGCTCGTCCTTCAGGATAGGTTGTAGATCCTTGATGATGCGTTGGAGAGGTTTTAGTTGGGGGCTGAAGGTGATGGCTAGTGGCGTTCTGTTGTTTTCTTTGTTGGGCCTGTCCTGTAGTAGGTGACTTCTGGGTACTCTTCTGGCTCTGTCAATCTGTTTCTTCACTTCAGCAGGTGGGTATTGTAGTTGTAGGAATGCATGATAGAGATCTTGTAGGTGTTTGTCTCTGTCTGAGGGGTTGGAGCAAATGCGGTTATATCGTAGCGCTTGGCTGTAGACAATGGATCGAGTGGTATGATCTGGATGGAAGCTAGAGGCATGTAGGTAGGAATAGCGGTCAGTAGGTTTCCGATATAGGGTGGTGTTTGTGACCATCGCTTATTAGCACCGTGGTGTCCAGGAAGTGGATCTCGTGTGTGGACTGGAAGCTGTGAGATTGCTAGACTACAATTAAGTGCAAGGTTTAAGTTTAAGCAAAGCTTGCTTCTTCAAACTATTGATTAAACTGCTGTATACTAGCTAAATGTTACATCGGGGTGGGCAAACTACAGCCCCTGGGCTGGATCCAGCCCATGGGATTGCCGCCCCCAGGCTCCCTGCCTGCTCTGGGCCTGCACTGCTCCCAGAAGTGGCCAGCACCACGTCCCTGCGGCCCCTGGGGAGGTAAGGGAGCAGAGGGCTCCATGCACTGCCCTCGCCTGCAGGTACCTCCCTCGAAACTCCCATTAAAAACTCTCAAGGTAAGCAGCGCCAGGCTAAAGTCCGAACCCTTTCTGCACCCCACCCCCTGCCCTGAGCCCCCTCATGCACTCCTCCTGTGCCCCAATCCCTTGCCTTGAGTCCCTTCCTGCACACTGCACTCCCTCCCTCACCCCAACCCTACATTCATGGCCCTGCATGCAATTTCCCCACCCATACGTGGCCCTTGAGCCAAAAAGTTTGCCCACCCCTGTGTTACATGATACTACTTAGAACAAAACTCATCGTGCTTAGAGCATCCTCCCTACTGAGGATCAAGTAATTCTGAAATCCGGTTTCAGAGTAGCTGCTGTTAGTCTGTGTCTGCAAAAAGAAAAGGAGTACTTGTGGCACCTTAGAGACTAACAAATTTTATTAGAGCATAAGCTTTCGTGGACTACAGCCAACATATATCTTACTATATGTTCCATTCTATGCATCCGATGAAGTGGGCTGTAACCCACGGAAGCTTATACTCTAATAAATTTGTTACTCTCTAAGGTACCACAAGTACTCCCGTTCTTTTTTTCTGAAATCTTTCACCTCTAGGTTTCTGTTACTGAGGTAGACTAGAATTAAAGTTAAAGGCATGCCAGCTTTTGACCATCAATTTAAATAAGTGAGTTATGTCTCCTAGGTTTATCCTGCAGTCTGTCTACCAATTTTCATGGTTTTACATGTTTATTTTCTCCCCTGTTGCTCTGTGAAAAAGACCCAACAAAAGGGGAAGGTGACTATACAGAGGATATGGTGAAATTGGCTATCACAAATTGCTGTAAAATGTACAAAGGGTAAACAAAACTTCTATTTTAGCTGAGGTAATCTTGTTAGTGTTCATCTGAGTGGGTGGAGGAGTACTCAGTACAGTAGTACCTACCTCGGTTACAAACGCCTTGGGAATGGAGGTCGTTCATAACGCTGTAATGTTCGTAACTCTGAACAAAATGTTATGGTGGTTCTTTCAAAAGTTTACAACTGAACATTGACTTAATACAGCGTTGAAACTTATGTAGAAGAAAATGCTGTCTTTAACCATCTTAATTTAAATGAAAAAAGCAGCTAAAACAGTTTTCTTAATTTGTCAAATCTTTTTACATGTAACATTACTGTACAGGATTTGCTTTTTTGGTCTCTGCTGCTTGATTGCATACTTCTGGTTCCAAATGAGGTGTGTGGTTGACCAGTTAGTTTGTAACTCTAAGTACATCAGTTTGTAACTCTGTACTATTGCAATGTGGGGTATATAATACCTTGGATATAATTGTGCTATCTTGATTGAAAACCCAACTATGAGGACAATTCAAAACCAGGAGTAAAACTGAGCCTGTATGAGCTAATTTCTGTTTCATGCGGTCCTGGGGAAAATGTTGGTTCCAAGTAAAATTAACTACCATTTCAGCTTTGGTGGAGTAGCAGCACAGGTATAAATCTGGGGGAGAGTAGGCCCACAAAATAGAAATTCCTGAGAGGATTGAGAGGGGGAGAAAGTAGACTGTTAGTTAAACTCCAGTACAACACAATGGTGGGCAACCTGTTGGCTACATGTGGTCCATCAGGGTAATCTCATTGCAGGCTGCGAGACATTTTGCTGACATTGATTGTCCGCAGGCGCGCGCGCGCGCACACACACACACACACACCCCGCAGCTCCCAGTTCCAATGGGAGCTGTGGGAAGAGGCAGGTGCTGATTCAACTTGTTGGGTTTTCTCTCTAAATACATACCAATGTACAGTATTGTCTATTTACACATTTGTATAAGCTAAAATGATGTAAACATGACACAATGCTGTTGAATCTTCCATTCATATTGTGTTGAAGCAAGCCACAGGCCTTATGAAGTGCTCTGGTGGGCTGCAGGTTGGGCATCCCTGTTTGAGGGCTCTTCACTTTCCACTAAAACTAAATTAATTTTCTCAAACAAATTGTCACAACTTCCGATGATACTTGCCTCGTTTTCCTAACTTACAATATAGTTATGGTTAAGGCTATGATTTAGTCACAGGTATCTTTGGTAAAAGTCATAGATAGGCAGTAGGTAAACAAAAAGGCATGGCCAATGACCTGTTCATGACTTTTACTAAAAAATAACCCTAACTAAATCTTAGGTGGTGGGGGAGGAGAGGCGCTCCAGCAGACGCTGTTGCTAGGGGTAGGAGGTGTGTGTGTGCGCGAGTGCGCTCCAGCAGTTGCTGCTGCTCCAAGACAGGAGACCCTGGGCAGGGGGCACCAAAGCACCCCAGCTGCTCGGGCAGCCCTAGGGTCAGCTGTACCAGCAGCTACGGAAGTCACAGAGGTCCCAGAAATTTACAGAATCCTTGACCTCAGTGAAAGGCTTACAGCCTTAGTTATGGTAACATCAGAATCTTAAAGTTCAGTGTGTGGCTGTGGATAATGGCACTCTTCAGTCTGCTTTGGTATGTATTTTGTAGCAGGAGATGTGTGTTCTATAATGTCAAAATATCTGCAGTCCTGCTGAGTTGGATACAGAACCTTGTTTCCTCAGCTCTATTGCATCTCTCAGAGGAAGGGATGTTTTCGCCATCCTCTTCTTCCTAATGGATGAAAGAGTATCAGAAGTAACTAACACAACTTCTCACGTGCACATACACATACCAGTTTACCGTCCTTGACCGTACACCTGACACTAGAGGGTAGTTTCTCTAGGACCTTATCAAGAATTAGAAAAAGTTGAGTTTCATTATTTTTTTAAAAGTTAGCTGAGATCTTATGTGCTGTTTTGGTTTTTTTTGTTTTTGTTTTTTTTAAACAAACACAAAACCAACTCTGGTAGAGTTGACAAGGAGTTGAACATGTTTTCAAACGTGTCTAAATGCTAATACACTAAACAGCACTAATTAAAACATCTAGCAAAATATTCTTTAAAAAGCACCTTTTTTTTTTTTTTTAGCACTTGTCCTACATGGGGCAACTGACTGGCATAGTAATAGTGGAATAGCTAGTCACTCTTAGTCCACAATAGTATCCACATAGGGAAGTTATACTGGCACCGCTCTAGTGGAATAGCTATTCTGCTATAGCTACGTTGTTCAATTTCCCCATGTTGACAAGTCCCAAGTCTAGACAAGCGCTACCTGGTAGCCATCATACAGAGCAGATCAATACCCCTCCCTCTAGCATTGTTGTGGTAAAATCCCTCTTTCAGAAATGAAATTAGTCCTGTGAATTATTTTTTAGCTGCAGATGACCATGTCTCCCCCACATAGAAAAACCTATACAATATTTAAGGCTACTGATATAAGGGTGATTAAGTTTTACACTTGTTTATATACTATTAAGTGGTTATCAACCACCTCTATGCTGTGACTGCATGTTGTTACAGAAAAAGGTTTTAGGCACTTTCTCCCTTCTAGCCATAAACATAGGGAGGAGGGTTACGACTGTCAAACTATAAAGTAGTTAACTTTGGATACAAAATGAAACTGCTGCTGATATAGCTCCATCATTCCAGAGATACTTCTCCTTAATGTCACCATATTTTGACTCCTGGTTCTTCTGTGATGGTTTTCACCAAGTACGCTCTAGTCATTCTTGGGAACTTACAGAAGTTCATCTGACAGCACCCCAAACGAGTGTTGCAATGGAACTTTGAAAAGCCACTCTGCAATATCACTTTATGCTTAGTCCATAGATTCCCAACTGGAAAGCCAAATGAGAGTGGACACTACTTGAAGCAACTTCTGCTATGCAGCCATGGAAGAACTCTGCCAGGGCAAGAAGGCCAGGCAGCAGCACAGAGACATAGATCAGGCCCCTCTGTTGAAGGGGTTTCTTCCCTGAAAATCATGTGGCTCGGAGGCTGCATCCCTGGTCTCTTCTGCAAGCTTCAAATTTTTAATCCTGTGAAGGGCTTCTCAGTTTCCAGGGCCACTCATACCTCTCCTGCAGGCATTGCAACTTAAAGGGCGAATGATTTGAACCTTAATTGCATCCCGTTCCTCTAAAGTATATTATGTGCCAGTGTTACTAGTATCTCCAGGACCAATACGTGGACAAATAATCTTAGAACAACTGTTATAAAATAGAAAGTTCCTGTAAATTGCAGACACTGTTAAAAGTGATCTTGAAATTTTTTTATTGGACTTGTCCTTTTTTTGCTTTGTGGTATTTCTGCTAGGATTGAACGTCCTCTTGTTTTGTAACCTTGGAAATATCAGTAATTGCAATTCTGGCCTTCTCTTATTTTGCTGTGGGGGGCTTGTTGGGAATGTATTGTTAGCTTTCTCTCACCTAAATAAAGGGTAGAGAAGTTTGAATGCTAAACAGATTGCTTGTTTGAGTACTTAGTTGCTGAAACTAAGTCTCTCTCTTAAACAGTTTTTAACTGTCCAAGTCTGTTTAGCATTCAAACTAGCAAACGCCTTGGACAAGGGGTGGGCAAACTTTTTGGGCCGAGGGCCATATCTGGGTGGGGAAATTGTATGCAGGGCAGGGGGCTGGGGTGCAGGAGGGGGTGTGGAAGGGGGATGCGGTGTGCAGGGCTCAGGGCAAGGGATTGGGGCAGAGGAGTGGTGTGGGGTGTATGAGGGGACTCTGGGAAGGGGGTTGGGGTGTGGAGTGCAGGATGGGGCTCAGGGCAGGGGTGCAGGAGGGGTGCAGACTGTGGGAGGGAGCTCAGGGCAGGGGGTTGGGGTGCGGGGTGTGGCAGGGGGCTCAGGGAAGGGAGTTGGGATGCAGGAGAGGTGTGGAGTGTGGCAGGGGTTGGGGTGCAGGGTGCAATGGGGGCTCAGAGCAGGGGGGTGCATGGTGTGGCGGGGGCTCAGGGCAGGGGGGTGTGGGCTCCAGCCTGGTGCCGCTTAACTAAAGTGACTCCGGGGTAGCAGCAGCAGGCACCGGGGCCAGGGCAGGATCCCTGTCTGCCTGCCCTGGCCCCATGCCACACCATGTCTCTCCAGGAAGCAGCTGGAACCATGTCCCTACACGGCCCCTGGGGGAGGGGAGGCACAGGGCTCTGTGCACTGCCCTTGCCACGCCTCCAGGTACCTGCCCTAAAGTTCCCATTGGCCGCAGTTCCCCATTCCCGGCCAATGGGAGCTGTGGGAGGCGGTGCCTGGAGGCAAGGGCAATGCATGAAGTCCTCTTCTTTCCTCTCCCCGGCTCTGGCCACAGGAATGTGGTGGCGGCCACTTCTGAGAGTGGTGCGGGGCCTGCGGCGCCACGGGGGCAATCCCGCAGGCTGGATCCAAAGCCCTGAGTGCCCTGATCTGGGCCATAGTTTGCCCACCCCTGATCTGGACTGTTCCTGACTAAAGCTCTTTCCTCTCCATTGCTCAGTGTTAATTCTCTTGGCTTTTGATGTCATTCTAGTACAGTAAGACCTCAGAATTACGAACACCACGTTTATGAACTGACCAGTCAACAGCACACCTCATTTGGAACTGGAAGTACACAATTGGACAGCAACAGAGATGGCGGGCGGGGGGGAGCCAGTACAATACTATGTTAAATGTAAACTACTAAAAAAATAAAAGGGAAAGCAGCATTTTTCTTCTGCATAGTAAAATTTCATAGATGTATTCAGTCAGTGTTCAGTTGTAAAAATTTGGAAGAACAACCATAATGTTTTGTTAGGAGTTACAAACAACCTCCATTCCTGAGGTGTTCATAACTCTGAGGTTCTACTGTAGTTCTCCAGTCCTCAAAGAGGCTTCTAATTTGGATTGCATCTGAGTTTCTTATGTATGAAGCTTTAAAAAAGCTTTATATATCATGAAGAAGCAAGAAAACTGCACCTGTTTTCTTTAAAGATGACCTGCAAATGAACAGTTTGTCAGCAAGCTGTGTGGAGAAGGGAAAACTAAATATTTCAGATTTTGCTTCTCTGCACATGTAAACACCATTGAAGTCTAAGATTTGTGTGTTGAGTAGCTGCAGGATCAGGCCCATGTAGTTGTATTTCTGTTTTTTAAAAAGGCGTGATGGAAAATTTAATTTGCTCATTTAAGATGAAGCTTAATTGCAAAATGTATTATTCTTGTGTATAAACTTGGGTTGCTTGGGCACTTAGCTGTCACTAGTGCTCCTACGATAAGTAAGCTTGTGTAATGGTATCCATTTTAATTCCCCTGCATGCAATTAAATACAAATTTATGAATTTTTTTTGATTGGATATCTTCTAGGCTTTGTCTATAAAAGGCAAACTGCCTTATGGAAATCTGAAGAAAGTTATTTTTCTCCCTAAATATGGGGAAAGGAAGGAATGATCTTTAAAAATATTGCAAACACTTTAAAATAACATAAAGCTTAAATATTGGAGATTAAAAAGGTATAGAATAGAAATGATTATTGAAGTGTTCATATGAAACTTGTTCTTGAATTTCAGTTATGACTCTTTGAAAATCTCATTCTTCACATTTTAGCAATAAAATCCCATTTGAAATGTACTAAACTTGTAGCACTTGCAGCTGAAACTAAACTGCTGTTGCATGCATGGACAGTTCAGCTGAGTAGCAAAGCAAGTGTGTTAGGCATGCATGTGGTCTGATACAGCTACTCTGCACATGCTCTTTGCTCAATCCTTGTGACCTTATTAAATGTGAAGAAGTTCAAATGGATTTCTGGTCACTTTGTAAGATACACAGACAAGAACCCTCCTCTAAGTTTTCCTGAGCTATGAAGCGCTTAAAGTTCTCAGGAGAACAGCTTCTTGCTAGATGAGAAAAGATGACCCAGTAGAGCAGGGGTGGCCAACCTGTGGCTCCAGAGCCGCATGCGGCTCTTCAGAAGTTTAATATGCGGCTCCTTGCATAGGTGCCGACTCTGGGGCTGGAGCTACAGGCGCTAACTTTCCAATGTGCCAGTGGTGCTCACTGCTTAACCCCTGGCTCTGCCCCATGTCCTGATCCCACTCCACCCCTTCCCCCAAGACTCCTGCCCGTTCCCCAGAGACTGCCATGCCCTCGCTCCTCCCCTTCCCCGCAGAGCTTCCTGCATACTGTGAAACAGCTGATTGCGGTGGGTGGGAGGTATGGGGAGGGAGAGGGAGTCGCTGATTGGTGGGGCTGCCAGCAGGCGGGAGGCACTGGGGGCAGGAGATGGGAAGTGGATGTGAGGGCTGCTGACCTACTACTGTGGCTCTTTGAGAAAGAGCCACAATTTACCAATGTACATTGCCAGTCTCCGGTTGGCCACCCCTGCAGTAGATTTGTAGCTAAAATAGTGCCTATGTGAGGCTTGCACAAGTTGTGAATTATAAACAAAAAAAAACTACATTAGAAGAAGGAAAAGGCTGCAAAGTCAAGCACTCAACATTAGGAAATGCCAGCATTAAGCTTGCCTATAGGACATTAATTTGGGTGTGGGTGCTGTTACAGTTTTTAATGACATGATACAGTATTTTTTTTCAACAGATCCCGTCACATTCAGTGTGCAGGATGAATGGTGAATTAAACTTTTTTTTCCCTCATCCTAATTCAGTACGTGGCCCCATGCCTTATTTGCTGCATGCTAGTTAAAATCTCAGTAGATTACTGTATTAATTTATGCATGGGTTTTTCTACGCTACCACTCATTACCATACTATCTGTTTCATGTTTCACAAACATTAATGAATTTATCTACTGAAGTAAGATGGTATTATTCTCAGATGGAGAGCTGAGGCACACAGACTAAAGCTAAAAATACTCACTAATTTTGATGCCCAAGTTGATATAACTAAGGCCTGACTTCTCAGTACTTAGCACTTTTATAGTGCTTCATATGTTCAAAGCACAGCTCTCTCATTATTTTGAATTGCATTTTTAAGCATTTGTTACTCTGCAAATCAAGCCTGGGGTGGCACCAGGTAGGCGCACAGGAAATGAGGAACTTTACAGGTGACTGGCCATTGTGTGTTAGATTTTGTGCCTTGCCCAACATTGCATGAGAACTTTGTGGCAGAGGCAGGGATAGAATCCAGTTCAGAGTGGCATTCAGCTACCTTAACTGTAAGACCATCCTTTCTCTTCCTGCATCCTTTTGCCTCCTTTACCACATACCTTCCAACTTCTTCAACAAGTGATGGCCACAGCCTCATTCTCTACACAACGCTGACTCATTCCCTGCGCACAGGTTGGTTCTGTGTACTGAATAAGGCAGTCATCAGAGTTGGAACTTTCAGATCTGCAGCACAGACTTCTGTTACTTAAAAAGGGGTAACTAGTAAAAGTGTTGGGCTGTTATCCTCCATGTGCACCAGCCACTAGAGAGAGAGAGATGAGACACTTTGCCAGTGGTATTCACAGCTGTTTGTTGACAACCAAGAAATGTTGGGACTCTGGAATCCTGGATTCAATTCCAGGTTCTGCAGAGGATTATGCTCTAATACAGGGAAGGGCAAACTACGGCCCGCAGGCCAGATCCGGCCCGTGGGATTGCCAGCCCCGTGGCGCAGTGGGATTAAGGCAGGCTCCCGGAAGCTGGTGGCACCACATCTCTGCAGCCCCTGGGTACGGGGGGAGGGGGAAAGGTAGGCAGCCAGAGGGCTCTGCACGCTGCCCTTGCCTGCAGGCACCACCCCCCGTGGTTCCCATTGGCCAGGAACAGGCCAATGGAAGCTTCGGGGGTAGTACCCACAGGCGAGGGTAGCGCATGGCAGAGCCACCTGCCCCACCCCATCCCCAGGAGCCACTGCTGGACATGCTGGCCACTTCCAGGAGCCACACGGGGCCAGGGCGAGCAGGCAGGCAGGCACGGAGATTGCCTTAGCCCTGCAGCTGGGCCGGAGCCCAAATCCCTCCTGCACCCCAACCCTCTGCTCTGAGCCCCTTCCTGCACACCACACTCCCTCCTGCACCCGCAGCCCCCTGCTCCAGCCTTACATTCATGGCTCTACATACAATTTCCCCACCCAGATGTGGCCCTCAGGCCAAAAAGTTTGCACACACCTGCTCTAATAGATGCAGAAGAGTCTAACTTGTGTCCTTCCCCAGCCTACACCTGGCCCCTCTCCTCTCATTATACCTCTGCATTTGAGCAAGTCAGGCAGCTTCTTTATACTTCACACTGTCTGTGTGCCAGGAAGAACAACAAGAGTACAAGAATGTCTCCCTATTTCTAGTTCTCATGCTTGGAGGAACAAATGCATAAGAAGTCTTACTCAGCCCTGGAGTAGAGCATGTTCAGTCGTTCTGTGGCGATCTTTTGCATTTTCAGTTTGGTGAGCGTGTAGGAACAGTGGGGATGGAATAATGCAGATGGGAATCTCTGGAGAATAATGCTTTTAACATCTCTACTGGGCATAAGATTTACTGATGAAAAATGCCGTATAAAGGATAGACTATTATATATGAACTGAGGTTTTTCAGGAACTAATAACTTGGCTAATTTTGGGTAGATTGTCGTGTCCAAAACACATGCTTGACTGCAGGTGTGATTCCTTTGACAAATTAAGTCTCTGATCTAAAATATGGGTGAGCAAGAGCTCAGTGATATGGTTGCAAGAAAATTTTAATATTGTCAAAACTCCCTTTCCCCTTATTTTGGAGGAAATGCCTGAACTGAAAAATTCAGCTTGAGGCAAAGGTCCTACTTGGAAAACTTCAGCCTGAGTGGTTGAAATTTAGCAAATTTTTGAGTAACTGAAAGCAGGGTCTTATACTGGGAAGTGTTAGCCAAACTTAACTATATAGGCATTGCTACAAGCACCATCAATATTTTTCTTGCAAGTTAGCAAAGCTTTGAAGTTCTACTTAAACATTTTAGAGTGAGATTATGAAAAAAAGAACTAGTATAGAATCTTAAGTTAAATTTGTGTGGTTAAGAACTTTAATCAGGAAATGACAGAATATGTTATACGTGGAGCCTTAAAGGTGACTTGCAAAGAGAGAAAAAAGGTGTTTGAACCCTTTAATCTTTTCATGACATATAAAGAAGTTCTGAAATTTCTAACTTGTGTTGCATTAGAAATTTGGGTCCTGTGTAGCCTGGAAGATTAACTGGAGAACTAGTACAATGACATTAGAAGAACAAAGGGAAAATTGAGAGGGGAAAGATTAGTCTTAAAATCTTTAAAGATTAAAATCTTTCTTTATAGTAAAATTTTGAAGAAAGGATGTCTTAAAATTGAAGACACTACCATTTTAGGTAAGGTGTAAGTGCTAACAATACAAATTGAGACCTCCAAAGCACTGATTGAAAACAATGATGATGAGTTGGTATTCCTGATTTTTTTTTCAAAGTTGATTAAAAAATAGACAAACCTTCTTAAAAGCAACTAAACTTCCAGCTCTCCTTCATGTCCTAAAGAAGCAAACGTGCACATGCTCAGCTTTTAAAAATAAATAAATAAATTCTTTGGCAGTTGCCTTTTAACTTTTGTATATATCAAATAGTATCTTGCAATGAAAGACTATTTTAGAGCTCGTCGAAAGTTTTCTGACAAATGTTAAGTTTAATTGGAAAATACCAGTTTGCTGAAGTGAAATGTTTTGGCAAGTCTGTAACGGGTTCAAGGAATCTGCCAAGGAGTCTATGTTCCAGAAAGTCAGCCAGCCCTGCTCTCAGCACTGCTGGATTACCCGCTCTGTGGCAGCACTTTCGGGCTTCCTGCTCTGCCACAAGGAGCCCAGAACTATGAGAACCTGGCTCCAGCTGGGGCTCCTTGGCAGCCCCGGCATGTCAGGGCTTCCAGGCTCCCTGCTTGGAGCCAGGAACCTGAAAGTTCTAAATGCCCCAGCTCTAGTCACTGGTAGACTCTTGGATCCATATTAGGAAGCTGGAAATCCTGTGACCAACTCTCAGGGTCCATGCCTCTGGGGCAGCCATGCAGTGCAGACTTCCCCAGGCTGGGGATCCCAAGGTTTCCAGACTCCTGGTCTAGCTGTCTCCCTGTGTTGCCTCATTGGGAGTCAGTTCAAAACGAGATGCCGAAATATTGAAATGTCTCATGAACCAAGAACTCTGAATTTTGGTCAGCTCTAACTACTGTATTTCTGAAACATGGTATTCTAACTCTTATAGAATTCTTAACTTTGCCATTTCTTAATTAGAGTGTTTAACTCTGCTCTGGTAGCAAAAAAGTACATGATTGAAGAAACAATGGCAAAATGTTCAATATGCAGCAAGTTGAGGTATGTATCTGCCACATGCTGGCCTGCCTCAGACTAACTGTCCATATGTGGACCTTGCCGATGTACGTTAACAGTTCATTAATGCAATGCAATCTGGCCCTCTTTCAAATGGGGCTAGATCAGATCGCATTAACGAACTGTTAATGTGCATCAGCAGGGTCCACACAAACAAGTTTCTCTCACCCGCCTGCCAAAGATTGACCTCCACACCTGCTGAGAACTAATTGTTCCTGCAGACAAGCCCTGACAAAACTTAACTAAAGTAGTATCATGGGTATCAAAAGAAGACAACTTCAGCAGAGACTGAACTGATTGATTAAACTTGGAATGGATAAAATTTTCATATTGAAAGTTGGTTAAAGTTTAAAATAGTGACTCTTCGCCTCAATTTCTGCCCCTAGTATTAAGTGTCACTCAGAATAGCTGAATGATTCTGCTGAAATGGTTTGCATGAAATTAACGAAGTTGTACTCTTAAATAGTGAGGTTAGTCATCAGCAGCAGTAACAGGTCCTCGGATACTTTTATGGTCACAGTATAAATAAGAGCTATAAGTTGCCCATACTAAGGAAGACTGAGAGGCATTGGCTCACGGTTAGAGGGTTCCTTTCAGCCACAAGAAATGGGTTTTCTTAGTCTGATAGCAGAACTTTTCTGAAGGCTCTAACGGTGTTCCATGGAACACAGGTTTAGTGAGACTCATTGAAGTAAATTGACATGGTCTATCCAGTAAAGTTAATGCCACTATAATCCAGTAAAAACAGATTCTTGTCTGAAAGACCAAGGGAACCCAACCCCCCCCCCGCCCCCGTATTTATTTTAAAACAACTTTGTTAAACCATCTACAGTAAAAGCTGTTTTTTTTAATCTGGCATGTTGAGGGAATGGGGGGTTCTGGTAAGTGGGAAAAATTCCAGTTAACCTCAGAGGGCGGGATTGTGGGAGGGGGCTCAGGGCAGTGGGTTGGGGTTCTGGAGAGGTTTCAGGGTGCTGGATCCAGGGTGGGGAGCTCTCACCTCGGGTGGTTCCCTGCAAGTGGCGACCTGTTCCTAGGCGGAGGCACAGCTAGGCAGCTCTGCATGCTGCCTCCGCCCTTAGGTGCCACCCCCAGAGCTCCCATTGGCTGCGGTTCCCGCTTGGGGCAGTTTAATGTGGAGAGCATGATAACTGAGGTGCGGATAAACAGGGTTCTACTGTGTTTTTACATTTTGTGAAAAATCAACTAAAAATTCTGTATTAAAATGCAAATTCCATGTTTTTCTGTGGCAACCGATTTCTAGAATCCCTGGTGGTGATTCATCCAAAATCACCAGTTGCTAACATTTAATGATGTGTATATAACATCAGTTGATCTTCTCTCCCTGCTTGTTTACGGCAGACAAAGGATTTATCACATCAGGATACAGCAGGGTTCCTGAATTGGACAGAGCATCTAATGTCAATAAAGGCCAGTCACATCAAGGGAACTAAACATATAGGCTGACTGGCTCAGCAGGCAATCAATATAATAAGCAGATATCATGGATAACTCAAGCTGGATCTTATTTTTTTTTTCTGCAGATAAAGTTAAAATACCTTTTTTCTTCACAAAGAAAAATGTTAGTGAATGATTTCATGTAGTAAAAATAAACTTCTGATAAGTGAGCATTGTCCTCCAAACAGCCCAATGAGTGTACTTGCAATGAAAAATGTCTTCCATGATTTTTTTCTTTCAAACTTCCACAGTAAGACGTATGTTAACGTGGTCCTATTACTTCTAACCCTGCTTTCCCAACATTAAAATTACAGTATTGAAAAGGGGGGGAGAGAAGAGCTCATCAAACTTAAGTCATTTTAGCTTCAAAACAGTGTACCACTTCTAGGAAGTTTTGGACTATGGTTTAGATTTAAGCAATGATGTTTGTAACTTCTTATGAAAGAAAGGGAAATATCCCAAATGTACTGTATTAGATCTCTTTCAAAGACAGGACTACCATTAGTTAAACGTCACCAAACTAACTTTCTCATGAACTTATCTGTTCATTTAGATTTTTTTACTTGTTTATTTTTTTAAATATGTAGTTCCATTTGGGATTTTGTCAATTCTCAAACCCTAGCCTCAGCTTCTTGACTGAGCCCGGCTAGAGGTCAAATAGACCTGTACAGACAGGAAGAGACCCAGGTTAAGAGACTTCTGTGGGGGCTTTGTGTATGCTGTAGCTCGAGACCTAAACTTTGTAGAAAAGCACCAGTGGCTATAGTAGAGCTGAATTTGTAGCAGTTCAGCATTTCTGCCTGACTAAAATACAGAGCATATAACTTTATTTTTCAAAATGCATCATACAGTTTGTATGCAACTTGTACCTCACAAGGCATTCAAATACCATAGTAGTTGCATTACATTTACATAAAATTTTCTGTTCCTCCTGTGACAGGTTGGACCCCCCCTCCACTTCCAGGGTGCCACCTGTTGAGCTGGGGTCCCATTGAGCTTGCCCATTCCACCACCCTGGGCTCCCTCACCCAGTTCTCCTGCACGCGCGTGCACACACGCACGGATGCTCCCAGCCGTAGAATCTGAGTCTGCAATCAGCTCTGTTTGCGAAGACAGCTCAGGGATTGCCCAACAGTCTGTTGCGCACACCTTCTGGAATGTAAACCCAAAATTATATGGTCTTGCACTGTATAAAGATCTATACAGCGTAAGCTCATGAAATTGGTTCCCTCCCTCAGTGTGGAGGAAGATATGCACACCTTTTTGCCACCCTAGTTATGAATTGCACAAAGAGGTTTTTAGCATAAACAAAAAAACAAGTTTAACTATAAACTGTAAATTTTAATCAATTATAAGGGATAGCAAACAGAACAAAGCAGATTACTGAGGAATAAAACAACACACAAACTAAGCTTAATACACTACAGAATACTGGCTACAAATTTCTCACTCTAAATGTTTTAAGCAGGTTGCAGAATTTCTTTGTGGTCAGACAGCTCTTGCTTGCAGCTTAAAACTTGGGTATATTTTTCACAGGACACACCATTCCCAGCTGGGGCTCAGCCCCTGTGCTTCCCTCCCTTGGCCCCCCAACTTAGTTCCTTTGTTTCTTCAAGTATTTTCAGCAGTCTTTCTTCTTGGGCATGGAGGCGGTGTCAAAGCAGCAGCCCAGGAAATTTCTCAGGAAGGAGGGACATTAGTATCTTCAAAGTCCTGTTGTTCTTCCTAATGGCCCATCCAGGCTGTTTGCATACTGTCTGGCAGGCGTTCAGCAGGTGAAAACACAAAGAAATATTGACAATGTAATAATTACAACTTCAGATACAGAAATGATACATGCATACAAATTGGATAATTACATTCAGTAAATTATAACCTTTCCAGTGATACCTCACATGACCCATTTTTCCTAAAATGCATCTTAGTTATGCCAGATTCATTTCATATAAGCATATCTCTATGAAGAATATGGGGTGTAGGGTCACACATAATTCATAAATGAATTGTAGTTGGAAGTTATACTAGTAACTTCTGGCTAACTATATTAAACTGGTGTCGTGATGGTCAGTTTGAATTCACTATAGTGAAGATGGGCTCCATATAGTTAAAATTCTTCATTATTACGGAACTTATAGTAAACATTTTGAAGATAGGCTAAGACATTAGTTAAGATATTTGGAGATGGTCATTTGAGCAGGAAACTTTGTATAAAGATCTTTTTGCACTTTGAGATTATTTTTGAGGAACTAGTTAGCATCCATCTCATGAAACAAATGTTAAATTTTACCTGCTTTGATAGCTTTTTCTGGTTACAAAAGCAAGAAATAAAACAAGTGTCAGCTTTTCTCATTTGCCAAAATAGCAGGTTCACTTACAGAGTTAGTAGTCTATCCTACTGCTAGCTGTAAACACAGCAGTCCTTTTCATTCTCCTCTTCATTTAAAAAAAAAAAAATCAAAACGCTTCTTTGTGTCTCAGCTTGAATTTTGTTTTAAAGGGTATGTATATTCAGGAAGAATTAGCTACTCTTGGACTGGAGCCATAGGCGTAAAGGCTTTTGATGACATCAGTATTTCTGCTCCTGTCTCTTATGGACTTTTCTAAACTTGAAAAGTTGCACCACTATAACTAAATCAATCTAATTAAACTGGAGCAAATCTCTAGAATGAAATCCTGGCCTCCTTGAAATGAGTGGTAAAACTCCCACTGACTCGATTAGAGCCAGGTTTTTACCTCTAATGCAGATGCATGTAGTGGGCTAAATTATCATTGTTGGAATAATATAAAATCTTTTGGTTGCTGACATGTAAAATTAAAAATGGTCATGGAGGAGTTTTTAAACAAAGAGTGACAGAAAGCCGACCAGTATAGAGGAGCACACTGTTTGGACACAGATCATTCGGGGAAGATTTATTGGGGGGATTCTCTATATCCTAGTAAAGAGGAGAGGAGTTGCTAGAGTACAGATAGGAAGTGAAGAGAATCAATCAAATGAGTCGCATTCAATTATATTACTTGAAAGCAGACAACTAAATATTGACAAATTTTATAAGTACTTGTATACATATACAAGAAGTCTAAATACTAAGATGGGTGAACTTGAATGGCTGGTATTAAATGAGGATATTTTATAATAGGCATCACAGAAACTTAGTGGAATAATGATCATCAGTGGGACATAGTAATACCAGGGTACAAAATATACAGAAATGATAGAGTAGGTTGCGCTGGTCGCGGAAAGTCACTGTGTGTGAAAGAGAGCATAGAGTCAGACGACATGTTTTTATTTTAAAAACAAAAACAAACAACCTCTACAGATAGAAATTCTGTGCTTGAATAATAAGAGTATAGCCATAGAAGTATACTACTGACAAAGATGTTGACGGTCCTTGTGAAATGCTCAGGGAAATTAGAGAGGCTACAAAAACAGAAAACCCAGTCATAATGGGGGATTTCAGCTATGCTCATATTGACTGGAAACATGTCCTCTCAAGATAGGATGTAGAGATGAAATTTCTAAACACCATTAATGACTGCTTCTTGGAGCAGCTCCTCCTGGAACCCACAAAGGGAGAGGCAGTTCTTGTTTTAGTCCTAAGTGGGGCACAGAAATTAGTCCAAGAGGTGAATATAGCTGAACCGCTTAGAAATAGCGGTCGTAATGTAATTAAATTTGACATCCTTGCAGGTGGGGAGGAATACCAAAAAAACCCCACCACAGTAGCGTTGAACTTCAAAAAGACAAACTACTAAAAAATCAGGAGGCTAGTCAAATGGAAATTGAAAGGAACAGTCACACAAGTGAGATGCATGGAAGCTATAAAAAAAATTATTGTAGAGGCTCAGATTAAGTGTATATCCCAATTTTTTTTAAGTGGACCAAAAAAAAAGCCACCCCATGGCTAATCAGAGTAAAAGAAGCAGTTAGAGACGACAATACGTTGTTTAAAAATTGAATGTCCGATCCTGCTGAGAAAATAAAGGAACATTTACATTAGACTTGCCAGAGTGTGGGTACAGTTAGGCAGGCCAAAAAAGAAATCGAGTAACTGGCAAAAGACTCACAAACTAACAGCAAACTTTTTTTTTTAAGTACATCAGAAGCAGGAAGCCTGCCAAACAGAAGTGAAGCCACTAGATGATTGAGGTGCTAAAGGAGAAGCTAAGTGAATTCTTTGCATCCTTCTTTGCTTCCTCAAGAATGGGGAAGATTTCTACACCGCAGCCATTCTTTTTAGGTGATAAATCTGAGGAACATCCCAGATTGAGGTGTCAATAGAGGCAGGTTTGGAACAAATTGATAAACAGTAATTTGTCGTAAGGACCACATGGTATTCAACCAGGAGTTCTGAAGGAACTCCGATGTGAAATTGCTGAACTACTAACTGTGGTATAAAGAAAAGGAGTACTTGTGGCACCTTAGAGACTAACAAATTTATTTGAGCATAAGCTTTCATGAGCTACAGTTCACTTCATCGGATGCTGTAGTTCATGAAAGCTTATGCTCAAATAAATTTGTTCGTCTCTAAGGTGCTACAAGTACTCCTTTCCTTTTTGCGAATACAGACTAACATGGCTGCTACTCTGAAACCTAACTGTGGTATGTAATCTATTGTTTAAATCAGCTTCCTATACCAGATGACTGAAGGATGGCTAATATAATGCCAGTTTGGGGGGGCAGGGGGTGTTTTTATATATAAAAGGCTCCAAAAATTATCATAGTATTATCAGCCTGTAACTGCTAGATCAGAGGCCTCAAACTCAAATGACCACGAGGGCCATATGAGGACTAGTGCATTGGCCCGAGGGCTGCATCACTGACACACACCCCCACCTTGCTGCCCCTGGACCCGCCCCCACTCCACCCCTTCCTCGAGAAACTGCTGAGCTTGAATTAACATGCAAACTAGATACCGTTAACTTGGGTTTGAATAGAGACTGGGAGTGGCTGGGTCATTACACATATTTAATCTATTTCCCTAAAGTTAAGTATCCTCACACCTTCTTGTCAACTGTCTAAATGGGCCATCTTGATTATCACTAAAGTTTTTTTTTTTTTTTTTTTTTCCTCCTGCTGATAATAGCTCATCTTAACTAATTAGCCTCTTACAGTTTGTATGGAAACTTCCGACTTGTGTGTGTGTGAGAGAGAGAGAGAGCGCGAGCTGCTTACTATATGTTCCATTCTATGCAGCCAATAAAGTGGGCTGTAGCCCACAAAAGCTTATGCTCTAATAAATTTGTTAGTCTCTAAGGAGCCCTGTTCTTTTTTTCTAAATTAGCTGTTACCACTCAGATCTTCAAGTCACGGTTCTGAATAGTTCTCTGAAAACATCTTAATGTGCCACAGCAGTCAGAAAAGCTGACAAGCGTTAGGAACCATTGCAAAGGGGATAGATAAGACAGTAAATATCATAATGCCTCCAAGTAAATGCATTTGGGTGAGGGAAGATGACCAACTACTGGCATGTACGTGCTGTTTTAGATGGTCAAAGCACAATGCAAACATCAATTAAGCCATAACTATTAATTTTACTTAAATGATTGGATAAAGTTTCAGCCTGCAATGGTGCCTGAATACGTGCATGCAGTTTTGATTGCCCTAATCCAAAAAAGATATATTAGGATTGGGGGAGGAGTGCAGAGAAGGGCAAAAAAAAAAAAAATTAGGGAATATTGAACAGATTCCATATAACTAAAGATTAAAAAGATGGATTGCTCAACTTTGGAAAAGAGCCAGGGGAGGGGTGTGTTGCAGCACAAGAACCTGGGGTCACCTAACAAAATTAATAGGCAACAGGTCTAAAATAAACAAAAGGAAGTACTACTTCACACAACATGTAGTCAATCTGTGGAACTCTTTGGGGATGTTGTCAAGGCCAAAAGTATAACTGGGTTCAAAAAATTGATAAGTTTATGGAAGATATGGTGGTGAATGGCTATTAGCCAAAATGGTCAGGGATGTAACCTCCTGCTCTAGGTGTCCCTAAACCACTGACTGCCAGAAGCTGGGACTGCATGACTGGGAATTGATCACTTGGTAGATTGTCCTGTTCGCTCCCTCTGAAACATCGGGCACCGGCCACTGACGGAAGACAGGATACTGGGCTGGAAGGACCATTGGCCATACTGGGTCAAAGCATTATTGTGTACTAATCAGGCTTCAGCTGACTAAATAGTACGGCGGGGGGGGGGAATCGATACTTCAAGTATACACAAATCTATAGAAAGTCTGAGGCCTCTTCTGGGACTGGATAAATAGTACATTTCTTAAATCCAAAAGTAAAGGTGAACAGATAATTCATTAGTTGAAAGTAATTGGTACTGATGAAATATTCTTAATTGTTTGGCCATGATTACTAAATCTCCTACCTTTGCTCTAATCTCAATAAGAGCAAAATAGTCTCTGTCTGTAAAATGTAGTATGAATAGATTGGAGATGGGGATAAGAATTTCATTGAAATGTGCTGCTTTTTAGTTTTATTTGGGTGGCTTGATTCTATGATTATCTTGTGGAAGTCAATTTAGTTGATCTTAAAACAAACCCTAATTAACTAGTCTTATAAAAAGTAGTTGATAACAAATGAAGAAAACATTTGTGTATATTAGTGTGCATGTTTCCTAATACTTTTTTCTGTGACTTGTATATTTTAGAAGAATAAAGTATTTCATAAACTTTAACTTGAAGACTCAAGATAAAATGAATTCTTTTGTTCACAAATTAGTACTTGCTTGATAACATTACCAGACTTTTTTTTTTAATATTCCTTGGAGCCATCACTAATTGAATAAGTTAAGAGTTAAAATAGTGTAGAGTATATAACAAAAATTAATCCTAATAGACAGGAATTGGTGAATGCACAAAGTCAAGGCCAATACTTTTCAAAAATTACTAACGATTTTTGGGTGACACAAATATTGGATGCTGAATTTGAGACCAAATAAAGAGCTCTACTTTTCCAGAAAGTATGGTCTTCTAATATTGGGCCATCATGGATGTGATTAAAAATGCTTCCAAAGGCAGCGTTTGCTTGCTTTCTTACCTTAGTGACTAGTTTATCTAACCTAAATTAGATTTTGTTTTTCAGATTGTTCTTCAGGTGTTGCATGACTCTACTGTTGCTTTAGTGCTTTCTCCTGGATGTGAACAGAAGGTAGCTCACTCATTCCTTAGTATCTTGTCAATTTGGAGGAATTGTAGACACAACTAGTGGGTAAGCCTTCCCATCTCCGAACAAGATCCCAAAACTTGAAGTTGAAGGAGTTGAGCAAAAATCTTACTTTTTTTAAATTCACTTCTTACTTGATTTCCTCCTGAAACTGATGGAGATCTTAATATTTTGACACAATCTGGTTCCTTAATCCAGTGTCACTTTAGACCTCAAATGAATGCATCCGATGAAGTGAGCTGTAGCTCACAAAAGCTTATGCTCAAATAAATTTGTTAGTCTCTAAGGTGCCACAAGTACTCCTTTTCTTTTTGCAATTACCCTAGAGTGGCTGAGGAGGGTTTGGAAACCTTAGAACTACTTCCACACCTGCCAGAGAGTCCGGAAGGGCCATTCTTCCACTCTGCCCTTCTCATTAACAATGCCAGTGCTTGCTAATGGTAAGAGCTCTTTTATTTAATAATAATAATAATAATAATAAATTAATAAAAACTAGCACAGAATAGCAGTATTAAAGATTTTCAGAATACTTTAATATCAACACAGCTTACTACAGAGCATAGGCTGTCTTCTCAGTCTGATACTAGTCCCGCTGAACTTTGATGAAGACTTCCCTCTCAAACATTCTGGATTTGTTCCAGGATGGCTTTGATAAATGGATCTCAACTCCCGGTGGACCTAGACTTTGTCCTCTAGTGCTTTTGAAATCAAATGGTGCACCCAGTGGGGACCCATCCCATTGTGACTAAAGAGCCATGTCCTACTGTAGGTCTATCCTCAAATCACCAGTTCCTCCAGGGAGCCTCAACATGATATTCAGATCTTGAAACCTCTCTCTGTGCCCCCCCAGTGTACCACTACTTTCTTTGAAAGTTCTCCATGTTGATAGTCTGCAATTTCTTTTCCTTAACACCTTATTCTTCTTGAAATAGTACTTTTCACTTTTTGCTAGCTTTCCTACTAAAGTAATCTCTCTTCGTTATGGTCCGAAGACCTTCCTTCAGCTTCTGCACTAATCACAGGGTATGGAAGGCTGTCTTCTTGATGGTTCTTCAACACTTGTAGGTCCCTGTAGACCTACTTGTCTTGGACACAGGCATTAGGGAAATTCCATTTTTTCCCCTATTCTCTGTGGGTCCATGAAGGGTCTTGACACTTCTTAGAGGGACTTCTCCCACTGGATCTTAAATTTTGGTGAATCACCTTGTTTGATCTTAACAACATGTTAGAGCCATGATCAGTTCCAGGGCAGAGAGACACATTTATAGATGGGGCACAGAATGGGCATTTGGATCTCCAACACCTTTACCAAGCACTTCTGTTTGCATCAGCAAGTGCAACATTCAGATATAGAATCCTCCAAGCAGTCATTCTGATGCATCCTTAAATATTCTTACCGGGGGAAGGAGTTGGTGTATTCAACAATGTACTTCAACCCATTCGGTTCACTGGTCACTAATTTCCTGGCCTCTGCATACCTTTGTACTGTTAGATCCATCCTCTGCCATGGGGAACTGAGCCACAGAAAACCATCTAGAAGCGAAGAAGTCTTGTTGAAATTTGGTATAGGAGAATTCCTGTTTGTAGTGAACCTGGAGGGGATTGGGTGTTCCTCCATGTTTTCTATTCCTTCTCTTGTCTCTCTCTCTCTTCCCCCCCCCCCCCGCCCCCCAGTGACCAGGAAATAGAAAGCATTTCTGTGATTGGAGAGGCCATCCTCGGTCATCCCTGTGCAGTAATGCACAATCATGGTGTTAGTAGTATATGCAGAGCTATTCTCACAGCACCTTCCATGACAGAGCTAATTTGTGAATTCTGTACTGAATTATTTGAGAAAGCAATTTGTCAGTCTCTGGGCAATATTAAGGTTTGTTTGGATGATGTTTGTTTCTGCGAGGGAAGTTGCTGTTTCTATTTTTAGACTTCAAAACATAGGTCTAGTGCTAGCAGAATCTGCAACTATAATAAACTTGTCTAATCTCAAGATGCAAGTCCTGTTCTTCTCTTGAACGTAATGGATGTTGGTCTTTAACAGCCAGAATGCAGAGGTTTGACTTGTAAGTTCTCTCGGTTTTTTCTTGACTCCCTTCTGTTGTTGCTGCTTTGCCACTCTGTTAATGATGGTCCCTTCCCTCTCCAAGTCCACTCATTACTTGCTGCCTGGAACTTTCCCTCCTAGGCTGCTGTGGCACAGAGGCGGTAGCAGAACTATGATGGAAGGGGAATTGTCAGTGGGTACCAAATTAGCTGAGAGCAGCCAGTAGTGAAGAGAACAAGATCAAAGCAGTGGGTTAGTGAGTAAACTAAGGGCAGAGGAAGATTGAATATATAACTTAAATTGATCCCTGTGCCAGTTGGTAAAAGTGTTCTGACAATACTACTTCTCTCTCCCCTTTCTGAATCCAAAAGGTGAATTTAAAGCTCTGTTTTATATATAGGTGTTCTAAGGATTCACAGAACCTTTTATTTTAGCAACTAATGAAGTGTCTTTATGAAGCAACACAGCCAGCTACTACTGGTCTCACACCCCCTTCCTCCCCTCCCCCCACGCACTTTGTGCATTTATTTATTTTTTCTTTCAACTCTCACTCTAGGGATTAGTATACCTTTACTTATTTGTGCAGAAACACAAATTTATGAGCTTAATGAAGTATGTCTGTGTAAACTGTCTTACTTTGGAAATTGAAGCCAAGCTGTCATAGAATAGTTCAAACTTGAGTATTGAATAACAGATAGGAAATAGTTATAAAATACCCAGTTTTATTCGCTGATTAGCTGTTAAGATTTGTCATTTATCAAAAGATAAATTTGCCAATGAGATGCCACAATATTAACTTCCTGATAACCCTTAAATTCCTAGACTATCATCAAAGTGAAGTACAGCTAGTGTAAATTAAAAAATTGAAGGTACTGTACCCACTTCAGTCAGGTTGCATAAAAATCAATGATTTTTAAAAAAACAGATTTTTTATTTAAATCGGGTTTTTGAGGGAAAACCATCTAAAGATACATTATAGCTCAAAGATATCTCATCATGGAATAGGGATTATAAATTCTAATTCTATAGTATGAGACAATATATTTATGTAATGTTTAAGGAAAGTTTTGTAAATGAGTTCCAATAGTTCATGGATTAGGGACCCAATCTTATGGGGTTCCAGAGGCTTCTGTATAGATTTTTTTATTATTATTTTTAAAGATTAATCTTTCTATCTACCCAATGGGACTCAGTGCTCAGTCTAGGGGATACCATCAGAGATGCTCAGTTTTGCAGTTCTCAAACTGTAGACTTTTGTCTCCAGAGGTAACATGCTTGTTAACAAGCAAAAATGTTTTTAAATAATATATAGAGGTGAGAAATAACAGACCTCAACTCTGTTGTCCCTCTGCAAATTTGTGTACACAGAGTCAATCCCTTACCCCTCTCTCAAAGGGCAAAGTTTCAAAAAGTTCAATGAATAGAAGATTGTTGGGGGTGAAATAGATCTGGACAAGGAGGAGAAGTCTGGAGATAAATGTGAGAAGCGAGGGACATACGATTGTGGTGTTAAAATATTGTTTGCTGTTGAAGAAAAAAAATCCAGAATACTTAACATTGTTGTTTTTAGTTAATTAAAGCAATTTAAATGTCTGTCTGGTGACGTTCTCTTCCTAATACAGCATGGCAAGAAAATCCTCCAAATATTAATCATTAACCTTTTTGATTTGGAGAGAGTTCACCTCCCAATGACTTTATAAATATCTGCTTCAATTACCTTTGGTAAATGAAATAATCAAATTATCATTCATTTTCTGATATAGCTTTAAAAACTAATCTGAAAAGTTTCAAAATCTGTTTAAAAATGTATAGTGTGTACCTTCTAAAAATGAAACCTACATCTATCTCCGAGTTGTGAAGAATATGTATTAAGGTTATAACAACCAACAAGAATGCACTTTTATGTAGAAAACCACGATTAAATAGTCTCCTGACTAGTATCCACCCTGACTCCAGTCCACTTGACAGTGTTTGTAGTTTTGCAGTTACATATTCCTCCTTTATCATCCTATGCCAACACAGACTGTGTAATGCATTCTCTCTTTCAGCAGGTAAAGAGAAGAAAACTGGTTTTTTGTTGATGTCACTCTTTATGGATCTTGCTCACTGCCAGGGCCCAATTGTTTCCAATCTCTAGGAGGTGGATCAAACCTCTGCTGGCTGCTCTATGGCCTGGGCATCTTTTTTTTTTTTTTTTTTCACCCCCGACTAACCTGAAACAAGGGTCTACAGGATTGCAGATCTCTTGATACTAGTCAGTGTTCCCAATCTTGTCTGTGTTCCTTTCCCCTACTCTGGCTCAACCTTCCTTAAGGGTTGATGGGCTGGCTTGGTGTGGAGCAGCAAGGGAGATCTGGCAGCATTGTCAGGGAAGGTCAGCCCCATCCACATCTCCCCATCTCCTGAGAGAAATGTGATGTTTCTGTCTGTTGGCAGCTCTTGTTAGTGAAGGGATCCTTTTCCCATCCACACTTCCACAACTGGAACCTGAAAAAGAGTATATGACTGTCAGTCTTTTCCACCTGTTTCAAGAATGCACTATGGCATGATATGGGGGAATATGTGTTTCTTCCTTTCTGGGAGAGGAAGGGTTTTTTGGGGGTGCCTCTTCCTTCCTCCATTTCTCCTCACTGTCTGTCTGGACAGCTTTTAAAACCCCTTTTAGGCTCTACAGGAGTTTCTCTTATGGCTCACAATCTTGTTTCCCAGTACAAATACAAGTTATCTGGCCAAGTGTTAGGTTTACTGGTTCTCGTACAAGAACAGAGGAAGCTGAGCTTGGGATGAGTGATACTGGGGCGACAACATTGATCTTTCCAGGTGACTGGTAGGCCTGAAAGAGTGTGGAACAAGGAGAACTGAATTAGTGGGAGGAAGACTGGTTGAGCGGGTGACAAAAGGCAGAGTTGTCAGAGGAAAGGGAAGATGGCCCTAATGCATGGCTTTCCTGGTGTGGCTGAAAGGCAGGTGTCAGGGAGAATCTTTCTTCACAGCATGCTTGAGACTGAGACTGAGTTTGAATGTGATTGGAGAGGAGATTGGAAGTGTCTGGTATTTCCTTCACTTATTTCTAAAGTGGCTTTTATTTACCAATCAAGTCAGAGTAGTATATGTAGTAGAATTTGATTTTTTGCTGGTGCTAAATATGATTTGACTTAATATTGGGAGGGAAATGGCCTCTCATATATTGTGACAGCCTGGCAATTGGACATTTATACCGAGAATCTTCCAGACTTGAGTGCCAAAAATTAGGCATCTAAATAAGTAAACTGACTTTTTTCCCCCAAAATTATTGTTCCCCCCGATGGTTTTCCATTACAGCCCTGGTTGCCAGGTTGGGTGCTCATACTTCAAAAACTGGGAGTATTGCCAACTCTCATCAGTGGTCTGTCTTGAAACCCCAGTTCCTGGAGTTGTGACTGAGACTCTCAGCTTTTATTTAAAAAGGTATGCTCAGAAAACAAGGTAAAGAAAAATAGACTTTGCTGTTAAAACTTCATGATTCTTAAACCAGTCTCAAGTATTTTGAATGCCTGAGGTTGGCAATGCTGTCACCTGCCTTCAGGTAGCCAGATTTGAACAATTTTGGTTTATCTTCTGCTGCCAGGACGTTAGTGACTGTTGTTCTTCCATTCTACTGTCTTGCAAGCCCACTACAGCAACTCGTCAAACCTCTTCAGAATATACCCTCATTACTCTCCCACCAAACTTGCAACCTTGTTCTAGTGGCATATCCTCAACGAAAGGAATAAATGAAAACTGGATAAGCACACCATTTGGATGTATCTGCAAAAGTGACAAATTGCACATTTTTTTAACTTGTCGTTGGGTTTTGGAGTCTACACTTCACTGAGATGAATTGGTAGCAGTTCATATTTCTTAGCTATTGAGGACATTAGAGTCTTCTACATTACAAAGCTAGGGACCTAGTTACAATACAGCTTAAAATATGTAGTGAGGATGGGCCTTAACAAGTATAGTGAATAGGTTCTGTTGTCTAGCAGCACCCAAAATTCAAGGGCAGGTTGGGGAGGTGGCAGAAGACCAGTTCTCCAGATAGGGGGCTGGAAAGAGGATGGGGTTTGTGTTTTTTTGTTGTTGTTGTTTTTAAACCTACAACCATATCCGCTTTAAAAGCGTCTTAACTTCCACATGAAATTCACTGGAAGTACTAGTGTTGTTTATCATTAACTTACCAGTCTGGAGGAGTACCTTCTATGTTGAAGCAATGTTGAACATCTAGTCAGTATTATTCCACTGTTGTCACCTCCCTACGCTTCCAACTGTTGCTTGCTGAAGGTGTGAGAATTTGTGTGATGAGTAACTCTAATATCCCACATGGTCAATGTGTTACACAAGAACAGAATCAACTAGCAGCTGGCTTTTTGTTTCTCATGCTACAGCTAGTACGCTGTTGAAAATGTCTGTTCAGGCTGTTGACTATTCTTAAAATGATTTAGACTGGGGGGAAGACTGTAGTATACTGCATACCTGGCATTATGCTGGTTCTTGAAGTGGAGAATTCTGACTACAGTTTAGCAACTAATAGAATTATTTAATCAGCCTCCAAATTCAGTCAGACTGGATTTTTGGAAAACTTCCTTTTAACCTTGCAATGAAGAGGCTGATTGATCCTGATCTGGGAGTCTTACAGTTCAGAATATTTACACTGTACTCCCAAGCACTTCCCCCAGAGGAATTTTGTTGCTAAAGCTTTCTGGCACTGCTTCTGCTCCCAGGCTGTTCTGTATATTTAAAATAAATTCAGTAACATGAAATCAAAGGATTATCTCATTAAAACGGATACTGTACCAGAGGATTGGAGGGTAGCAAATGTTTTACCTATACTTAGGGATAACCTAGGGAATTGCACTCCAGTAAGTCTTACCTCTGTACCTGGCAAATTAGTTGAAACTAATAAGTAGAATAAAACACTGGGAAGACCATGTGATAAGGGTTTAACCTGCACAGTTTCTGCAAAGAAAAATCCTCTCTCACTAATTACTTCAAACTTGAACATGTCAGAGTAGTGTATATAAGAGAACTGGTTGACATGACTTATTTAGACTTGCAAAAGTCTTCTGACAAAGATTTTCAGGAGAGGCTGCTAAAGAAGCTAAGTAGTCATGGATTGAGATGCATAGTTTTGTCATGGATCAAACACTGACTAGGAGAGAGGGAAACCATTTAATAGTCCATTTTCATCATAGCAAAAGGCTAACAGTGGAGTGCCTCAAGGTTCCTTACTAGGCCCCATATTGTTTAATGATCTAGAAAGGAATGCTGAATAGTCAGGTAGCAAACTTTTCAAATGCCATAACTTAGGTTATTTAAGATTGGAGGACTCTGAAGAACTTGAGTGATCTAAACAAACTAGATGACTGAGCAACATAATGGCAAATGCTCAGTGTTGATGCATGCAAGGCAATGCATGTAGGAGAGAGAAACTTAAACTTGCAAGGTTCTAAATTAATTGTATCAACTCGGGAGGGATCTGGGCATCCTTGTGCAGAGGTCTTCACTGAGCTGTTCACAATACTGATTGCTTTTTATTTTATCCCTATACAAGATGGGGATACATAAGGAATAGGATGGAGCATATGGGAAACATTAAGCCACTGTATAAATTAATGATGCAGAAAGCTCTCAATACTATGAACCACTACTCCTAGTATATCCCCAAAAGGATATTGCAGAATTGGGGGGCGGGTAGAAAAGAGTGACGGATTATGGGCATGGGAAAAACACATGAAGAGATTGGAAAAAACTGGTTGTTTACCTTTTTAAAAAAAGAGATGAGGGAACATAAGGTATGGTATAGAGAAGATGGATCAGGAGCTTCAGTTCTCTGTTTCTTAACACGAGAACAGGTGACATTTGAACACTGACCACCTCACGCTGCCAGGGACAGGCCTACATCTTGGGGATCCAAGGCCACCCTGACCCAGCCGCCCCCTGAGGCTCTGGCCGCTGCTGAGGCGAACCCGGCACAGGACCTGCTGCAAGGTCCGGCTACAGCCACCTCATCTTCATCCCCTGACGAGGCTGTGGCAGGGGCTTCAGCTTCGGGCCATTGACCACAGGGCACATCAGGACTTTGAGGTGGATTGCCTTGAACATGGGGTTGCAAGCAGAGGAAGTGTTCGAGGCCGAGGACCCCTGGTAGACCTTGCTCCTGAAGGTCCATCTGCAGTTAATCATTTCAGAGCAACATCAAGACTCTGTGGCAGACCCTGGCCTCAATTCTGCTGACGGCTAGGGGTGTGGAATGCAAATACTTCGTCCCTTCCAAGGGCTACAAATATTTGTTCTCACACCCAGAGCCTTGCTCTCTGGTCGTGTCGGCGGTTAACGAGAGAGCACGTCTGGGACAGCAAGGGCTGGCCCCCAAATCTAAGGAGATAAAAAGGATGGACCTTTTTGGTAGGAAGGTCTCTGCCACTGGGGGTCTTCAGCAAGCTATCCTCACAGATATAACGTCAACGCATGGGCCTCCATATTGAAGTTTAACGAGCTGATCCCTGCAAACTCTAGGACCGAATTCTCCACCATTGTCAGGGAAGGGAAGGCGGTGGCACAGATCTTGCTGTAGGTGTCCCTAGACTCTGCGGACTCAGCCGTCCATACCCTCTCTTCAGGCATAGCCATGAGGAGAACATCCTGGCTTCAGGTGTGCATGCTACCCCCGGAAGTGCAGCAAACCCTGCAAGACTTTTCCCTTTGAGGGCGCAGGGTTATTCTCCAAGCAGACAGACTCCATGGCTACCATGAAGTCATTGGGGACGCACATGCCAGCAACCAAACCCAAGCACTTCAAGCCCCAGCCACAACAACAGCTCCCATATCCTCCTTAGCCGAGGCAGGATTTTTGTAGACTAAGGAGCAAGAACAAGAGGCTCAAGCCTTCCAATCCCCCTTTGGGGCAGGGCCAAGGCCAGTCCAAACCTTCATCAAGCTCTAAACCGGCCTTTTGAAGGTGCCACTGAGGACGGCGCACCTGTCTCTCCACCGGATTCTTACCCATGTTTTCTGAACTGTCTGTCCCACTTCTACTGTGCTTAGTCCCAAATAACCTCGGGCCACAGCGTTTTTCACATGGTAGAAATGGGATATACTCTCCAATTCTGCTCCTCCCCTCCCTCCTACCCCCCTTCCCCGTCCATCTTCAGGGACCCTTCTTACAAGCAGCTCCTTATCCAGGAGGTGCAGTAGCTCCTTGCCATATGGGGCAGTGGAGGAGGTTCCTCAGGAGCTATAGGGCAAGGGATTCTACTCCCACTATTTCCTAACCCCCAAGGCAAAGGGGGGGGTTTCAGACCCATTTTAGACCTGCAAAGGCTCAACCATGATAAAGTTGAAGTTTCGCATGGTCTCTCTGAGCTCTATTATCCCATCCTTGGATCCGGGAGACTGGTATGCCACCCTCGAAAGACTCATACTTTCACATAGCCATTTGACCTGTACACAGACTATTCTTGCCGTTTGTAGTCGACCACAAACACTACCAGTTCACGATCCTCCCTTTCGGCCTGTCGAAAGCCGTATGAGTGTTCACCAAGTGCATGTTGGTCGTAGCAAACTTCCTTCTGAGGAGGGAGGTACAGGTATACCCATACCTAGATTACTGGCTGCTCCGGGAGCATACCAGGGAGCAGGTGGAATCTCGGGTCTGCTTAGTCAGATCCACTTTCAAGAGACTGGGACTCCTCAACATGAACAAGTCAACCTTATCACCAATCCAAAGATTAGAATTCATCGGAGCTGTGCTGTACTCTGTACAGGCAAGGGTGTTCCTGCCAGAGACCCGGTTCCAAGCCATAACGGACGTTATACAAAACTTCAGGCAGTACCCGACCACTACTGCAAGGGAATGCCTGAGTCTCCTTGGCCACATGGCAGCCTGCACTTGCGTGGTCCAGCATACCAGATGGAGGATCAGGCCCCTCCAAGCATGGCTCGTGTCATTATACCGCCTGGAACGCAATAGCCTGGACTCGGTAATGACAGTGCCAGGACACATACTTGAGTCCCAACATTGGTGGTCAACCCTTAGATGGTATGCGAAGGTGTTCCCTTCAACAGCCGACAGCCTTTCTTGTCCCTACTAACGGATGCGTCAGCTCTGGGTTTGATGGGGCGCATCTGGGAGATCTCCTAACACAGGACCTGTGGTCGCAGGACGAACTCTCCCTCCATATTGATATCAGGGAGCTCAGAGTAGTACGACTAGCATGCCAAACTTTCCAATTTTGATTGCAAGGCCAGTGCGTGGCAGTGATGATGGACAATACCCCTGCTATGTTTTTATATCAACAAGCAGGGTGGAGCCCATTCCTCCCCACTATGTCAGGAAGCCCTCTGGTTATGGGAATTCTGCATAGGATGCCTCCAGGTGAATGGAGTGGGCGCACTCTCAGGAGTGCAGAACAAACTAGCAGATCACCTCAGCAGATTGTTCTGCAACCATAAGTGGTCCATCCATCCGGATGTTCTTCATTCCATCTTCCAAAGGTTTCCCCAGGTCGATCTCTTTGCCACCCGGAGCAAAAGAAAGAACCAATGATCTGCTCCTTCCAGAAACACATCTTGGGTTCAATCACAGACATGTTCCTGCTACCCTGGGGAGACTGCCTCATGTATGCCTTCCCACCAGTCCCACTCATTCACAAGGTGCTGCTCAAGATCCTCAGGGACAAAGCGGAGGTAATTGTGCTGCTGCTCTTCGAGATGTATTGCTCATATCCATTCCAATACCCACCCTCCTTCCTCTCTGTCGGAGTAGCTGGCAATAAGGAACTGAAGGGGGGTCAGGTCGGCAGGGTCACATATTGAGCGCCATGAAGGCACCACTCCAGGGGGCTCCCTAGCCAACCCAACGGGAGCTGCTAAGGGAAAACTTTCCAACAACTGTGCACGCAGAACACGCACAGCTAATTGGAATGGATATGAGCAGCACATCTCTAAGAACAGTTACAAGAAAGTGTGTGACCGTTTTTTACTTTCATCTGGCCTTTATGCAATTTTTCCACATCTTTCCTGAAGTGTGGCACCCAGAACTGGACAAAATACTCCAGTTGAGTGCTTATCAGTGCTGAGTAGAGTGGAAGAATTACTTTTTACGTCTTGCTTACAACAATCCTGCTAATATATCCCAGAATGTCTGTCTGCTTTTTTTTCTCTCTCAACAGTATTCCATGGTTGACTCAGATTGTTTGTGTTCCATTATAATCCCCAGATCCTTTTCTGCAGAACTCCTTCCTAGGCAGTCATTTCCCATTTTGTATTTGTGCAATTGATTATTCCTTCCTAAGGATAATGCTATAATTTATTCTTATTGAATTTCATATTTTGGACCTTTTTCTCCAGTTTGTCCAGATCATTTTGAATTCTAATTCTCCAAAGTGCTTGCAACCCTTCTGTTTAGTATTGTCAGCAAATTTTATAAGTGTACTCTGTCGTTATCCAAATCTTTTATGAAGCTATTGAATAGAACCAAACCTATGTAGGATCCTTGTGGGACTCCACTCCAATATGCCATTCCAGCTTGATTGTGATCCTGACTATGCTTTTCCAACCGTTTGTGCACGCACCTTTTTAGAAGGTTCATCTAGGCTAGTGATATTTGGGTAGTGATACTCAGTGATTCAGAAGTCAAATTAGTGATCAGCATTTCCCAAAAGAGCCACAGTAGTGTGAATTCATTGTTTCATAAGGATAATTAGGTTGGTTTATCATGATTTGTACTTGACAAATCCGTGCTCTTATAACCTTATTTTCTTGTAGGTGCTTACAAATTGCTTATTTGCTCACTTATCTTTCTGGGTACTAAAGTTAAGACGACTGGTCTATAATTCCCTTATTCCCCTTTTTATAAATAGGTACTATATTTGCCCTCTTCTGGTCGACTGGGATTTTTCCCATCCTCCATGTGTTCTCAAAGCCCTGATGTAGGCTGAGGGCGGGGGGATCGATCTAAGTTATGCAACTTACCATTACCGACATTACCGTGACTTACCGTGGTGTGTCCGCCATGGTGAGGCTGCTGCTGCTCCCCCTTTGACTCCTGCCTGCGCCTCTCGTGGTGCTGGAGTACAGGAGTCAACTGGAGAGCGCTCAGGTCGATTTTTTTATCCTGTCTGGCCTAGACACGATAAATTGATCCCCGATCAATCGCTGCCCGCCGATCTGGAGGTAGTGAAGACATACCCAAAGATAATCCGTAATAGCTCAGATCTTTTCAGCTAGTTCCTTAAGTATTCTAGGATGTATTTCATCAGGTCCTGCTGACTTGAAGACTTCTAACTTGTCTAAGTAATTCTTAATATATTGTTTTTTCGATTTTAGCCTCCGATCCTATCCCATTTACACTGATTTAACTATGTTTTCCAATCACTGCTAACTTTTTTTGGTGAAAACGGAAACGAAGCCATTTAACACTTCAGGAATTGCAGTGTTTTCTGTTTGTCTTTCGTTTGCCATAGATTAATGGGCCTACCTTGTCCTTGGTCTTGCTCTTGCTTCCCACATTAATAAAGAAAAAAAAGTTTCCCTTTATGTCCCTAGCTAGTTCAATCAAATTTTTTGCCTTGACCTTTCTAATTTTGTCATACATGCTTGTTGGGTTTTTGTATTTTGACTTAGTTTCCACTTTTGGTATGACTCCTTTTTGAGTTTCAGGATTTGAATTTCAGTTTATAGGCATTTAAATGTCTAGAGGTTTTTATAAATAATGGTTGGTAACATTTTTGGAAGGGATATTAAACTTTAATAGCTAGAGATTGGTTTAAGACTTGAAGCATAGCAACTTACTATGGGAAGCAGATTATCCCACATCTCCTTACTAAAGGGTTCTTCCATCTTTTGAAGCATCTGGAAATAGCTATTGTTTAGAGATAGGGATTTTGCACTGTGTGGATCTCAGGTGTGTTCTAGTGTGGCAGTTCCTTTGCAAGTGTACTTATTTTAGCTGACACCTGTTAGTACTTATCCAAAAAATAGAAAAACTTTCTCCTCTCCCCTGGGGAAAAAAGAGAACGCATGCTGTCTTCACTTTTATATCATTCCTTGTACCTTGCATTACTATTTTCTCGAAGTTATTACATAAATTCTTGTACACTAAAACTCATTAGTTCACCCAGAACAATTGTTCACTTCCTAACTTGCAACATCCACTGTTTTTACAAACGTTGCTTTTAAAAAGCAGAGCTAGGACATTGACAATATAACTTAGTTTTTAACTAATCATTCTAATTGTACTATAGTCCATTTTATAAAAATAAAAACTGAATGAAACATTGCTATATAACTACTTTGACACACACAATACAAAATGTGCTAACTAGCAATGTCCAATTCTATGTACTTCCTATATTTTGATGTTTTATATTCAGAAACAAATTCTGGGCATTACTTCATCAAGTAAAGTTAAAATGACAATCCTGCAGCTTTGATTGTATACATGCTTGGTCAGATCAAAGTGATTCTTAGGTTTCCCATATCTGGTGTATTTTTTGTCTGTATATTACTTCTGTTATGCTGATGCTCTGTGGAGCAAGTGTACAATGGAGATTTTATCTGGAGCTCAATTTAAAACGTGGCTACTTGTCAAGTATCAGTGGGGTTGCTGACGTAACACCTCAGAGAGAGAGAGAGAGAGAGAGGGTGAGTGAGGTAATATCGTTTAGTGGACCAACTTCTCTTGGTGGAAGAGACAAGCTTTTGAGCTCCAAGTTTGAAAGCTTGTCTCTTCCAACAACAGAAGTTGGTCCACTAAAAGATATTACCTCACTCTCACTCTCTAATATCCTGGAATGAACACTGCTACAATAACGGTGTATGTAACTACATAGTCTTGCTAACAATGATGGTACCTTGTAGATGACTTGTATAGTATGAAATGAGGTTTTGGGGAGCATGGATAGACAGTATAGTAGCAAAGAGGTGAAGAACCATGGTAGTATTGATGCAACTATTCTAAACACAAGCAAAGCAATGGATGTTCGGGTAGTAGTCAATCACCAGATCAGCCTATTAATGAACTTCAAATATGAGTATTATGTAACTTCCATGCCATCAGGCATCCATTTCCTGAAAGATGACACATAGTGGTTTGGGTTTTTTTAGGTCACAGGGCATCTTGACTGTGTATGTGTGTATGAAAGGAAGGTTTTTTGTTATTTGTGGAACATCTTAATCTTGCTATGACTGTTGCTGGAAGAAATCCATAGATAATATATGCATTCCTGTTTAGAACTCCCTCAAGCTTTTACAACACTGAGTAAGGGGAGGATAAAAATGTATCAGCTTTCTAAACTTTTATAACTGCTAGTTGGAATCCTTTTTCCAGGCAAGAAGAGAGCTAACTATTCTTAAAGATATTTCCTTTATTCAAACTAACTGGGGGTATGCCTAAAGCATTTTTAATAAATTAAATCTCCAGACTTAGTGGAGGGTGGAAGCAAAATATTTTGGATAAAGAATAAAAAAAACTACAGTGGGTACATGCTACAGATTCCTCAGGACTAGACAGCAAAATTCCTAGATGGTTTTCAAGGACTTTGAAAATGGCAACACATATTAAGGCTAGTTTAGAAGGCCTTTGGGGCAGGGCTTAAGGAGCTATGTGCACTTAGTGCTATAAAATATTACCCTCACACTTCACACCTAACAGTTAAATATAGGTTTTATCAGAAGTTCCTATGTTAAGGGCAGCTTTCTGAACCAGAAATTTAGAATTCCAGGGATCTCTTCTAGACCCAGTGCCACTCAATATTTTTATCAATAGTCTGGAAGTAAATATAAAATAGCTGCTGATTTTAAAATCTTGTGACATACAGACTGGTGGAGTGGTAAATATTGATAACAGGGTAGTCACAATGATTTGGATCACTTGGTAAGCTGGGCCTGTTTGATCAAAGACAACTTGCTATCGCCAAAGGGAAGGTGATAAATCTAGAAGCAAAAAATGAAGGCCATTCTTGCAGAGCTGAAGACTCTCTCTCTCTCTCTCTCTTTTTTGAAGAGCAGTGACCCTGAAAAGGATTTAAGGATCACTGGTGGAGTTACAACTGAACATGAGCTCCCAGTGCAATGATTAGGGCTCTACCAAATTCACAGCCATGAAAAATGCATCATGGACCTTGGAATCTTGTCTTTCGTGTGCGTTTCCCTATACTATAAAGATTTCATGGGCACTACCAGTGTTTCTCAAATTGGGGGTCCTGACCCAAAAAGCAGTTGTAGGAGGGTTTGCAAAGTTTTTTTTTTTTGTTTTTGGGTGGGAGGGGTGTCACGGTATTGCCACCCTTATTTCTGCACTGCCTTCAGAGCTGGGCAACCAGAGAGCGGTGGCTGTTGGCCAGGCACCCAACTCTGAAGGCAGCAGCACAGAAGTAAGGGTAGCTATATCGCAACTCTCCCCCTACAATAACCTTGCAACACTACACCCCGCAACTCCTTTTTGGGTCAGGACCCCCTACAATTACAATACCATGAAATTTCAGATTTAAATAGCTGAAATAATGAAATTTACAATTTTTAAAATCCTATGACCGTGAAATTGACCAAAATGGACCATGAATTTAGGTAGGGCCCCAGCAATGCTGTAGCAAAAACAGGCTAATGTAGTCCTTGGATGTATAAGTAGGGAAGTAGTTAAAAGTAACCTTCCTTATTCCTATTATCTCTGCATATGGTAATGGTGAGAGAGATCATGAATATTGAATCCAGTTCTGGTGTCAACATTTTTCTAAGGATGTTGAAAAACTGGAGAGGGTGCAGAGAATACCCACATTTTTTGTGGGCTGAAAAGTCGTGCAGTGAGAGACTGAAGATGCTCAGTCATAGAATATCAGAGTTGGAAGGGACCTCAGGAGATCTAGTCCAACCCCCTGCTCAAAGCAGGGCCAATCCTCAATTTTTGCCCCAGATCCCTAAATGGCCTGTTTAGTTCCTCAAAAAAAAAAAAAATCAGGAGGTGACTTAATTATAGTATGCAGGTACCCTCACAGAGAAAATACCAGATATTAGAGGGCTGCTTTTTCTATCAGAAAGGTATAACAAGACCACTATTTAGAAGTTAAAGGCCGACAAATTCAAATTAGAAGCAAGATACCAATTTTTGATTAACCATTGGCACAAACTACCAAGGGAAGTTGTTTGTTTGGTTCACCGGAGTAACTGGATGAAATTCTCAAAGAACAGGCTTGTGTTGTACAGGATCAGATTAAATGATCTAATGGTCCCTTCCGACTTAGTCTGTGAATAGTGTCGCATATGTGTATGTGCCTCCATTATTAGAAAGCCTGTGTGTAGGTAAAGAAAATTGCTGGCTGCTTCCAAATACTTGAGAGAGAATCTAACTGTTCAGTAAACCGGTGGACACAATGGTGGAGACCTTTGGGCAAGATAAAGACATTCTAACCCAAAGCAGTGCAGTAAAAGCTACAAGCTGTTTTACAGAGTGGAAAAACTAGTTATTGATATATAATTAGTTGTACTCACAAGGCTGAAATATTTTGTAAGGGATCTTGGTGCAGGCAGCACATGCAGAGATGCATAGTGTAATACTTTGGTATTGAACTAGAAACAGTTTTCAAAAAGGTATAAATTTAACTGTTCTGGTAATGAGGAAAGTGTTCTGGAGGCATACTTTTAAATTGGTAGATAAGTAGAATTGCTGCTATTAACAGTAATCCTGAGTACAGGTTATGACTGCCAGTTAGGGCCTGTCATTTCCATATTGTATAGTAAATCAAGAGGCAGCTTGCTTAGATTATGCCTGCCTTAGTTCATGTAGTGGTAAGTATCCTGCAGTTATCAGCTGATATTAAACTAGTGTTAAAATTAGTTTTCTCAAACAGTGAACATCCAATAGATACATAGCTATAGGCATAATTACAATACATTAACACTGTAATATACTTACATTCTTGTAATGCGGTTGTCCTTTAGCAGAAGTTTGGGATCTAATTTTTTTTTGTGTGTGTATTTTAGGTATCAAGGGGGTGACTTAACACTTTCAACATGCGTGAATACAAGCTAGTTGTTCTTGGATCAGGAGGTGTTGGAAAGTCTGCTCTGGTAAGTGGTATTCCTTTAACTACTGGAACTAATCTCTTTTGAAGCAGTTTAGACTCTTCTTTTTCTACTGACTTGAGTCCTTATTTTTAGTTAGTAGGTAGGTGTACTTTCATGCACACTTCCATATGTGCATGGAAACTAATGACTTGCGTGTGCATGACTAGATATAGACACTCACCTCCCCATGTATATAGGCAAGCTTGGGCTTTGTGCATGCACATCCAGTATCTGGTGCCCATTTGTGTGAATGAATGTACACTTGCCAAACTGCTGGAAATCAGACCCTTAGTACTAAAAGGATGTTTAACTTAACCTTAGGAACACATTCTTTCTGATCTCATCAACTTGAAAGTTAAGCTTGAAATATGTCTGAGATCTAAGTTTTACTTTACCCATGTCTGGTTTTGCTGATGCTTTGCAGTCATAGTGCTTTTCAGCCATAGCTTTCAATGTTTTGCAAAGTAAGGAAAGTACATCTCTACTGCACAAGTGAGAAACTGAGGCTATCAAGGTGAAATAAGTTATCAAAGGTCACTCGTATATTTGATCAGTTACAGGGGTGGAAATGAACAGATTCTGGTCAGGTCAGTTCCCAGTTCGTTGGATGACTGTGCTAGCTACTGACACAATGGTGATGGGGTTTTTTGGTTCTCCCCCACCCTGGTATTTTCTTGGTTACATTCACCAGTATAGTGAGGAGATATACTGCTCTGGAAAACTTACTGAGGAGTTCATGCCTGATTGGTCACTGGTACCAAAGCCATTCTACCCAGTGCTGCAACTGAGTCTTGGAGTGGTATATTTTTGAGCCTCTCCCTGCCCTCTCTCCACCTCACTACCATCGTAGCTGAGCCTGCAGGGTTGGGCTTCTGCTTTCCTTTGGCTCTTGCTGCTGCTGCTGCCTCGTGAGACCAGGCTAGGAAAGAGGATGCTTCTGTTCATTACTTACTCTCCCCAAATGTCCAGAGAGTTGAGGAAGGAAGGAAATTCTGCAGTGGTAGACAAATGGAATATATTTCCCCGAAGAAGGGATGGGGAGAAGGGGGAAGGATTTCTTCAGATGGAAGATGAAGTGTTGATGGGCTTCCCAAAGTGCTTTGGGGTAGGGAGGAGCAGGAGAGTTGCACAGAGAGTGAGTTAATGGACAGAGGAAGGAAGGTTTCAAATGTTTAAGTAAATGTGATACTTAACCTGGCTAAGAAGGCATGTTCTGAAGTTGGGCAAGACCATAAATATTGCCTTTTGCCAGTCCATTCTATTCCTGGACTCTTAAATGAAGAAGTAATTTGGCCCTTGCCAGAGAATGCATAACACCACTGATTTAGACAGTATTTTTGTTGCTGTAATTTAATTTGAATTACTAATTGAAGAAACATAATACTTAATCTTTATGGTCAACAGTTCTAAGGGCAACAAATACAAAACCGAGTACAGCAAAGTTGAAACAGCATACTTGGGTTACAGTATGTATGTATACATACTGGTTTTGTAAAATTTTAATCTCACTTTTTCAGTTCATTCCATTTTGCCCACTTTTGCTTGGTTGTTAATCTGATAAAAGTAGTAAGTCTCTCCACTTCCTAATTTATGCTGGCCAACCATATTTCTATATTTAGTATTGGTGTGCAGCCATACTGTTTTAGCTATAGTGGGAGAATGAGGCCATTTGCAGGGACTCAGTTGTTATGCATCTGAGTGTAGAAATTGTCCTGGTTTGCTCTCAATTTGGGTTAAATTAGTGTTAAATAATGTTATATAAGTGGGACAGTGCAGCATATGTAAGTCTGGGGTGATGTACGGTTTTGTAAAATCAGATTTGTTTTTACCATTAGTGCAGATTTGGAATATCTCTTGGATTTATGCCTGTCAATAAATGAAGTGATTGACTTTTTTGTTGGTGAATCTATATTTGCACTTAATTTGCCTAAAATTTTCTAATTATCTTAACTCCAGTAGGCATTAAATCAGTGTCTTCATTATGAACCCTGTATTTGAGGTGGCTTATAACTTGCCTGCTTTTGCTTTGATGATTGATGTAAAAATTCAAAAAGGTACAATTTTGAGCAACTTGATGATGATAAACCTGTTCAGGAGCTTGTTTGTATTTTAAATGATAGTTCTGTGTGTGTGGATCCCATTGTAGGTGCACATATATTGGAGATCAGAGTCTTTTGAATAGCAGTGTCTGGGGCTGCATGTGTCTCCTTATATTCATAAAGGGCAGTCAACTGGAATCCGGTCTCAGTTCCATCTTGCTGCTCATGGCAACAAGACAATTTAGCAAATGTCCAACTTGCTACTCTGTAGAAACTTTGAAACCATTTTTAAACCAACTTTGTGAAGAAATTTTCATTTTCATGCTCCCATCAAATTAGATGCTCTGAAAAACTGTAGACCACCTTCTGCTGTGTACAGCAGGATGGGTGCTTAACACTAACCACCATGCCTTATGGCAAAGTCCAGACTTTCAGGTTTCATACCCTGCCTGTCCTGTGACTAACTGATCCCTGTCAAGGATGGACATAGCTAGTGCTTCTTTCTCTTCTGGTAGAGCCACATCCCAGAGAGGCCTTTGCGTGCAAGTATTCTTTCTCCAGCACCTGCAAATCCAGGGATGTGCAGCTCAAGCTGTATCTGCTAGGGCAGTCCTTGTGGGTCACTTGAGACCTAGAGGTGATGGTCATTCCAGAGCGATACCAGATAAGCCAGCATCAGCCAGTGCTCCCTCAAGTCAAGCACACGTTATACATTGGAATTGGGCAGTAGAAAGAGGGTGAAAAGGATGCCATCAGAGCTGGCACTAATGACTAGCCAACCCCCTCAAAGTCACCAGCTGCCCAGGCAGCAAAGCCAGCACTTCTCACTATAGAGGTGTCACTGAATCAAAGCCAGATATTCAAACATTGCTCCAGGCGCTAAGGAAAATTACAAAAAGAGGAGACCCAACATTACTCCAAGGACAGAGCCTTTACGTCCTCAATCAAAACTAGAATGGCCTGGTGGAAAAGAGACGCCATGGTGACCTCTTTCCTGGTATTGTAACTGAGCCCAGTAAGGGCTTGAGATTTGTCTTGGAGGGATCCATATCCCTTCTGGAGACATTCCATTTCCACTAGGCCTGGGTGGCCATCATAGATGACAAATGGGCATTGAACATCTCTCAAGGCTACCCTATACATTTCCACTCCTTGATCATGTACCTATCCCCTTCCCTTTTCAGGGACCCGTCTCACAAGAGGCTGTTACAATTAGAAGTGGTGTCATTGCTTTGTCTGGGAGCTCTGAGAGGTACCTATGAAGTATAGGGGAAGAGGCTTCTACTCCAAATATTTCCTTGTCTCAGTGAAGAAGGGGATTCTCTGTCCTCTCCTAGATCTGAGAGACTCACAAATACTTACACCATCTCAGATTCAGAATGGAAACACTTGTATCCATCATTCTGTCTCCTTCCACCTCAAATTGGCTCAAGGACAGATCTCGGCAGGAGATGGCAGCAAACCTAGCCTGTTCTTTCAACTGGGTTTTTTAGTGAACTAAGAAAAATAAGCCTTCAGCCTGTTAGATAAGACTGTGAACACTGATCGATTCCAGGTCAGTGAGTATACCTTGCCAAAGACGGTCTTGTGAATGCATTAGCTATTACTTTAGATAAAAGTAAACCCAACAATGATGGTACCTGTGTTTGGGGCTGCTAAGCCATATGTCAGCATGCTCATACGTAATGTTGCTTGCTAGACTTCACCTATGGCAGTGGTCACCAACCAGTCAATCGCGATCTCCTGCGGTGCAGCATAGCTGCCACTAAGGCAGACTCGCTGCCTCTCCTGGCCCCACATCGCTCCCGGAAGCAGCCAGTGCAAACCTGGGGGGTGGGGAGAAAGGGCAGGGGTCTCCCGCCGCACTCTGTTCCTGCCTGCAAGCACCATTCCTGCAGCTCCCATTGGCCAGAAGAGCTGTGGGGGTGGTGCTTGCAGAGAGGGGCAGCACGTGGAGCCATATCATCGTCCCTCTCCCGGGGCCGCAGGGGTGCATTGGCCCCATCTGGGAGCAGTGAAGGGCCAGGGTAGGCAGGGAGCCTGCCTTAGCCTTATTGTGCGTGCCACTGACCAGGAGCCACCGGAGGCAAGTGCTGCCCAGTGGGAGACTGTACCCCATTCCTGAGCCCCCTCCCAGAGCCAGTACTCCATCCTGCATCCCAAGCACCACCCTGATCCTCCCAGTGCCAGCACCCCAAACTCTCTTCTATGCCCCAGCCTGGAGCCCCCTCCTGCATCCAAACTCGCTCCTAGAGCTTGCACTCCTCACTTCCTCCTGTACCCCAACCCCCTGTCCCAGGCTCAGCCTGGAGCCTCCTCCCACACTGCAAATCCCTCTGCCCCAGCCTGGTGTGTGTGAGTGAGGGTGGGGGAGAGCATGCAATGGAAGGGGGAGGGGTGGAGAGGGCAGGGCCTCAGGAAAGGGGAAGGGTAAATCCTTGGTTGCCCTTAGATTCAAAAAGTGACCTTGGGTATAAAAAGGTTGGAGACCACTGACTTATGACCATTCCAGCTCTAACTCAGATAGGTCTATTTGCTAGCAAAACACTAAATAGGACTGACATGGTGGAAGGAACCCAAAAATAGGACAGGAGCCCTCCTGGACAATCTGCATATGCAAGAGAACTGGTCCCCAGAAGACCTGAGACTCTTCCATATCAGTGTCTTGGAGCTCTAAGCCATCAGGCTAATCTGCATAGCTTTCCTGCCTATTTTTCAAAAATCCACCATGCAGATTCTGACTGGCAACGTGCAAGGAAGCATACACTCATTTCTCTTATGTCTGGAAGCTATCTAGCTCTGAGCATGATGCCACCAGAACAGAATAACTGGTTGGCTTTTCACCTCCCAGGAGTCAGCAACAGCCTGGCAGACTTCCAGAACGGACAATCTAGTACCACTCAAGTGGTCACTGTAGAGATCAGTCATAGCGCCATGTCATAAATATAAAGGGAAGGGTAAACACCTTTAAATCCCTCCTGGCCGGAGGGGAAAACCTTTCACCTGTAAAGGATTAAGAAGCTAAGATAACCTCGCTGTCACCTGACCAAAATGACCAGTGAGGAGACAAATGCATTCAAAACTGTGGGGCGGGGGGGACAAAGCGTTCTCTCTGTCCGTGTGATGCTTTTGCCAGAACCTGAACAGGAATGCAGGTTAGAACTCCTGTAAAGAGTTAGTAAGCAATCCAGTTAGATACGCGTTAGATTCTGTTTTGTTTAAATGGCTGATAAAATAAGTTGTGCTGAATGGGATGTATATTCCTGTTTTTGTGTCTTTTTGTAACTGAAGGTTTTGCCTAGAGGGATTCTCTGTTTTGAATCTGATTACCCTGTAAGGTATTTACCATCCTGATTTTACAGAGGTGATTCTTTTACCTTTTTCTTTAATTAAAATTCTTCTTTTAAGAAGCTGATTGCTTTTTCATTGTTCTTAGGATCCAAGGGTTTAGGTCTATGTTCACCTATGCAAATGGGTGAGGATTTTTTTTATCAAGCCTTCCCCAGGAAAGGGGGTGTAGTGCTTGGGGGGGGAGGGGGTATTTTGGGGGGAGAGACGTTTCCAAGTGGGCACTTCTCCTGTTCTTTGTGTAACACTTTGGTGGTGGCAGAATTTAATCTAAGCTGGTAAAAATAAGCTTAGGGGGTCTTCCTTGCAGGTCCCCACATCTGTACCCTAGACTTCAGAGTGGGGAAGGAACCTTGACATGCCAATATTCCTGTGTTGGCAGATCCTGGTGGTATACTTGTTCAGTGATAGGTGTCAGAACTCTTGCTCAGAGGAGGTGTGAGGTTGGGGTCATTACTTGACACCTTCCTTTTGTAGTGGTCACAAGGTCTTCTATATGCCTTTTCATCAATTTCCAGGGTAAAGTCAAAATCAAATGACACAACCACAACCATGCTTATGCTTCCCTAGTGGTAGAGAGTTTTGGTTGACAGATCTTCTACAAATATCTGTTCAGCAACCTGTCTCGGTCGCAGACTGCCTGGATCTAATCTCACAGCACTGTGGCCAGATACTGCATCCAGACTTGACGGCAGTGCACGCGGCAGTGAGGTTGTTAGCTGAATACCACACACCATGACTGCTGCCTACATATCCTATAATTAAAGAGGTTCTTGATATGGGCAGCCCAACATAGACTAGGTCCAGACCAACCCTCGACAACAGATTCTGTACTATCTATTGCACGTAAAACAGAGTGTCTTTCATTAAGTTTTGCTACGGTCAGCAACTTCAGCTTCCCATCCTCCTGTATAGTCATGCTATCTTTTCTCACCTAATGGTATCTAAGTTTCTCAAAGACCTATTGCATGCTTACTCACCAGAGACCCTCTTCCCACCAGGAACCTCAACAAAGTCCTCCTTAGACTCATAGAGCCTCCCTCTGAATCTCTTTTGAAATGTTCTTTTGAAGGTGTTCTAATGGCTATCACTTTAGCCAGAAAAGTGAGCAAGCTTGAAGCACTTATGGCTGAAACTCCCCATATGATATTCCAGAGGACTGGCATAAGGTAGCATTAAGTCCTCATTTATCTATCCCACACTGCATCAGGAGAAAAAATTGTGCACCCATTCAGTGTCTCCAGGACTTCGTGCTATTATGTTGACGAGACTAAACTGTTCAGACTGTCCCCATCTGTTTCTGGCTATAGCCATGTGTTCAGGCCATCTCTTCACAGAGAATATTGAAATAGATAACATGTCTCATATTCCCAGCTGGCTACTACACCTCTCCCACCGAACATTGACTCCCTTCACCAAAGCTCAAGTGGCATCCTTCTCCTGCTTCAAAAATGTGCTGATAGAAATCTGCAAAGCTCTCTCCTTGACATGGAATAACTCACTGATGGTCAAGCATTATGCTTTGGACTTGGCTTTGGACCTGGCTGCTAAGTTCAGGAGAGCAGTTCTGAAATACTTTTTAACTAACAGAGCTGGTACTCCTCACTGCTACCATCATGAGCAGGATACTGCTTGTAACACATCTACAGTGGGGTGTACACTGACGCATTCAGGAAGAAGAGACCTGCTACTTTCCCTACAGTAATTGTGGTTCTTCAAGATTGTCAGTGTAGAACACACACACACACACACACGTACGTGTGTTCCATCTCTACTTTAGGAGTCCTCCACTATCAATCTCACATGTAAGGGATTCTATTTTTATCACAGCTAAAGGGAGGAAGAAACTTGTAGGACCAAGGATGGGACACAATGATGGATCTGCTTTCTGGAGTTGCAGGCCACCGGTAGATTGCTTTTTGGGGCAGCAATTACTTGCTAGCAAGTTTTTTGTTCTGTCAAACTCTGCCACTCACAATCACTTGCTGAAAAAGATTTAGATCTTACAAAGCGCTTTTCACCCGAATATCAGAGCGCTCTGCAAAGATGGGTAAACATCATTATCCCCATTTTACAAATGGGAAACTGAGTTACAGAGAGGGGAAGATTAGTAAAAGCCAAATTAGAACAGAGGTCTCCAGATTCCTGTCAATCGGACTGATTTAAATATGACCCCCTTCTTGGTAGGGAGATGTGCACATTTATGTTCAAGTTCTGGGTAAATTACTAACGCTGGCTTCATCTTACTAGCAAGTCTAAACTCCGTCAGCATCTAATATCTGAGTGTTCTGAGGTTGTTGTGTTCTTTGATACAGGTGTTTGACACTTTTTTTAAAATCCATTCTGAAGTGCTTATAGTCTTATTTCCCAAATTATTGAAAGTTGAATTTTCCCTCCAGGGAAATCAGTTGTGCATGCAGCATCCTGTCCACTGTCAGCCAAAGTTAATAAACTTGATATGAAAATGAATAATAAGATTGGTACTTTGGCTTTTCAATTTAAAATAAAGCTGTTGCAAAATCTTCAGTCTCCTGCACCAGAGCACCATGGAATTTAGGTCTAGCATCCCCTGGGTTACGTGGGTCTCAAACCTAGAAAGCAAAGTAGTGAGATGAGATTGGGAAGAGCATAGAGTAAAAGAAAATGAGCAGACAATGTAGTGGAGACAAGATTATGCAGGAAATCAGACGTAGAATTAGTTTTTGGGGAAAGCTGGAGGAAGATATTGGCTACAGAGCAGGTTGGAGAAAACATTGGATATATCACACAAATTCACTGAACGCTGGTGAAACTTTTTGAAAAATATATTCACTCTACAGTATTTGCAGCTCTGACTGATATCACGACTGCATGCAGTAACTTTAAGGCAACATATTGTGCTAAGTTTATGAATCTGTTTATATATCAAGGTAGGCCAGGATTGTATGCAACTCCATGTGGGGGAGGATTGCTACAGCATTATTAGGAACTAAGAACAGTGGAAGGTGGTGGTAACCTGAGTGAGTAATCTTAAACTCCTCCAGAGAGCTATTGCACTCTCGGGGAAGCTGGGTTTTACAGAGACCAACAGAAAGAGCTTTTGGCATGTAAAGGCAGTGTTTAAACTGACTCAGGAACTTCTTTTTGATTCAGCAAACAGGGCCTTCTGTCCAGGAGGGAACCCTTGCAAAAGGGTTAGAAAGACTTTGGCTTCTAGGGCCCCATAACACTGGTGGGTGACTCCTGGTATATTTAATGTTTGATTTAAAATGTTTGTTTTTATTATGTTTTCTGTAATGTTTTTACCTTAAGAATAAATGTGCTTGCTTAGAGCTGTGTGGTAACTTGTAATTGCTGACAATACACTGTTCATACCCCTTGGGGACAGAGCTCCAAGCAGGTACGGTCGTTGCCCTGGGACAATGGCTGGAAACCTAACTAAGCGCTCCTGGAGTGGACCTGCGGGGAGGGAGGGAAGAGGCAAAAAAGGTGCGGTTACCCTGAAACTCCTACTTAGTGCATCCCTTGCATTGATTATACCTTATTTCTTTGCTGTGCTCCCATTTCTTTATCTATGATGCATCATGCTGCATCTTTCTGAGGGCTCAGTTCCATAAAGCTCAGTTTACTTTTACTGTTTTTGTTCTCTGTCCTTTCATGCCTGCTTATGCATGCATGCCCGCCCAGATCTTGGAAAATGTACCAGACATCTTCTAGCCAGAGAACAGACCTACCATCTATAGACTAATATGAAAGAGGTTATTACTTTGGCTGTCAAAGAGCCAAAATGAGGAACTCTTGCCTCTCTTCTGCCCACGCTAGCTTCTGGGAAAGCAGAAGGTTTTGGGCTTCCTACTGGAGTGCTGTCCTTAAATGTGTTTGAAGGTCTGGATTCTTCAGAATTTGATGGTACTTACCCAGGAAAGCTTCCTACTCTTCACACTGTTTTTTGGGGGTTTTTTTCCTCTCTTTCTTTCTTAGTGTTACCTATGATAACTTCCTAGTATAGACTAAAGTCTTTTGATAGGGAACTAAGGCACTTTTTGGAGCAGAAGTCTATTCATTATGGATAGGCTTAACCTGAATATCGGCATAAAAAGAAACCCTGCTGTTCAAAGAGGCAGTTTGGAAGGATATTTAAACAAGAACAAGAGTCCAAGGATGGAAGGTTTTGACACTACATGAGTCCTAGAACTGTAGTATATAAACTGAATAGCAAATTGGTTAAATGGTTGTATATGTAATAAAATTAAATTATAGATCTTGATGGTGAGAACTTCCTAAAGAGGAACACTTAAGGTGTTGCTTTTCGGTATATTTAAGTTAAAGTAGGCCTGTTACTGAAGTTGTAAAACTTGCTACTGATAATACTGGAAACATACCTTGAGTGACTGCCTCTTCAGAAATAAATCTAAATGTGCTAGGAGAGTGGATTGTTAAATGGTAGGTGGGTTTTAATACTAGCAAATACAGAGTCTTGAATTTATAAATCGTAACCATGGTTTTGGCTGGGAGGTTCCCCCTCTGCCCGCAGCAGCTGGAAGCTGCAGGGGGGACACCCACCGGAGGCGTTGAGGCTGTTGCCTGTGCTGGAACCATGAGGAGGGCCCCCTCAGGAGTCTGTCACATGTCACTGGAACCTTGCAGAGGGCCTGCTGGCTGCTAGTGCCAGAGTCCTGCAGCCCCTGGGGTTGAAGCAGAGAAAGTCAGAGGTCTCTGGAAGTCACAGATTCCGTGACTTCCATAATCTCTGTGACATAAACAAACATAGCATTAATCATAAAGCAACAACTGCAGCAGCCACATATTATCCAAAATGTAAAATTTCTACGATTCTTTGACATGTGACCTTTCTGATTGTTAATAGCTACAAATATTGACTCTCTTTCCAAATATTCTCTATCGGGTTGTCATTTGTTGGTGCCCTAAAACATGAGTTCTCTTCTTTCCCTTCCCTTCCCAATACACATGAGAACAAGGAGTAGATAGATCTGTATGTAGCATTTTGGGGCAGAATTGTGAACTGTTTTCACCAGCCTCGGGTCCCTTCCAGACAAAATGTGGTCCGCCATTATCATACCACCGTACAGAATCAAAAGGTACATGTAAGAAAACTGAAATATTGCATTAAAAATATTGCACCTGTATTTGCAAAGAAGGGAATAAAATCTGAGCATTTCTGGGGCCACTAAATGGGAGGTCTGTGATTGTAGTTTTCATGGGGCCCCAAACACCAGCTGCAATAAAACCAAAAATGACGGTTATCAGCAAGCTTGCCTTCAGTTAGTCCCTTTATGCCAGTGGCTCACAGATCTCCCAACTGAAACTATTCCCGCTCACTCCTATCCATCATGACACCCTTCCTTTGACATTTACTTTTGATAAACTCAACATGTTTCATATTGTCAAAATCCTTGTCTGAGTATTTTGATTGATTGATATCTAGTACAATGGGAGCCTTAATCCCATTTGGGTCCTTAAGTGTTAAAAAATGTGCAAAAACACTAGAAAGAAGAAACTAGAAAGCAACTAATTCTTTTCTCAAGTGTATTTGTCTCTACAGAGTTGTTCAGCTGCCTTACAGCAACCCATAATATTCCAAAACAGAAGTCTCATAGCACTTGCTGGTGGTCTGTGGGGAACTGGGTTTTTGCACCATGCTGATGTCTCCTTTCCAGGTGTTAAATGGCATCTGAAGGGATCTTATGAACATGTTATGTATTTTGAGATCTTCTATGTAAGCAATTTGTGGAATTGCCATGGCTATGACAATGAATTTGAGGGGAGGTAGTCCATGAGACCATGCCTTAATTAAAATATGGCTTGGGCTATGGAATCATGATCCATAGCTCTCCCAGCATGCATGGGAACTATGAATGTTCTGGGCTTCAGGATTTCAACTTTTTTTTTGTGCGCTTTAGCTTATATCATAGAATCATAGAATCATAGAATATCAGGGTTGGAAGGGACCCCAGAAGGTCATCTAGTCCAACCCCCTGCTCAAAGCAGGACCAAGTCCCAGTTAAATCATCCCAGCTAGGGCTTTGTCAAGCCTGACCTTAAAAACCTCTAAGGAAGGAGATTCTACCACCTCCCTAGGTAACGCATTCCAGTGTTTCACCACCCTCTTAGTGAAAAAGTTTTTCCTAATATCCAATCTAAACCTCCCCCATTGCAACTTGAGACCATTACTCCTCGTTCTGTCATCTGCTACCATTGAGAACAGTCTAGAGCCATCCTCTTTGAAACCCCCTTTCAGGTAGTTGAAAGCAGCTATCAAATCCCCCCTCATTCTTCTCTTCTGCAGACTAAACAATCCCAGCTCCCTCAGCCTCTCCTCATAAGTCATGTGCTCTAGACCCCTAATCATTTTCGTTGCCCTTCGTTGTACTCTTTCCAATTTATCCACATCCTTCCTGTAGTGTGGGGCCCAAAACTGGACACAGTACTCCAGATGAGGCCTCACCAGTGTCGAATAGAGGGGAACGATCACGTCCCTCGATCTGCTCGCTATGGCCCTACTTATACAACCCAAAATGCCATTGGCCTTCTTGGCAACAAGGGCACACTGCTGACTCATATCCAGCTTCTCGTCCACTGTCACCCCTAGGTCCTTTTCCGCAGAACTGCTGCCGAGCCATTCGGTCCCTAGTCTGTAGCGGTGCATTGGATTCTTCCATCCTAAGTGCAGGACCCTGCATTTATCCTTATTGAACCTCATTAGATTTCTTTTGGCCCAATCCTCCAATTTGTCTAGGTCCTTCTGTATCCTATCCCTCCCCTCCAGCGTATCTACCACTCCTCCCAGTTTAGTATCATCCGCAAATTTGCTGAGAGTGCAATCCACACCATCCTCCAGATCATTTATGAAGATATTGAACAAAACGGGCCCCAGGACCGACCCCTGGGGCACTCCACTTGACACCGGCTGCCAACTAGACATGGAGCCATTGATCACTACCCGTTGAGCCCGACAATCTAGCCAGCTTTCTACCCACCTTATAGTGCATTCATCCAGCCCATACTTCCTTAACTTGCTGACAAGAATGCTGTGGGAGACCGTGTCAAAAGCTTTGCTAAAGTCAAGAAACAATACATCCACTGCTTTCCCTTCATCCACAGAACCAGTAATCTCATCATAAAAGGCGATTAGATTAGTCAGGCATGACCTTCCCTTGGTGAATCCATGCTGACTGTTCCTGATCACTTTCCTCTCCTCTAAGTGCTTCAGGATTGATTCTTTGAGGACCTGCTCCATGATTTTTCCAGGGACTGAGGTGAGGCTGACCGGCCTGTAGTTCCCAGGATCCTCCTTCTTCCCTTTTTTAAAGATGGGCACTACATTAGCCTTTTTCCAGTCATCCGGGACTTCCCCCGTTCGCCACGAGTTTTCAAAGATAATGGCCAAGGGCTCTGCAATCACAGCCGCCAATTCCTTCAGCACTCTCGGATGCAATTCGTCCGGCCCCATGGACTTGTGCACGTCCAGCTTTTCTAAATAGTCCCTAACCACCTCTATCTCTACAGAGGGCTGGCCATCTCTTCCCCATTTTGTGTTGCCCAGCACAGCAGTCTGGGAGCTGACCTTGTTAGTGAAAACAGAGGCAAAAAAAGCATTGAGTACATTAGCTTTTTCCACATCCTCTGTCACTAGCTTGCCTCCCTCATTCAGTAAGGGGCCCACACTTTCCTTGGCTTTCTTCTTGTTGCCAACATACCTGAAGAAACCCTTCTTGTTACTCTTGACATCTCTTGCTAGCTGCAGCTCCAGGTGCGATTTGGCCCTCCTGATATCTTTCCTACATGCCCGAGCAAAATTTTTATACTCTTCCCTGGTCATATGTCCAAGCTTCCACTTCTTGTAAGCTTCTTTTTTATGTTTAAGATCCGCTAGGATTTCACCATTAAGCCAAGCTGGTCGCCTGCCATATTTACTATTCTTTCGACTCATCGGGATGGTTTGTCCCTGTAACCTCAACAGGGATTCCTTGAAATACAGCCAGCTCTCCTGGACTCCCTTCCCTTTCATGTTAGTCCCCCAGGGGATCCTGGCCATCTGTTCCCTGAGGGAGTCAAAGTCTGCTTTCCTGAAGTCCAGGGTCCGTATCCTGCTGCTTACCTTTCTTCCCTGCGTCAGGATCCATGGACTACTGACTGAATTAAAACCTTTTTCCCTGCAAAAAGACACTAAAGGGAAAATGTTGCACCAAACCTGTCTTAAGCTGGCTTTGACATAGAAGGAATCCAGAGTTTATGGTAAAGGGTAATGGAATCTTCTTGCATTGGTATTGCAGTTTTGATGTTGAGTGGTAGCCCCTATGCTCTTAGCCACTGGACTTTTTAGTCAAAGATCCACAAGTCCCACACCAAAGTATGCCAGTGTCTCTGGCCTACACAGATACCCTCAGTGTGTCAGCTTCTGGAATTCTGCCTATCCAGTTTACAGAACACTTCTCCCTTCCTTCCCCCGCCCCCAGAAGGCAGACGGGGGAGAAAGACTTGGCCTGAAGTTCAGAGTTCTAGAACAGGGGAGGCCAACTTGTGGCTCCGGAGCCACATGCAGCTCTTCAGAAGTTAATATGTGGCTCCTTGTATAGGCACTGACTCCAGGGCTGGCGCTACAGGCGCCAACTTTCCAGTGTGCCAAGGGATGCTCACTGCTCAACCCCTGACTTTGCCACAAGCCCTGCCCCCACTCCACCCCTTCCCACCCCCTCCCTTGAGCCTGCTGTGCCCTCCCTCCTCCCTCCCCAGCCTCCTGCATGCCACAAAACAGCTTATTGGGAGGTGCGGGAAGGGAGTAGGGAGCTGATGGGGGGGGCTACTGATGTATTACTGTGGCTCTTTGGCAATGTACATTGGTAAATTCCAGCTCCTTCTCAGGCTTAGGTTGGCCACCCTTGTTCTAGAAAATATTGACAGCCATTTAGTAGTCCAGGATACACATTTTGAATTTATAGTACTAATAAAATAGGTTGTAGACAATACAAAACAGCTCTTGAATTTGTGTTGAAAACTATACAACATGTGTTTCTATCTAATTATATTAAGTTGACTTTTTCCCCGGGATATGTAAATAACTATTTCATAGTAATGTTAGTCTTTCAGACATAGATTGTGAACTCATTTGCTCTAAACAGTCCTATTTTAAAAATGACTTATCCACCCTAACTTGGGTGGATAAATACATGCAAGTATTAGAACATGGATGTACCTCTAATGCATTTTGTTTACAGTCTGGAGGAAATGTCTACCTGTTGTTGTCTTATACGTATTCAGATATTTTACACCTAGACATATGTCTGCCTTCAGGAGGTATAGGAACGTGCTCTTGGCAATTGAATGTACGCTTAGAACAATATTGTGTGTTTAAGACTTTTCTTTATATATTTTGACATTATATAAAGTTGTATAAGGGAACTTCTTTGTGTTGCAGACTGTACAATTTGTTCAAGGAATATTTGTTGAAAAATACGATCCTACGATAGAAGACTCCTACAGAAAGGTAATGCAATGAATTAACAGTGATGCTACACTAACCATACAAGACAAAGATCATTTTTGAAACTCTAAAATGAACACTATTTAAAAAAATTAGCAAATATTTGACCATAAAATCTGAATGGTAAGAGCATTAAACACATCTAACATCACTAACTCATTTGACATCTATGAAGTGGAAATATTCATGAGTCAATGAACCAAAGCACATGATTATCAATATGGCTTCGGGTGATGACAGCCACCTTTTTGAAGAGCCTACCTAAAGAGATAACGCAAGTACAACTTTCATATATTGCAATTTAAGCTTAAATGTTTTACTGTCTATAAATAAGTTAATGTGCAATATCAGGATGTTAAGTTTGATGTCATGATACTGTGCATAAACGATAACACCAATTCAGTCATAAATTCCTTGATAAAATCCAATGCTGAATGCTCTAAACATATCAAAGTTTAGGCAATTATTACACCCTACAGTAACACAGAAATACTTGATCAAGATACTTACAAACGGACTAGACCCGAGGTGTTCAAACCCATGTTGGTTGGCTCCAACTTGGTAAGGCGGTTACTAACAATGAACCCTTAAAAGCTCACCTTGTTTATATCCTCCGAATAAACAAGTAATGTCATTGCCAGTTGCTAACTTTAGCTAAGAATCAGTTTGAGGTTGACCTCTTTCCTGTCCCAGAGTAGACACAATTTTAGGACTGGGCCCCCTTCAAAATAACATTGGTATATTAAAGGTTACTTTCAGTTTTTAATCATATATCACAAAACCACATCTGTTTGTCTGTTAGAACCAGTTTGTAACTTCATCTGTAATTTAGAGACCCCTTTTCATAGAAATCTTTCTCATTAACCACATTCTAAGCTTAGCCTTCTCCCCAAAACTTGTCTTGCTCTAGATGCCAGATTTGTTCTATCTTTTGAATCTAATATTTTAAAGGCCTTGTCAATTTTTTCCTATATTTTCAAAGCCTTTCCATGACTGCTAAAAACCCCTTTATTTTACTTAAGGAAAATGTATGTTTTGTAGTTTTAATTTCTATATGGGAGGCATTGAACAGAATAGGATTTGACTCCTACTGAAAGCTGTGTACAAAGATGGGTTGGTGCCTAGTGTTGAAGTTGGGGAAGTCCGGCTAGAGTTAGTAGTTAGTGCAGGGTTGCATTAGTGAACTCCTAAAACAGTGGTTCTCAAACTATACCATAATGAACCACTTGAGACCATTCATTATTTTTACTTCGAATGAAATATTAAAATAGCCTTACCTGGATGCCCTTTGATGGGTGAACGTGTGTGTGGCTTAACCAGTTGTGGTAATACTGATCCAGACAAACTGCAGTGACATGAGTATCCCTTGTCCTGTCTTCAGCTGGAAGGGGGGGTGGGGGGCTCATCTCTGACCTGTTCCCTGTTGTCTACCTCAACTCCCTATTGTCAAGGCACTGAAGCAGCTAGATGGTGGCTTTGTGCTACCTCGGTGATAAAAGGGGAATCACTGAGAGCAAAGAATATCCCAGACTTACTGCTTTCCTGATGACCAGGTAGAGTCACTGTAGTGGAAAATTTTACTCATGTGAGATTTGGTCTAGCTCTAACTATACAGGAAATCTAAAAGAATCTTTTAAACAATTTGATTGTACTCTTTTTAATCTCAGCCTTGAAAGTAAGGGGCAAGAATTTCAGATCCTGTCCAGTAACTGTTGGACCCTCACCACTTCAAAGCACCTGCAGTAAATTACACCAAAAATGCTAGCAAGCATTATGAAACTGGTGAAATGTTCCTTACTGCATGTATTTAGATTATTCAGCAGCTCTCACCTTAGACTTAACATTTGCATGTATTTGAAAGATCAGTTTTCAAAAGAAACTAAAGCCACTAATTGTTCTTATGAAGTATGAAAAGATCAAGTGGTCTCACATTAATCTCTGCTTCTGTTAATGAGGGTTTTCAACTAAGATTCATAACAAAAATTAACATCTGTCTGACTACATGTGGTCCTGGAATGACTAAGAATCCCATGGATTTTTTTCTCTGAATTGATCTGATTCTGGAAGTCGTACTTAGTCTGAACAATATCAATACACTTCCTTCAAGCAAAGGCAATACCAATGACATTCTAACTTGTTTTGTGGTTTCTGTGCTTTTGAAAGCATTGTTTTGGCAATTGCTGTAGTTATGTACACACCTTTATTAAATCTTAAATAATATTAAATAAAAGCTTTACATAAAGCAGATTACAGTCTGAACTTCAAGTATTAAACTGCTTTTTAAAACTTCAGAATTCAATTACTACAATATCTAAATTATTTCAACTTACTGTTGACTTGAGATTTCAAGCCAAGATGTCTTATAAAAGAAGAGTACACCACTTAACAGCATACCTTCATAGTACAGTAGTGGCTACTGAAAAGGCCTTATACTCTTCAGAGGGAGAAGAAAATGGACGAAATGTGAAAAAATAATCTTAGTTTTAAATTGGTTCAGAAAGGAAGCCTAAACTTAAAGTAATGACAGGTTTCAGAGTAGCAGCCGTGTTAGTCTGTATTCACAAAAAAGAAAAGGAGTACTTGTGGCACCTTAGAGTAACATTTATTTGAGCATTAGCTCTTGTGAAAGCTTATGCTCAAATAAATGTATTAGTCTCTAAGGTGCCACAAGTACTCCTTTTCTTTAAACTTACACTGTCAATCATATATTAAAAAACTAAGTAACAAGGTCCCTTAAACTTATCAATTTGCAAACAACTCTGCCAATCCTCCTTCATGGGTGGAGTGACAGATGAGATGGACCCATATACCTTGAAGGAAAGAGATGCTGTCATATTATTGCACGTTTAAAGCAAACTGATAAGTGATAATTCCCTGATATAATCTACTGCCACTTCTCCATTGATCCACATTGCCCTTTTAATGATCATCAACATGCCACTTTAACTTTCTGGCTTTTGATATGTGCTTTTCCTCACAAATATCAAGTGTACGTGCTTGCTGAGAATGCCTGTTGGACCAAGTACAAACTAGCTGTGTTCTCTGCTTATAGCAGACTGTAAAGATTTATAATACTCTTTAGTATATGGGTAATATTTTCAAAAATCCCTAAGTACTGCTTTCAATATTTTAGGCTCCTAAATCACTTGGGCTTCTGAAATCTTTTATCTTTATCTCCTGCTTTCAGAGTACATGCACAAACTTATTAAAAGCCAGGAACTTATTTTCCTTACTTTGGCTTATGTATTATTAGATTAATTTTAAAGGGAAACAAGTTGCCTATTTGACAGTCTTTATTGTTTTGAGAAGACAAATTTTCACCTGATCTTTGTTTCCTTGACAGCAAGTTGAAGTAGATGCACAACAGTGTATGCTTGAAATCCTAGATACTGCAGGAACGGTATGTATATGTATTACACTCAAGCACTTTTAAATACTTCCAAAATAGAAAAGTGGAATGACAATCAGTGGTGGTACACTAGTTTTTAATCATTTGCTGTACAACACTGACCACATTTACTCTCCCCTACACATAGCTCTTCACCTGCCAGTATTTAAGCAAAATTGGAAGTAACACTGCAGAAAGTAAATTGTATGCTGCTTATGATTCTTGCTTTACCTCATAATAGGAAAACGTAAAATTAAGTATTATAAGCAATATAGGCCTTGTTAGCCCTCTCTAAGGGATAATTCACCTCTATGTAGGAATCTTAAATTTAGCCCAGAAGGTGGTAATCCTGATTTCTGATGGGGAATTCTCTATTCCAGGGGTTGGCAACCTATGGCACGCGTGTCAATTTTTAATGGCACACTGCTGTCTGCTGGACCTGGGCAGACAGCAGCCTGCCACTAAAAATCCTGCCCGGCCTGGCCTGCTCTTTTCTGCCCACCGCTCTCTCCTTGCAAGGCTGGCAAGCTTTCCCCTCCCCCAGCCTCTTCCCCCAATGTGCTGGGTTCCTGCCCCTCCTTTTCTCCCTCCCTGAGGCCGATCAGCTGATGGCCCTTGCTATGGAGGGGGAGAGGTAAAAGCGGAGCCACAGAGCACTCTCTGGTCCAGGGACCTTGGGGAAGGGGGTGGAATCAGGGCATATCCCCTCCAGCCCCTGCCGTGAGCCGCTCAGGGCAGGGGTCTGGGAACACCCCCATGACCCCAGCCCACACCCCCAGCCCTCTGCCCTGATCCCTGCACCCGCCCCACACCCCATGCCCTGACTCTTGCACCCCACACATCCCCACTCCCACCCTGAGCACCAAACGGGAGCTCCTGCGCACTCCCCCCCATTCCCACCTGCACACCTTGCACCAAATGGGAGCTGCCAAGGTAAGCGCTCCACACCCAAACCTCCTGCCCCAATCCTGAGCCCCCTTCCTCATTCTAGCTCCTGGCCAGACCCTGCACCCCAACCCCCAGCCTGCTCCTTCACCCCCAGCCCTGTTCTCAGAACACTCTGACCCTCATCTCAGTGCAGAGAGAGGAAAAGAATGCCTAGAACCAGGGAGAAGGTAGGTACCTACTCTATGTGGACAGGGTTGGGACTCCAGACCGGCAGCGGGCTGAGCGGGGCCGGCAGCTGGGACCCTGGCTGGCAGGAGTCGGCAGACGGAACCCCAGACAAACAGCGGGCTGAGCTACTCAGCTCACTGCCAATCTGGCGTCCCGGCCGCAGGCCCCGCTCAGCCTGCTGCGGGCCTAGGTGAATGGAACCCCAGGCCGGCAATGGGCTGAGCAGGCCAGTGGCATCAGATCAGCATTTGAATTTTTATTTTTTCTTCTTTAATTTTAATTTTTTCTTAAACATTTTGAAAATCTTGTTTACATACTACAATAGTTTAGTTATATAATACATAGACTTTTACAGAGAGACCTTCTAAAAAAACATTAAAATGTATTACTGGCACGCAAAACCTTAAATTAAAGTGAATAAATGAAGACTCGGCACACCACTTCTAAAAGGTTGCCGTCCCCTGCTCTATACCTTGTCCTCCCATGAGGTATGGTATTCTTGTTTTATTCTAGTCTCTTTTCCTGGCAGCCAAAGTTGGGCTTAAGTGGGGACTTGTGAGATGTATAGGCTTTGTGCTGATCCTCTATACAGGAGTGAATTTCACCTTTATGGCCTGGTCCAAAAACAGTTTTAGTGGACTCCCATTGACTTCAGTGGGTTTTGGGTCAAGGCCTTTAGAGCAGACCTTCCCCCCCCCCCCCCCCCCCCCCACAACAACCATAACAGCAGACTGGTCCAGTAACACTTCCCTGGGAATTAGCAGCAAAGTTCTCCTTAAATGTGTAAAATGAGATGGATCGAATGGCCTTTTTTTCCAGAACAGGTAATGCTTTTATCAGATGTGGTTGTAGCAGGATGATATGAAAAGGCAGAGGCATGTCTCAGTTGCATTGCCTTCTGTTGCTTTCATTTTTCAACATTATTCATTCAGAGTTTTATTTCCCTTAAATTATTTCTCTATAGTTATATTAAGTTTCATTTTTCCTATGTTGAATCTAGTTTAACATTTTCACCGGGTTTTTCATTCTCTGTTTCTTTACTATTTCTATCCAGTGGTGTTTTTTCCCCTGTAATTATGAAAGCTCTGAATGTTGCATAATATACACTCTCCAAAATTAGTGCCCTACTGCTTCCCTCATCGCATCATCTTTATTCACTTCAGCAGGGAGCTTAATGTCCTGTTCATGTCACCTAGCTCCTATTGGGTCTCAGCTTATGTTGATGTCAATCACAAGGTTTTTGGCACATGTTGTAGTCTTAAGACTACAGTCTGTGTATTGTATGGTAAATCCTTACCGTGTTATAAGTTTCTCTACTAGGGTGTTTTGGCTTCTCCTTTTAGTTAAATGGTTACCCCCTAATGATTTAACTCTGTTGTCAGTTATAATGTAAATGGCGTATAATACATTCATTTATGAACCAAAACATTAGGTTTAGGCACATTCTTTTTAAAATGCATCCTTTAGCATGACTGACTTGGTTTTCTTGCTAAAATTGAGTTGAATAAGTTTAGCCATCTTTTTCTACTTTATCTGCCAAAACGGTGGCTTAAATATAGAACTCTGTTAACTCAGCACTTCTGTTAGGTGGTTAATTTTATGGTAACTAATTCATAAACTACTATTTTGCTAAAAACTCCCCATTGTTCTGTAACTGGGTCTCCCATGCCCACAGTTTGGAAGAATCCTGAGGGTGGTTTTTTAGAAAGCCCTCCCCCCATGGGTTTTATCAAACATATTCATTTTTTTGTAAATTGACCCAATACCTGTTTACGGGGTTGTTTTGTTTGACAGAAACAGGGTTTTTACTTGAATCTGTGAATAAAAACTCATAACCTGTAAGAATAAAGGGAGGAATGAGACCATCAAAATGCTTGTTATGGCTGTTAAGCAATAAATTATAGAACTGTTAACAAGCATAGAAGGGAAGGTGAATGGATGGTGAGTGGAGTAGCTAGTGAGTGAAATGTGCTGTCGTTTAGATATTGAATATAGGGGTGTGGATGGAGTTGGGAACTATTCTGGGTAGATTGTGTTGTAGGTATCTGAAAGTTTTAGTTGTTTGTCTGTATTGGGCCTATTTTAAGCTCTCTGATTCAACTTATTCAGTGTTGAATTCACAAGGATGGCTGATTCTCAGGGCTTGTCCCCACAGACAGCGGTGCAACTGCACCGCTTTAGTGAATCGGCTACTATGCCTACAGGAGAGCTGCTTTCATTGGCATAGTTAATCCACCTCCCTAAGAGGCAGCAGTCCACACCCCTGAGCAGTGTAATTATACCGATATAAGTACCAAATCTCATTCTAACTGAACTGAAAGTGAAAAGCTGCAATTGTGGGTATAGGAATTGTCAATCAGTATGAATTTAACTAAAGCTGAAGGAAGTGGAAGGAAACAAGTGATTTGAATGGACCGAAGTAATGAAAGACATTTAAAAGTAAAATGTATAAGTGAAGTATTCATGTGGAAAGGAGTCTCCGTCCTCTCAAAAGGCGTGGAATATCACCAAGATTTTTCAAGATCAAATGTATAATTGAATGTAGCTTCCACTATTGAAGTGGAAGAACAAAAGATTGAGTTGAATCCTCCAAGTGAGATACTTCTGATGCCAATCTTGTTGAAATGAGCCATGATACACTGGAAGGCCTCAAACAGGAACTTATCTTCAGAATCAGCTTAATTCAGAAACGCACACTATTCATCTTCAGCACCCTAAAATTGTAAAGATCAATGGTGTTAGTTCCATAAAAGTGAAAACTTGAACTTTTTATAAGAAAAATTCCAACCTATTAGGTAAACATTTGACTTCAAAGTGGCACAAAATTAGCAGTTTAAAGAAATGACTGAAGCATTTCACCTTGAGTATACTTTTCCACACATTTCAGCTTGTAGCTCCCACGCTGGATGCTGCAGCAGAAGAAAGGAAAAATTAGAGGAATAGCTAAATTGTAACGTGTAAGATGGTTGGTGTAATGTATGAAATGACCCAATAATGTCTACAAGCATCCACACGGGGAAAAATGCACTCCTTGTTACTGCTATTGATACTAACCTGAAAAAAGGATAGAATGTTGTTCAAGTAGCTAAAGATGACATCCAGTAATGCAGATAAGTGTGACAGATCTTTGCCACTTGCTCAGACAGTGGAAAATAAAACGAGACTTCTCAGGTACAGTCATTCTGAACTTCTGGTATAGGGATGTTTAGCACACTATCCAAACCTCCATGGAGAAATAAACATTTAATGTAGTCCTAAAGCATGCAGCAGTTGTAGAATGACTTGAACTTCCACAGTGTGCCTCATACATGATGGCATACTATTTCCTGTTGGCATTTGGGACTCTCTGGAAGGCTATATTTCCAGTCAACTAGCAGGTCGTGTCAGTTTACATGGACCATGAGGACTCTGATCAAAATTCCACAGATTTTTACATGAGACTCAGTTTTTTGCAACTCTACTCTCTGTAAAGTTCTGCAGGTGCCAGATGCGTGGTGTTGGGTATTTTTGTTTGTTTTTGTGGGGGTCCATCTCAAAAGAAATCTGTCTAGATCTAATTAACAAAACTGGAACAATGCAAGCAAGAAAAAATCATAGAACTATGGAACTTCTCCATTATTTAGCCAACATGAATGATAAATAACAGTGTACTCAGTTTAACCGCATAGAGTGATCAAAACTACTGGGATAAAATCATTTTTATACTAACCATGCTAAATACTCCGCTTATAAGAATCATTTTGGGACAAGCTGACTACATGTAATATGATACTCAATCAAGTGCAATGACATGTAATAAGCCAATAAAGCTGTTCTGAATTTGATTGCATCTCGCATTATTAAGCGTGTAGTGTGTATAAAGTTTAATCCCTGTGTAGAGAAAAAGTCAAGTTTGTGAGAGTTGATATAGCAGGAAAAAGACTTTCTGTAGATGAAAAACACCACCACCTGGAGTCCTATGATCGTTTTCCCAAGACTAGCCAGAGATGCAGCTCAGAAACTGGGCATTCCGTGGCCTATATCGTCTGAGTCTCAAAGATAGGGAGAGAGGGGGAAAAAATCAGGCAAATCACGAAGGGTCGAGGCAGCATTTATAAAGTGGATCAAAAATGCCAGAGAGAAATGCCCCCTAAGTGTTCTGTTGGTGATGCAGAAGAACTGGCAGTGGCACTGGGCGCTACCGACTTCAAGGCCTGCTCTGGCTGGTTTGAGCACTTTAAAAAATGAGAGGGGATTGTTTGTTTTTTAAGAAAATGCATGGAGAATTCAAGGACCTGGACATTGGGTCACATGAAGAATGGTTAGAAAACAAGTGGATTGAAATGAAGTTGAAGATTTGTTGAAGATATTTGGAATGCAGATGAAAATGGAATATATTTTCACGCCCTGCCTGATGGCACTCTCACCTTAAATCAGACAATAAAAAGAGCAAAAGTCTAAAGAGAATTACTGTTCTGGTCATCTGTTCCATGACTGGTAAGAAAAAGGACCTTTTCATCATCTGGAAAAGTCAAAACTTGCAATGTTTTTAAAAATGTGACACATTCTCCAGTCCTCTTTGCTGCCAGTGCATCTGCCTGGATGATGAGGTATCTATTTGGTGAGTGGCTGAAGGACTGGGATTGAAAATTGGGCCAGAAAAGGAAAAATGTTGCCACTAGTGGACAACTGCGCAGCCCATGTGATGACAGATGGAGCACTGAGGAATGTGTGATTTGAATTCTTCCCAAAGAACACAACTTCACCCTTCAACCATGTGATCAGGGAATTATCAGAACTGCCAAAGCATACTTTCACAAGCAAATGGTTTGCATGGTATTGCACCACATTGATGATGACGACAAAGCTACTGCTGTGGAAATTGCCAGGCAGACGAGTCTTTTTAGATGCCATTCTAATGCTTGCAAATGCCTGGTGTGATGCTGATCCTTCAACAATCTGGAATTGGTGGTGGAGAAAGGAGGTGTGGCCATAGCACCCATGGAGGGAGCAATTATTGAGCCACCAAGAGAACTCAATGCCCACAAATTTGGAAGAGTGGATAACATAATGACAATGCTTTTGTTACACAACCCATCTCTGATGGGGACATTGGAACTGAGATCAGAGACCAGTTTGAAGTGAAAACAGTGCAGAGGCTGATGATGAGGTAATGGTCCCATCCTTGACACAAATGAAGGATGTGATGAAAACTTTATCAAATGGCTATTATACAGGGGCTTCAATGATTTTTAACCTCCTACATCACCTTGAAAAGGAGGTTAATGTTGTGGATCGTGCATTGATTCAGAGAACACTGGACAAGTTTTGTAATCACAGTGACTGTCTCTGCATTGTGCATTCACAGACATGCCACTCTGGTGACAGATAGTGACACTTCAAAATAAATATTAATGTGAGTGAATACTTTTAGAGTCCAGTTTGTTTTTACATTTATGTTTATGCTATAAAAGTCAGTGTCATGCACTTTCAAACGGCAAAAAAACATAACATTTAAAACATTTTTATCTTTGGACCTTTAAAAGGTGTATAGCCCTGCTAACTTACACTGTGTAAAGTAACATGCTGTACAGTATTAATTGCCTTGAATAAAAGCACTAGCTAAACAAATGGATGATGATAATGAGGATAGCATATTGCTCAGTTAGAATGCTGGTATGGTTTTGTTTCCATGTTGTATATGTTTAAAGTCTAAACGGTCAATTTCATCTATTCTTTGCAGTTCTTCTTGTAAGAATCAAATCATCTGAGATAAATGTGATTCTAGAGCACTGTACAAATAAAATAGGCTGAACCCAGAACAGAGTTAGAAATGTAGCAGATGGGAACATAATCTTGAATTTGTTCCCTCTTTGCTAGCATTTTAAAATGGAAAATCTAGATTTGTACCTCAGTTTCATATTTTCAAATGTTTCATATTTCAGTTAATCAAATAAAGGTAAAATAACAGACCAGAAGACTGTCAAATACAAAAATCTTGTCAATCTTCATGTCCAATGTGCTTAGCACCAATCAAATTTGTTTAGCGCGCTTGAACTGATTTTACTGTAAAAGGATAGATGCTGCAAAAGCAAATAACTTCATATAAAAGAGAGGATATAAAAGAAAGTTCTAACCTGTTAGACTGAACTTGCTGGTGGTCTTGTTTTTTCCTCATGGAACTGCAGGCTTTCATTTTGGACAATTTCCCTTTTTGGACTAATATATTAAATGAATAACACAGTACAGTAGAACCTCAGAGTTATGAGATACTTTATAACTGACCAGTCAACCATACCTCATTTGGAACTGGAAGTAACAATCAGGCAGCAGCAGACACACAAATAAAAAAGCAAATACAGTATAGTACTGTTAAACGTAAACTACTTAAAAAAATCGCATTTTTCTTCTGCATAGTAAAGATTCAAAGCTATATTAAGTCAGTGTTCAGCTGTAAACTTTTTAAAGAGTTACAGACCTTTCAAAGTTACAAACAACCTGCATTCCCAAGGTGTTCATAACTCTGAGGTTCTGCTGTATGTGTTTATTTTTTTCATTTAATAAGACCTTAGTGGATTTATTTCATTCTTTTTTGGGAAGAGAAATTACAGTAGTTCTGATTTGTCGCTCTTCTGGCATTAGAGATTTCTTAACAGATCCTGGAGCTGTTATCTCCCAGTGTATATGTAAAAAGACCAAAAGTCAGATCTATAAGAATATCTAAGGACTACAATATTAAGGTTACAGTGCACAGGATAAGCTTTTTAAAGTGCAATTTGTGTTCCAAAAATGTAAAACTTCACCACTTGTGATCCTTGTCTGGCTTTATGTGCATATTGGTGATCTGGCAGCATCTATAAGGAAATTCAAATTAACCATTTGTATGTCTTTTTTCATTACAGGAACAATTTACAGCAATGAGAGACCTATATATGAAAAATGGACAAGGCTTTGCATTAGTATATTCCATCACAGCGCAGTCCACATTTAATGACTTACAAGACCTAAGAGAACAGATTCTTCGGGTCAAAGACACTGATGATGTGAGCAGTCCCCTGTTGTAGGAAAAAAAAAATATATTTAAAGTCCTCATTATAAATGCTTTTTAAAGCTGTACTTGCTTTGATCAGATACATCATTGAATTCATTCCAGGCTTTAATTTGAAAGGCAAATTGACCAATATGTGCATTGTACTGAAAATGTGACTTCTGCATCAGCAGTCAGGCAAAAAAATCATATGCACTTTTTTGTATGGTGTCTAAAATGAATCTGTCACATAGTCTGTTAATCTTTTGTTTTTAAGTACTCTGTAAGTGTGTATATATAAGCTTATTTTGATGAGTACATCTAAAACAAAAGTACTGCAAAAGACCCGTGTCTTTAAAGCTGCTGAGTTTGGTCTTACAATTTCAGTCTTCATTGTTGTTCTGTGAGTGCTTATAACAGTTAGCCAATTTTGCTTTCAACGGTATTGTTATAAAATGAGTATTTTAACTGTGGACCCATCTTTGAATTTCTTGCTTACAGAAAGATGTACTGTCATTGTTAGTCAAAATGGAGGATTTTGACAGTTTTCTTTTTTGAGATAGTACTTGCAAGACTAAGCTTATTATTACTTTCACACAATCTTAATTTATATCTCTCTGTTACTAATGACTGGTCTTGAAAATCTTAATGAGACTGAGCCTTTCAGCATTTAATTGGGGCTATAGTACTACGGTATAGTATGTACATGGATAATTTATCACTTGAGTGAGGGATAACTTTCAAAAGTTTGAGTGTTGCTTAAACTTGTGTTGAGGAGCAAAAAAAAATATTGCATAAAGGAAAAAAGAGGTAGATTTAACATGAACAGCTGAGTAACAAATGTCTTATTTTGAAGTATTTTAAAGGGGGTGATATCAACTAGTAACACCCTGTTCCACTTCCCTTTTTAGAATCATTTGTTTTGTTGGCTTCTGAAGATCATAGGGGGGAAGCTACCTCCAGCTTTTAGTTAATCTATTTAATGTTCATGAGGGATCCTGACTAATCTCCCTGAATAGATATAGCTACATCTGCTACCACTACTGCATGGACCCAGGAGACATTGAACTCTTAAATTTCAGGAAAGTTTGTTGTGGGTGTACTAGTACATGCACAAGATCTGGTGCATGTCTTCACCTCAGTTAATTCTCTTCTCTCTAATGGAACCCTAAGAGCAAATATCATCCCAATGTCCTGAACGGAGGAAGAAAGTAATTTCTAGATAATGTGAATCTTTCATTTTCATCCAAACCCGAACAAGTTATTTTTCTATTTAGCAACAAATGAGCATTGTAAGGAATTGGATGAAAACCAAGGCAGCTCAAAGATTTTTTTAAACTGAATCTTAATTCAAATTGTCAGGCTTTTCTGAGCAAATAAGAAACATCCAAAGGCTGCCTGAGAGGTGTATTTAGAATGATCTGGTACTGAAATATGTATACTACTTTTTATAAACTCAAATCTGAAAGTCATTCAAAAGAAGTGGAGGAAGAAGGGAGAAGAGCACTGATATAGAAGATGAGAGTTCCAGGTTGCCACTTTGGTTAAAAACAATCCTCTTTACATGGTTTCATAGTTTTTCCTGTTAAATCAAGATTGGAAATAAAGTGTAAATATTTAACAGAGTAACTAACCATTGGAACAACTTACCAACAGTTGTGGATTCTCCATCACTGACCATTTTTAAATCTAGACTAGATCCTTTTTTCTAAAAGATGTGCTCTGGGAATTACTTTGGTGAATTTCTGTGGCCTGTGTTATACAGGAGGTCTGACTAGATCAATGGTTTTCAATATTTTTTTCATTTGCAGACCCCTAAAATATTTTAAATGGAGATATGGATCCATTTGGAAATCATAGGCATAGTCTGCAGACACCCAGGGTCTGCAGACTACAGCTTGAAAACCACTGGACTAGATCACAACTATCCTTTCTGGCCTTGGAATCTATGAAGAGGGCAAACTAGGTCTAGCTAAACTCCTCAAGGCCAGATCATCCAATCTGTATTCAGGTAATAAAACTCAGTGAAGTCTTGCTTGACAAACTGTAGGACTTAAAGTGCAGTTCTGCTTTGAAAAATGAAGTAAAAAGACTTTGTGGGGCTGTTTCAGTGCCATCCACATCAAATGTTAGGGTTTTTTTCTAGTTGCTAGGGCTGTCAGCTGGCTTCTTTCCTCTTGTGCATCATCTCAGCCCTGTGAACTAAATTGTGATATACTGTGTAAGCTTGTATTTGGTGGGTTTTCACAGGCTAACTTGCCTGTAAGTGGAGCTAAAGTAAACAATTCTACTAAGGCACTGCACAAGAAGGAATGGAATCCAGTTTGCTCTCCTCTTTCTTGTTAGCCCTGTAGATTTAACCAGTTTTGGAAGTAAAATTAACTTCTTGTTCATTAAGCAGATCTGACTTTGAATAGAAGGAGCAAATCTCATTTTAAAAAGAGGTCATTAAGCAGATCTGACTTTGAATAGAAGGAGCAAATCTCATTTTAAAAAGAGGTCACTGTACATAAAATCTCATTTTAAATGAATAGCTGTATTTCAGGGCTTTTCCAAGTGTATTCGAGGGTACTTCAGAAAATCTAGTGGTAAAGCAGCTTCCAGTCTATACCAACCATCACATAATTTTAAAATGTGACATGGAACCTGATGCACTGATCAGATTAGATTTCCCCCTCCCCCTTTAATTCTTAGCCTTATAACCTTCTCATCGGTGTGTTTATGGGTTACTGCTTTTTATTCCACAAGAAGTGGGATGTATGGAGTTAAAATCTGGGTTATTTATTGGGAACTGAAGTTCTCCAAATAGCTAATCCTAATACATTCATCCTATCTGCTCTACTTGCTATTCCCAAATCACTTTGGATTATTTACATCTAACAGATAATGGAAACTGAAGCGGGAACATGTCCCATGTGTTTGTATATAGGTGTGGGGTGGCTGGCATTCAGTTTGCATCAAACTTTCCTGAAACTTAGTTCCCAGCAGCTCCTGGGTCCAATGGCAAGTGTGCACAGGCAAAGAGTGGGGATTATGAACATTACCCACTTTGAAAACTCCAGTTACAGGTAAGTAACTCAGCTGTTTGTCATTAATTGAAGGTCAGAAATTAAGTATGTTGCATAAATTTGGTTTCACTTCAGATATTTGAATAACACAGCCTTCTCTGAGTGTTTGCCCCATAATGCGTTATTGCAGTCTTTTAGAAAAGAGATACTTAGGGGAAGACAGAGCAGTGCAGAAGCAAATTTTCTCTGACAAGGCTAAAAGAATTTGGCAAACAGCTTTAAGTAAATTGCATCAAAACTGTTCTTTCCACCAAATCAGTCGGAAATCTTAGAATGCTATAGCTAGGTTCCACAGTCACGTATTTTCTACCAAATGATGTAAACTTTTTTAGGGCTCTCAAGCTATTTAAAAAAATAAATCATGCTTAATCACACGATTAATCAAACTGTTGTTAATAGGATACCATTTATTTAAATAGTTTTGGATATTTTCTACATTTTCAAATATATTGATTTCACTTACAACACAGAATGCGAAGTGTACATGCTCCCTTTATATTTTTGATTACAAATTTGCACTAAAGCAAACGAAATAGTATTTTTCAATTCATCTCCTACAAGTACAGTAGTGCAATCTCTCTCATAAAAATTGAATGTACAAATGTAGAATTATGTACAAAAAATGCATTAAAAAACAAAACCATGTAAAACTTTAGAGCCTACAAGTCCACTCAGTCCTACTTCTTGTTCAGCCAATTGAGCAGAACCCCCTTATGAACATGGACGCATGTCCTCTGGAATGGTGGCTGAAGCATGAAGGGGCATATGAATGTTTAGCATAACTGGCACGTAAAGACCCTGTGATGCCAGCTACGAAAGTGCCATGCAAACTCCTATTCTCACTTTCAGGTGACGTAAATAAGAGGGCAGCATTATGTCCTGTAAATGTAAACAAACTTGTTTGTCTTAGCAATTGGCTAAACAAGACGTAGGACTCAGTGGATTTGTAGGCGCTAAAGTTGTACATTTTGTTTTGATTGCAGTTACGTGTAACAAATGTAGATTTTTTTTGTAAGTTGCACTTTAACAATAGAGATTGCACTACAGTACTTGCATGAGGTGAATTGAAAAATACCGTTTCTTTTGTTTGCCATTTTTCAAGTGCAAATATTTGTAATCAAAAATAAGCATATAAAGCGAGCATTGTCTTTGTATACTTGTAATTGAAATCAATATTTGAAAATATAGAAAAACATCCAAAAATATTGAATAAATTTTTCCATTGGTATTGTTGAACAGCGCAATGAAAACTGCGATTAATCATGATTGATTTTTTTTGAGTCAGTTGTGTGAGTGAACTGCAGTGGATCGACAGCTCTACTTTTCGTATTTTCTAAGGACACGCCTCATTATTTGCTGTATTCCCGTTTGTTGTCTTGCGGGGGGGGGGGGGAAATAAGCCTGCAGGAAAAAAATTGGGTGCAGGTCCCTGTTCTGACGGAGGCCACAGCCCTTGTTGGACAGTTAGAGGCTGCCTGTTATCCTATTCCCAGGCTACCTTTGCTGCTGCTGCTGTTGTCGCGTTTCAGCTCTGTCTCCCATGTAAGTCACAGGATAGCAGATCAGAGGAGATGTGAGCAAGAGAGAATGTGCATCACAGCATCTTAATTGCAGGGTCTTAATGAGTTCCCTTAATTGCTCTTGTGACTGCCTTATTAGTAGAGCAAAACAGTAACAACTGGTACAGTTGGTAACAACTGTTACTGGTACAGTAACAACTAAACATTATGGTTCTGGGCATTAGACAAAATATTCTAATTGGTTGGTTTCAGAGGGTTGATGTCTTAACCATGTTTAAATTGATTAAAAAATGCATGCGACATCACTAACCTTGTCATGGGTTCTGGCTTATTACAATGGTTAACATCAACTTGTGTAAATAAGGTGTCAAAGGAAATAGTGAATCTCTCCTCTACTCCCTCCTTTTGTTAATGTGTAAAACACATACTACAGGTCTTGGGTTTTTCTGCCTTTGCTTCTACCTTCTCCCTGTTCCTGTTCAGTTGCTAAACTTTGCAGGCAGCTGATAGATTATATCTTCAGAAGGTAAATCAGCTCCTAATTTTTTCTCTAACAAAAGTAAATTCTCTGAGCTGTCTGAAAAATACTGCAGCTGCTGGAGATGGGTAGCTCACTTGTCCTCTAGCTGTCTTGCTTGAAATACTTCAGAGGCACCTGGAGTGCTCTTCTCAGTTCAGTGTAAAACTAACTTTTGGAGGATTAGAGTAGAACATTTTGATGCTTTCATAAGTTCCTTTCTGAGGGAGAAATAGAGGGATGCAGATCAATATTTCTTAAAGATTTTCTCTTCCTTTTGAGCACCGTCATGTGGCTTTTGAGCACACAGGAGAAACCTTTGAGAGTGTTCAGTTTACAGTCCCATTAATATCGGAAATTATAGAGGGCCATATATGACTCACAGTGCAGTTTATACACTCGGCGCCCAATCTACTTCTCCCTCTTGGCTGCTTAGAGTGGAGGGGTCTTTCTGAATGTTGATAAGAGCTGGGAAAGAAGAATGAATACCTTTCCCTACCCTCTGAAGCAGGTTCTCTTTGTTGCTCAGATACTACAGGGGGAGAGGTACTTGGGTTTTTTTATTTCACTGGTGGGCTTTCTTTGAATTTGGCTATTCCACACTGCAAAATATGTTCTTACTCCTACTTCTGAGTAAGGCATGCTGCTGCAATTACTGCTGCACTTAGTCTACCTTGGCAGTAGTTGAAAGGAATGAATAGGTATGTATGCAGGTGAGAGGGAGCATTGGTGGGTTAGGGAAATGAACTTAAATTCAATATAAAAACCAAAAAATAGACTAGGCCTTATCCTTGTGCTTTAATACGATTCAACTGAACTTTTAAGACACTATTTAATGCTTTTTAAAATACATGCTTTTAAGAAACTGTGCAGTGTTCATAGACTTCTTGGGTAATGAGGTATTGAATGTGTTAACTGACCAAACACAACTGGCTGTGTTCATGTAAACATTCTGGTAAATGTGAAATTTGGGAATTGAATAATTCACTGTTAAATTTCTTGTGAAGTAAATATTGCACACTGCGGATAGCCATTCAGGTAAGTGCAGTGATGGGTTTTGCACAGTGATACAAACTAGACAATACAGATACTTTCTAAAGAATCCTGGTCCAACAGGACCTGGAGGATTCATAAAATCCAAGGCCAGAAGGAACCACTCTGATCATCTAACACAACCTCCTGTATAACACAGGCCATAGAACTTCTCCAAAATAATTCCTGTTGAACTATAAAGCATACCTTCTAGAAAAGCATCCAGTCTTGATTTAAATGTTGTGATGGGGAATCTACCACAAACCTTAAATTGTACCAGTGGTTAATTACACTCATTGTCCCTCCCCTCCCCCCCTCCCCCCCCCCAAAAAAAAAGCACTTGGCCTGTGTTCAGGGTATCATGGTCCAGAGAATTCCAGGTAGCCCTTTCCTTAAGCACAGTTACTCATTGAAACGCCATCTATATGTGGAAGTTTCTTAGTCAAGTAATGACATCGCTCCTTTCAGAACAAAGATCCACCTAGTTAGAGAACTTGCATAAGGTCAGCACCTGAGGGGGTGAATTCTCTTGATGTGGGCCTTGGATTAGAGCAAAATGCTAATACTGTAGGTATCAGTTTTATACATGGTTGATTGAATGTGCAAGAGTAACCTTTCCACCATAATGTGGCTGAAAACAAGGTTCTGGGGACTTGGAAGAATTTTTTTTTTTGGTGTTTGCTTTATGAGAAATATAACCATTGTACACATTTAAAAAATAGTAACTATAATGTAGTAAAACATGTCAAATAAACCCATACAACTGCTGCCCTCCTCCACATGTGCTGCTGAAGTCTGAGTTTAAGTTCAGAAAGCGTGGGAAACTTGAACAGGAGCTGTGTGGTCTCAACTTGTAATTTAACCAGTCAAGTAGTTTTTTTTTCAGTAGCTGAATACAGCTGGCAGCCTTCAGTTTAGGAGAGGCTTTGGGGTGAATAGCTTGAGCTGATTAATAAATGAACTTGAAGTATTTTGCACATGTGACCAGATCCTGGGATAATCAGCAGTTCAGTTTATAGTTCTGTAACCTGATCATCTTCAAATCAAAGTGACTTGATGTAACTGTTAACAAGTAGTGCAAAATGTGCTTCATGTAAGATATCAGGTTTCTCTTGTGTTGCTTTTTTTTCTCTCTCTCTCTCTTCTCCCTTCCCCATCGGTTGAAATTCAGCTTCTGGCTTCAAGTTTATATATAAAATTAAAATATCTGTCCTATTTAGGTGCCAATGATTCTAGTTGGCAACAAGTGTGACTTGGAAGATGAAAGAGTTGTGGGAAAGGAGCAAGGACAGAATCTAGCAAGGCAATGGAATAACTGTGCATTCTTAGAGTCTTCTGCAAAATCAAAAATAAATGTTAATGAGGTAAGGCTTAATACCTTATGAAAAAATGAATGGCTTTTCTAACAACTTGCTGCTGCTTCTTGCTATCTAAAGACCAAAATTCCGAACTTCATGTTAAGTTCCCTTAGATTTTAGTGGGCAGAATTGTACCCTAATACTGCAAGAAATTTTACATTGTCAGATGCTTGTAATTAAGACTTACCTAGCTGTTTGGGCTAGCTTCCTAGTATAAACTTAAGGGCTTTGGGCTTGCAACTGCTTTCATTTCTGCTTGTACAGATTTTTCACCGAACATGCAAGCATTTCATTATATACTCAATTGTTCATTGAAAACACATTAGGCAGAACACTTGCGTTCTTGCTTTTCAAGTTTTTGACTCTTATGATAGAGATGGAGCTGCAGGGTAGCTTCTTGGAGACCAGTAGGGAGTATCCCTGTCACAAGAACTGTCTTGTCTTTTACAGATGTCGTTACCAATTGTGTTAATATAAATTATTTTTTGGGGTCTTGTAGGCCTTAAGCGTATCTAATTTTAAACTATATCACAGCTAATATGTATACTTTCCTATTTAGAATTTCTGGAGACTACCTGTTAGCTAATAAATAAATCCATTTTGTTAATGGTAAAAGTAATGCATTTTATTGGATTAGAACTTCATGCAGTAGAAATGGGTAGGAATAGACTATTCCAATGTGGAAAATGCCCTGGGAACTAACTAACTAGTGCAGCTACAACCTATGAACTTGTTTCAAGATGTTCAGAGATTGAGAGGAGGAAGAACCTCATTTATAAGTGAAGCACATGCTATTTGATTGTAGTATTTAGATCTGATTGACTTGCATCTAAATTAGTGTTCTCATGAAATTCCAGTCTTCGTACAATTCCAATTAGATATGTGTTCCTACGCTTTCAGTCCTAGTTTATGCATTTTTTTGCTATGAGCTTTTCAATTATCGCCACGTTTTACCCCTGAGGAAGCTGCTGAATGAAACTTTTATTTTGATTAAAAATCAGGATTGTCTAATTTAATCGTTGAATATCAGAGTACTGATTTTTTTTTCATATATTTAAACACTAAATTGATGGATCTTATCAAATGTGTAATTTATACCTGACTGGTTAAAAGCATGTAACATTCTAAAATACAGTTCAATTATATGTGGATACAGGAAACTTTGCCTGCAAGACAAGCTGCTCTTGATGCTAAGTGAAGTATTATACCTTGGCAGCTTTAACTAGAGGGGGAAGACAGAAAACAAATAGGTATCTACTCATATTTTTAAATAGGTCGCAAGACATGAAGGTTTAAACATGCACATTTAAGTGAACAAATGCATGAAAAGCTTAGAGGCTAAAAGTCAGAGAAGTGGCTTAAATTGCCTAAACTAAACTTCTTGTGCTTGCAGATCTTTTATGACCTGGTGCGGCAAATTAACAGAAAAACTCCAGTGCCTGGAAAAGCACGCAAAAAGTCGTCATGTCAGCTACTTTAATTCATAGATGTATTGTAGCTCTGAGCCAGGTAAGCTCGCTCACTTACTTTCTTAATTTTCTCAGCTTTTTTGTTGTTGAGCTATCACTAACCGTTTTCAAAAGTTCAATTTAGCTATTAAAGAATAGGAGTGCAAAATAGGATCTGAGGTTGGTTGGTTTGTTTGTACATAGAAATAGAAGTATTTAAAATAGTTTTTGGGCTCTGCCATTCCAGAGTCAAATGCAAAGGCATGCATAAGATATGCCTCTCACACTGATGGACCAAAATCTTTTGACTGGCTAAAGAAACAACCTTGCATAGACATCAGAAAATGTAAATATCATATGAGATACCTTAAAGCATTAAATGTAGCTAGCCAAAAATAGGCAGGCTTGTATGAAGTTCGATTAAACAAAACTTATCTTACTGACAAAATTGCAGTTCTGGAAGACTGTAGTATACTACAGCTAAAATGTCATCTTTTGCTTTGTGATTTGCTGTAAATGTGTACATAGGCTTATAGAATGTGTGTTAAGCTATATTTAACAACTTGCTCTGGATTGTAAGAGCCTTGTGTAGGTTTCCCTAACTTAAAAGTGTACATTGTCCTGATAGGAGTTATTCTTCTTTTTTTTTTTTTAAGAGAAATACGTTGCAACGTGTATATTTGGAAGCGAGCTATTGGTCAAAATCATATTTCATATGCATCACTCCTTGAAACTTTTTTTTACCTAGAGCTATTGGTTTACTAGACTAACTTTTTTTTAGTGTGACAATTAACTAATGCCTTACATTTTAAGAAAGCTAAGAGCAAGCTCAAGCCTGCACTTTTTTTTTTTTTTTTGGCAAGATTTCTGAGAAATTGGTGAGTCACTGACATCACAGGGTGTCTTCGGATTTCCTTTTTCCTGATCACTTGAGTTTTCAGCCTGGGTATGGAGACAATGCTATACTCTTGTGGTTGTCCTGTCAATGGATAACTGTCACTGGTTCACCTTGATTCTTTCAGGTGTGTTGTTCCCCTTCATTAGCCTGTTCAAATGGATAGGATTGCATTTCAGTAGTTCTATTCTTTCTCAGTGTTCTGGTACAGGATTGCCTCATCCCTCCCACTCAGTGTATTTGAAGCTTGTGCGAGTGGAGGGAGTTTTGCTGTCTGAGCTATGGTATCATTAGTACCATGATAACATGCAGACCTGTCTTAAAATTCAGACCGTGCATGGTCTTGTCTTTTCCAGTATCTGGCCAAAAAACAGTCTAGGGCTGAGTGAAGTATCTGAATCCAAATAAAATGAGATTGTTTGGTTCCAGAAGCATCTGGAGATATTGGCAAGAAAAAAGTAAACTGATGGGTCTGGACCAAAACCCCAGATAGATGCCCCTGAACACTGGTAGAAGTGGCAGTATCTATGCATTAATAATAATCTATACCCTAACTGCATGGTTTGGGCTCATCACAAGTGTAAAATACAAGCTGGTACAGAAGTGAGAGTTAATCTGCTTAAACTCAATCATGTGTCAAGTTTATCCAAGAATCAAGCGAACAGAAAAGGTTTTTGTTCATGGCTGAGTCACTGAAATTTTCAACCTGGTGCTACAAATTGGGGTTTTGATACTTTGATGCTGCATAGTCTCACCACGTCAATCCCTCTACATCAGAATCACAAGGTTCTAATAGCAAATGATTGATGCTACTGTTAAGGTCATTTAAATGCATTCTGCCTGTATTTCCCTAATCCCATTAAATTCACACTGACAAATGGTGTGCCTGTGGCGGCATCAGCATCCACCTGTTTGTTTGTTTTTGTTTTTTTGTTGCTCCCCGTCTAATTAACGTCTTTACAAATCCAAGTGTCGGAGATTGTAGTTCTGCACATGACTGCACTAGTGACTCAACACAGTAGGCAGAGCATGTGGAAAAATGTTAAACTCCTGCTTTTCATTGCTGCTTAATATTTAACAAGGAAGGTACAAAGGTAGAAACTACACTTAATTTACACTTCTATTTTTTTTAATAAACCTGGGGTACCTCTTTGGGTAGACTTTTTTTTTTGGTTCCTCTTCCCCTATAATGCTATGTTCCTATTTCAAAATTTATCATAACTTCTCCATCTGCTTAGTTTTCTGAAACTCTTTTAAAGAGGCAGCTTCTAAGGCTGTTTCCATTGAAAGGGTGAAAGTGAAAGGTGTCCAATGACAGTGAATACTCACGACTTTAGAGTATGGAGGCAAAAGGTCAGGTAATGCACTTGTACACAAGTATTAAAAATGCACTTATCAAACTTCAGTTTTGGTGACACATTGGCCCATAAAGCTAGTCCCCTTTTCTCACAATATCCTCTTCAACCAATCTGACTTCCTTTTCTAAGGTCCCTTTTATAACTAAATTGTGTTTAATGTACTTGTAAAATTTTGCTTTTGACCAAAATACACTTGGAAAATCTTGAAAACCCATTTTGTTGAACTAAATCTGTTCATGAAGGGTTGGGTTAAGTGTGCTATAAAATTTTTGGAAAGTTTAAAAAAAAGAAAAATTCTCAGAGCCCTTAGCAATTTTTATAGTAATCTTCCATTGTACCTGATCCAAAATCTGTCAAATGCCAAAGTCATTTCACATGACTTAAAGAAAAAGGTTGCTGGTATAAATGTGTTACAACTTTTTACTTTCCAGTGTGAAAGCTGAGGCCTGTTTCCTAAGCATGTGCATGAGCTGTTTCAGACAAAATGCAGAATTTGAGAGAGCTAATTCTGGGGAGGGGAGAATGTTAGTAATAGGTAATGGATATTTAATTTTTAAAAGGGATATTGATTTAAAATCAAACTTTTTACCTAGTGCAAGTTGCACCTAAAATTACTACTGTATTTAACTTTTAAATTTCATTAGATTTCAAGTTGGTGTCACTGGGTCTATAAACACTACTGATTTAGGGTCTTAAATGCTACTTTCAAAATTTACTAATTCACCTTTGTTACACCGAGATGCAGAACTCCTCAGTCCTAGAGAACTGTGCTTTAATAGTAATCTCCTGTTTCATCATTACAGGTCTGAAGAACTGTTGCCCAATTCAACAGTGCCAGCATTCCAACTTTACTAAACCTACCAACATTTTAAATGGACTTTCCTGTGGTGGTACCCTTTAAGAAGTGGATGAAAGCTACTACATCAGTTTGCACATTATAATCACTTTCCAGTGTCACGAGAGATTTTTACTTATAAATATTCTAACTGTATGCAACTGGTAAAACCAGAGCCTACATCCAGTATTACTGATAAGAGACATTCATCCACCAATGTTGTACATGTATGAAAACTGTGTACTGTATACTTCAATAATCCCCATACTTTCTATTGGAGAGTACAATAATGTAAATCCTGAATGCACCACTATTTTAGCATAATAAAAGAAAGTCCAAAGAGCTCCTATATAGACTACTCCAGATAACTTTGCTTCATCGGTATTTGTAGCTTATTGTAACTTTTTTTAAAGAAATACAGGATCATCATCATCATATTATACAAAACCGCTTTGATTAACACAACAGCTTTAGTTTTTTAATTTTAGGAAAAACCTGTGGAGACAGTGATCTAGTCTTTAAAATAAGAGTCCTTTCAGTATGTCTGACTGAAGACATTGCCTTTAATATCTGTTGAGAAGGAAATGTCCAGACTTTTCAACCTTTTATTGTATGTTTCCTTTTCCGTGTTTACATAGGGAACAATGTTTATAGTTGTGTGTACAGTGGGGGTCTACAACAAGAAGTGTATATTTTAAAATGATTTTTTTAATGATTTAACAATTTTGTAAATCATTTTCAGGCTTCTGCAGCTGTAGATTCTCACTGTTAATTCCCTTGCTTGCTCATGCATAAGTGTATTTGCAATACCAAATATACAGGTTTTAGTACTTTTGCCTGTTAGTGATTGTTTTACATGTGTAACGTTTTGGTTGAGATGTTAAATGGTGGAAGAGTACTGTGGATGTGAATGTGGGAAGTAATTTTAATCATGTGTAATTGGTCACAGGGCCTAAGTTGCAGTAATTAACTCTTGCTGATTTATTTAACAATGCCTTGTTGCTTTGTATGAATTAACGTTTGGGTGTAAAGATTGTGTGTATATCCAACAGGGAGCCACAGTATTTAAATTGACCAACCTAATGTTACAACTGCTTTGAGGTGGCCAAATGTAAACTAAAAGCCTTAATTAAAAGTGGTGCAATTTTGTATGACTTAGCATCAGTAGTTCAATAAATTTGGATTGCCATGCAAGGGCTTGCATTACAATTATCTACTACTTGAATGTTTTGTGTAGTGTTTTAACAGTGCCAGTAAATACAGGTTTAACAAGTTTAAACAATGTGCATTTTGCACTGTGAGGCTTCATAGATCTTAAGACCAAAAGGAACCATTATGATCATACAATCTGGCATCCTGCATAACACAGGCCATAGGAATTCATCCAGTTTAATATGGGTGAGTAAGTGCCCATTGATGACCAGGACTACAAATGTTGTCTAGTGTTACTTAGACATGTGGGGGGTTCAGAGCACTAGTGGTACCACATTGAATTTTTTCTTTCCCTGTGGAAAAAACACTAAAGGAAGCAATCTATAAAAGGGTTTTTGATGTTCAATGGCTTTCTGGGGTATTTGAAAGTTCTCTCAAATCAGCATGTTATGACTATAAAGTCTATGAAGTGGACTAACATACTGCTTCTTTCTAGATTAAAACATATTTCTATTTGATCTTGGGCAAACTTACTTATTCTAATAAATATTTATGCCATGCTAGGTCCAGAATTAGTGCTCTCTCACACACCACACACACACTTTAAGGTTGCAAAGTCAAGCACTTAGAAAATAGTAGAATTAAGGTTGTCTGTGCCACCCTAATTCAGCCCCTTGTTTGCATATGCATTGATACTCTTATATGACGTAATCACATACTGCTTTTTCCAGCAGACCCCTTCCTCTGTCAGTATATAGAATAGATGAATAACTGCTCATTTAGTGAGCACCAATATTTTGTTATCCTCATTGTTCAATGTGTTACTGCAGATAACTCAGCCTTCAGTTGAGGGTTTGAATAATTTCCTCATGGGGTTTTCTGTGGTACTTATCACTGTAATATGAGTGCTTCAAACATACATTAATTTTAAAACATCTCTAGGTGAGGGAATGATGTGATACCACCATCTGTAAAATGGGGAGCTGAGGTGCATATTAAGGACAAAAATTTCTAATTGTGGATGCCTAGCTTGAGATGATCAGGACCTAATTTTTCAGAGTACTTAGTATTGTGAGGCACTTTATGTTCAAAGCCCAGTTCTAATTGACTTCAGTTGCAGCTGTGAATTTCAGCATGTCTGCCAATTGGAACCCCAAGCTTATGCCCAGGTGACTGAACTCCAGTCTGCTGCCACTGTCCCATCCAACATCAACAGGGACCAGGCCCCCTGTCCCACCCTGGCCAGGAGGCACAGCATCCATTGCTTCCTGGGGGCTGCCTTTCCCCACATCAAAACTTGTGTGGGCATTGGCATGGGTGGTGGGGCCCTTAAGCAGCCTCCAAGATGTATGGGAAGGTCATCTACCTGACATCAGAGGCTGCTGCCCAGGAGCTGGTGGAGAAAGGCATCTCAGGGGTGACCTCTTGTGCCCCTCAAACCCCTGGAGGACCTAGGTGTACATGTGTCTTCACCTCCATCTCACCATTCCTCCCTAACACTGCCCTTCAGCACTCTCTGGCTGAGCCCTAAGGACCCCACTCTCTGCAGTCTGCCAGCAGAACAAGATGACATGGCATAGCAAGGGAAGCTTAGAGGGGTCATTCCTGGTGCCCTGTACCAGGTCCATTCATTAGGGAAGGCTTGGTGCTTCCTCTGATGGGTTTTGGGGAACATCCAGAGGGACTGTCTCTTGGCCTGGTGAGGAGGGGTGTCCAGCACCTGCACTGCTTAGAGTGTAGGCCCTGCTTCTGCTGCTTACCCCATCCACCTAGTTTCCCCCATCTCCTCCACCAGCTGATGATCCTGCTTGGGTGCAGGGGTTGCCCTCCCTCACATGCTCACCCAAGATGACAGATGCTGCTCTTGATAAAAGCCTTTCTGGCAGGTGGGGGGAGGTGTCTATAGAGAAGGAGGTGGTGACAAGAGATGGGCTCCCTGAGATAGGTTCTCTCTTGCACTCTGCACCACAGACTCCCCTTCTGGTCAGCCCTCCAAGGACACCCTGGAGGCCTCAGTACTGTCTATGAGGAGAGGAAGTGCAGCAAGCATAAGTTGTGGTGACGGGTTGGATCACGGAAACCCTTTTCGGACTGCCACCTGATGTGCCTAGACTACCTCTGAGCCTGTTTTCCCTGCCAGCTTGGAACTTCACACTCTTGCCTGGTTTGAGCCAGACACACTTGCCTGCTGCAAACACAGATCCAAATCTGAACCACATCCACCCACAAGCTGCAGGCTTAACTGAAAACAGTTTAAGAAGTGCTCCTGTCTCCAGCACTCAGATACCCAACACCCACTGGGGTCCAAACCACAAATAAATCCATTTTACCCTGTATAAAGCTTATACAGGGTAAGCTCATAAATTGTTCTCCCTCTATAACACTGATAGATGCACAGCTGTTTACCCCCCACCCCCCTGTTTTAATACTTATGCTGGGTTAATAAGTAAAAGGTGGTTTTATTAAATACAAAAAGTAGGATTTAAGTGGTTCCAAGTAATAACACAGAACAAAGTGAATTACCAAGCAAAATAAAATAAAACAGTACTAGGCTTAGACTTGAATGTAAGAAAACTGAATACAGATAAAATCTCACTCTCAGAGAGGTTTCAATAAGCTTCTATCACAGACTGGACTCCTCCTTCCTAGCCTGGGTCCAATTCTTTCCCCTGGTACAGTTCTTGTTCCAGCTCAGTGGAAGCTAGGGGATTTCTTATGACTGCAACCCACATTGTTCTGTACCACCCCCTTCCTTATATAACTTTTACACAAGGTGGGAATCTTTTTCACCTCTCTGGGTTCCCAACCCTCCTCTAAATGGAAAGGCACCAGGTTAAAGATGGATTCCAGTTCAGGTGACATGATCATATGTCACAGTAAGACTTCATTACTCACTTGCCAGCACACAGGTATACAGGAAGACTTACAAGTAAACAGAGCCATCTATTGTCCTAGTTGATATGAGCCATCCAGATTCCAAACTACCATTAATGGCCCACACTTTGCATAATTACAATAGGACCTCAGTTATATTTCTATTTTCAGATACAAGAGTGATACATTTATACAAATAGGATGACCACACAGTAGATTATAAGCTTTATAATGATACCTTACAAGAGACCTTTTGCATGAAGCGTATTCCAGTTATATTCACACATTAGCATATGTTCATAAAATCATAGAGAGTTCAACATAACATGTGGGTCCAGCCTCTCCCTGTCAAGAAGCAGGAGGATGCCTCCTGTAAGGCATCTGGAGGGTCCACCTCTGGGCCTGCTTTTAGGCCCTCTCAGAAAGCCCAGCTACTGGAGCTGCCTCACAAAGATCTGGTAGCAGAAGGGGGCAGAGATGTTCCCCCCTCAGAGTCCCTTATAGGGGAAGCCCTCCACCTTTCTGCCCCTCTACCCCCACCCCACTGAGATGGAACTCACCTCAATCACTCCTGGAGAGGACCCCCTCAGGCAGGGGTCTCCATGTGATCTTCCAGGAGATTGAGGCCCTGGATCTAACTCCTTTAGCCCAGGTAGAGGATGACACTCTGAAGCAGGCCTTGATCTGGGCTCCAAGTCCATCACAGGGCCTGCTGCTCCTTTCTCAGTGTACTGCATGAGACACTGCCCCTGCTCTAGATGATGGGGGCAGCTTCTGCTCTTTCCATGTGCCCAGCTGCAGCTGGCCCTCTGCTCAAGGCCACTGAGCCCATTGAGGAGATGGCTAGGGCCAAGCAGCCAGGTTTGGGGCTTTCTGGGGCCCCCTCCTGAATCAAGACAGTCATTCCCATGTAAAGCAAATCAATCATTGTCCAACCTGATGTCAAGGGTGTGAGCACCAAGCCCATCATGGCACTCAAGCCTGGTGTCATAAAGGGGGCCCCACAGCTGCCAAGTCAGCCCCTGTGCCTAGGGAGATGGTACCACAGCTTAGCCACTGGGGATCCCAATCTCATTCCTGATCCCTCCACTTCCACCTCCAATCCTATTGCTATCCCTGAGTGTCATATTCCCTTTTTTGGAGGGTGGTATTTGTATTTCCTTCTTGTTCTGGGGCTTCTGTATTCCCTCTGCTGCTCACTTCTGTGTTGGGGGCCAAGGTGGAGAATGCAGCGCAGGTGATACTGCACTGAGGTTTTGCTATCAGTGAGGGAGAGGCCCAAAAGCCCCTGCCTGAAGACCATGGGGTTGCTGATGAGGCCCAGCGGGAGAGCAGCCAGGGGTCTGTGGGCTTGGCTGAGTCTATGGAGCACTCAGCCCCCACCACACTGTGGAACAAGCTGCACTGGTTCCAGTAGGGGTGCCAGGCATCCAGTTTTCAATAGGAGCACCCGCTCAAAAACAGCCCCTGGTGGCTCCGGTCAGCACTGCACCCCAAACCTCTCCTGCACTGAAGCCCTGAGCCCCCTCCTTCACCCCAAACCCGTCAGCCCCACCCCAGAGCCCTCACCCCCTGCTATAGTCCAACCCCCAGCCCAGAGCCCCCTCCCGCACCATGAACCCCTCATTTCTGGTCCCATCCCAGAGCCTAGAGGAAGCCCTGAGCCTCCCCAGCTCCCACCATGGGGCTGTGTGTGACCCACGGCTGATTTTTTTTGTGTGTTAATGGCCCCAAGAGAAAAAAGGTTCCCCGCTGCTGATTTAAGTGCTAGTAAGTGTAAGAAATACTATTCTTTCCCACACTATTTAGCTACAAGTTCCTGACACGGCTAGGGAAAGCTAGGCCAGCAGTTCTGAAAACCCAATATTTTTAGTCTAATCAGACCAGTTTTCAATATCTTAAGACTACCCCCCAATTAATCAGAAGACCTTAATTACTAGAGTTTGTAGAGATGCCACAGCATATGCTGTAAATGAGCAATTGAAAGATTTTTTTTTAAAACTATACGCTTCATTAATGGATTCAAAAATCATGCATTAGGACACAGCTGTGTAGATCCTTCTTCCAGCAGGTAAAGATTAGCAGGGTTTATCAAACTAAAGCATTATGAAGAAATAAAAATGTAGAGTATTTACACAAAAGTAGAGCACTTTGCAATGCATAATGTAAAAAGGATTCTGTAGAAAGTATATAATTGGATCCTAGTACAAGAGCAGCGTTATCACTTCCATTACAGTAGAGGGTGCAGAGAGTCTTCCAAAGAACCTATATGGTCCCCCATTATCTGAGCATCTCACAACTTTCATGTAATTATCCTGAGAGTTAGGGAAGTCCTGTTATCCCCATTTTATAGATGAAGAACTGAGGCATACCTTCTAAAGGGTTGCCATGGCCTGGGGTCAGACTGAGTCAAGTTCTCAGTCCCTATAAAAAGGCTCCAAATAGCCAGTATCTCACAGCTGCTGATCACCAAACTTCTCCTACTTGCTTTCTCATGCTGGAGGTATTCTAAACAAAAACCGTGGGGGTGTGAAAGGCAAGTATCTGGTGCTTTAAAACCAGGCTGGTCAGAGTAGGTGGGGTCTGTTAGCAGTGGCAGGCAACTTATCAAGGAGAAGGAAAACTCTGAATAAATTTTCTCAAGACAGGAGAAAAAAAAATGTGAAACGTACTCTTATGGTGCTCTGGGGAGACCACATATACATCTACCAGACGGTTAGGAAATACAGCTCAAGAAATGGGTCTGGGCTGTCAATTTTACTACACAAGTGGTAGTGGAAGGAGAAATGGTGCAGGAGTGCGGTTCACAACAAACGCTAACACTTCAGGAAATCATCAAGGTATATGACCATTTAATGACTATCTGAATAGAAGCAAAGACTTGAGGGTTGTTTGTGGTGCTGCTATATGTCCCATAATAACATTGTCCTGAGGAAGAGGTTAGGCAGGGCCCACAGAAACTAGAAGATATGGCCAGACCATAGGAATTATTGCTCATACGGGCTCAAGTTGATCAGGCTATGACCAGATACTGGGACAATATGCACTTGGATTGCAGATGACGCTGCACTGCTTGACAGGTCTTTAGGTAATCAGTGGGCAAATGCCAACACTTGGTTCAAGAGAAGGGAAAGTCATCTTTGCACATACTGAAGCAGCAAATAGATTCCTTGCTAATCTAAATGAGCCAGAGGAGGAGGTTAAGGATTGTAAACTTAACCTGAGCAAAATGGTCACACCCAACACAAGCCACTGGTAACAGTTGCAACTGACAAATGGTCCTGGCATGAGCTGCGTACCAGCAAGACATGCATCAGGATATGGAGATTGTGTGGGGTGACTGCAGATAAGGTTAAGGAAACAGCGGAAAGGTTTGAGCCAAAAGGCACACAAATTGGAACAGCGGAAGAGAAGTGGTGTAACTTAAAGAACATTTTGATCTGAGAAGCTGAGATGGTATGTAGACATGCTAAACTGGGAAGACCACAGTCTCATGAAGAATGGTAGTTTAACAAGAAGGTGCAGAAAGAAATAAGAGAAGCCAGAAAAGTGATGTAAAATAACTCTTTGCAAAAAGAAGTTGCCACCTATAAAGCCCCCAAGCGAGCAGCAAAGCAAGCAGTCAAAGGCAAGAAAGCTAACTTTAGGCAAGCTCTATGACAGGGGTGGCCAGTCTGAGCCTGAGAAGGAGCCAGAATTTACCAATGTACATTGCCAAAGAGCCACAGTAATACATCAGCAGCCCCCCATCAGCTCCCCCGCGTCCAGCCCCCAGTGCCTTCCACCCGCCAGCAGCCCCACCAATCAGCATCTCCCACTCACTCCCCACACCTCCCACAATCAGCTGTTTCGCGTGCGCAGGCTCTGGGGAAGAGGCAGGGGCCATGGGGGCAGGGGTGGAGTGGGGGCAGAGCAGGGAGTTGAGCAGTGAGCACCACTGGCACATTGGAAAGTTAGTGTCTGTAGCTCCAGCCCCAGAGTCAGCACCTATGCAAGGAGCCTCATATGGATCCGGAGCCACAGATTGGTCACCCCTGCTCTATGAGATGAACAGTTGCTCTCAACTTTCCAAAAAAAAAAAAAAAAAAAAAAAAAAAAAAAGTATATGCGATCATGTTCTATTCTTTATGAATGGTATGTTCATGAATCTATGAACAAGAAACAAAAAGGAGGAAAAAGAGGGAACATACCATTCATAAAGAATAGAGGGGGCAGACTGCTTGTGATGGAAGACACGTAAGTGACGGTGAGAACACTGCGAGGATATACTTAACCAGAATCCTTTATATGCTACACTACCATCATGTGAACCAATTATTACAGATGTTGATCTGTCAGAGGCAGATGTCAAGGCTGCAATGCTGAAGACGGTACCTGGAAAAGAAGCAGGACTGGACAAAGTCACAACAGAAATCATCAAAGTCTTGAGAAAGGTTGGTGTATGCTGGTTTACCGGAGTCCTGCATGAAGTCTGAAAAAAGAGAAGAAAATCCCAGGAGAGTGGAGAAAGTCCATACTGGTACTGATATACAAACAAAAATGTAACATACAGGACCAGTCAGAGTACCAAGGAATCAAGTTGCTATCCCACTGCATGAAAGTGTACAAGAGAATTAGATATTGTCACATTTGCTGAATAGTGGAGCCCATTTTAGGAAAGGAGCAGTTTGGTTTTAGAAAAGGAAAAGGGACAACAGGTGGTGTGGTCGTTGATAGACAGTTGGTGGAAAAGAAGCTGGAAGGAAAGATTGAGCATATCTGGGCTTGCATCCATTTGGAGAAAGCATCCAACGAAGCATCTGGGCGACTGCTGGTGCTTCTGCTACAATTTTATAGGGTACTGGAGGATCTTGTCCAGATGGTGATGGGTTTGGCTCAACTAGGTCTACTTCTAGGGGTTACAGAGCTCAGTGGAGTAGCCTTTTAGTTCTTTATAACTGACAGAGGGCAACACTTGCATAGTCTTTTATACTATTAAGTCTAAAATGTACAATTATATTTATGATAGTAGTGCCTGGAGGCCAAACAAGAATGGACTCTATTGTGCTAGGCACTGTAAATACATAGAATTTAGTTTATGGGTTCTGGGATTTAAAGTACGGGTATGCATATACCTTTCTCCACTCTAGAAGTTACCTATTATTACAAGTTGTAAATTATGTTAAAACATCCTTCCTATTTTATCAACATCTTATTATGAAACCAACTGAGCATCTGGTACCTTTCTGCAAGATATTAGATACCCGAGATAAGAGTAATAATTTTCATTTCATTTTCAGTTGGTGATTTGAAAGCATTTTACAAATAAAGCCCCAGACACCCCTGTGAGATAAGTAGGCAAAAATATTCATTTTACAGAGTAGAAAGTTGAGAGAGAGGTTAAGTGACTTGACCAAGGTAATAGCACCTCAGTAGGGGAACTCTGAATAGAAGGCAGGCTGTCCTGAGACCCACACCCTACTGTTCCTAAGTATTTTTATACCTTTGGGAATAAGTATTACCTTCAGAGGAAACTTTGTTAAGAAACTAATTTAATACCTATAGATGTGCCAATTCTAGGTTAAGCTAAAAATCAAGTAGTTAGAACTTTTGCCTGCTACAGTTTGTTTCTTAAGAGTAAAATAACTATACAAGAAGCCGCAGGTAGGTAAGAATACCACATTTCTATAGAAATGTTCAGAGATGGTCAAAGGTGGGAATTGCTAGGAAAACTCTTGCGTCAGTTTCCCGGTAGTTTTATACTGTTATTATTTCTTATATTTCCTAGCCAAAACTACTTTAAAAATATGGACACTTCTCGGTGTCTTTGGGGACGCAATATACTCAATACTCAACCTCTCTGAGGGACATCTTTAGCATAAGAAGAAAATAGAAATAGGACCATCTACATTCCTAAATTGTGCTTGCTGTCATATTGGAGGGAACAGTATTTCTTTCACTTAAGTAGTAGAATTAACATGGATTTTTGTTTTTAAAATGGTATCTAGAAGTATTTGCCCTCAAGCTTGGTTTTTCAAATTGAAATTAATATGTAAAGATAATTCTTACCTTGAGCCTTTAGTCTACTTAGTGTTTAAACATTTTCATTACAAAAACACAACTCCAATTGCCATGAGGTACTAGCTGTTCACCTTTGCACAAAAGCAGTAGCTTTTCATGTTGCAATTAATTTACAAAAGTAGTAGTAATTCCTCCCTCCCCCACATTGGACAAAACTTCAGTAACATTCCAGCCACCAAAGCTGATGAGGTTTTGTTCTCTTCTGCCCTCTCAAGCGGTAGTGATATTTTTCTCATTTTTATCCAATTTTTATCCAACCCTCGCTCCCTCAATGGCCCTTTGTTAGGTCTCTTCCCTCTAATTGCTGAATGCAGTTTCCTTCTACAGGCTGCCAAGCAATTACTTGAAGAAGCTCCTCTGTAGGAGGAATGTGTAGTACTCACCTTCCCAGGCCCAGGACTTAAGCCTATAACATGGCAACTTGTCTACCAAGCCAACACCATGTTACCCATGTTTACTAGCAATAAGATCAGCCTCAGAAAAGGATATGAAAGGCATTTTTAAATAAATGAGGAGAAATTAAGGTGTTAACTATTCCTCTTCCACTTTTTTGGGGCAGCCTCCATGCCTTTCTTGAAGCCATAAGTCATTTCCTTTCCTATCCCAAGGATCCATCTGGGGTGGAGACAGTGGCTATAGTCAATACTACTGGCTGGGTTGGCAAGTGAGGTTTCTAGAGCACAATCAGCTCAGTTCCTTTTTTGGGCATTACCTCGTTACCAGAAAAGACCAACTTAATTCAGCCAATACAGCCCAGGTTTCTCCTTTAAAGCAATTACTAATGCCTAGCTATCAGTGAATCAGCTGGTAAGGATTAATAGACTCCTTTCCCGCCTCAAGACCAATCTGTGTGCTCCTCCTTGCCACATTATTGGAATTGTCAATTTGAAGGTTACCAGAAGCTCCCACAGGGCAATTCCAATAGCAACATTTTAACAATTAAAGTGTATCATCTCTGAAATAAATTAGCTATTATTGTTTGTGTATTTACCCACACTATATTGATCTCTTAGTGTGTCCTGGTTTGAACTGGAGCAGGCTCATCGCACAGGAATTTTGGTGCAAGGGTGGGGGAGAGAGGAGAAATTTCTTTTGTGGCTTTTTTAGAATCATAGAATATCAGGGTTGGAAGACACCTCAGGAGGTCATCTAGTCTAACCCCCTGCTCAAAGCAGGACCAACACCAACTAAATCATTCCAGCTGGGACTTTGTCAAGCAGGCCTTAAAAACCTCTAAGGATGGAGATTCCACCACCTCCCTAGGTAACCCATTCCAGTGCTTCACCATCCCCCTAGTGAAATAGTGTTTCCTAATATCCAACGCAGACTTCCTCAACTGCAACTTGAGACCATCACTCCTTGTTCTGTCATCTGCCACCATTGAGAACAGCCAAGCTCCATCCTCTTTGGAACACCCCTTCAGGTAGCTGAAGGCTGCTATCAAATCCCGCTTCACTCTTCTCTTCTGCAGAATAAATAAGCCCAGTTTCCTCAGCTTCTCCTTGTAAATCATGTGCACCAGCCCCCTAATAATTTCCGTTACCCCCCGCTGGACTCTCTCCAATTCATCCACATCCCTTCTGTAGGGGGGGGACCAAAACTGGAGACAGTACTCCAGGTGTGGCCTCACCAGTGCCAAATAGAGGGGAATAAACACTTCCCTCGATCTGCAGGCAATGCTCCTACTAATACAGCCCAATATGCGTTTCCCTTCTTGGCAACAAGGGCACACTGCTGACTTATATCCAGCTTCTCATCCACTGTAATCCCCAGATCCTTTTCTGCAGAACTGCTGCTTAGCCAGTCGGTCCCCAACCTGTAGCGGTGCATGGGATTCTTCTTTCCTAAGTGCAAGTCTCCACACTTGTCCTCGTTGAACCTCATCAGATTTCTTTTGGCCCAATCCTCCAATTTGTCTAGGTCACTCTGGACCCTATCCCTACCCTACAGCGTATGTACCTCTTCCCCCCAGCTTAGTGTCATCTGCAAACTTGCTGAGGGTGCAATTCATCCCATCATCCAGATCATTAATAAAGATGTTGAACAAAACCAGCCCCAGGACCGACCCCTGGAGCACTCCACTTGATAACAGCTGCCAACTAGACATCAAGCCATTGATCACTACCCACTGAGCCTGACAATCTAGCCAGCTTTCTATCCACCTTATAGTCTATTCATCTAATCCATACTTCTTTAACTTGCCGGCAAGAATACTGTGGGAGACCATATCAAAAACTTTGCTAAAGTCAAGATACATCACATCCACCACTTTCCCCATATCCACAGAGCCAATTGTCTCATCATAGAAGGCAATCAGATTGGTCAGGCATGACTTGCCCTTGGTGAATCCATGTTGACCGTTCCTAATCATCTTCCTCTCCTCCACGTGCTTCAAAATGTATTCCTTGAGGACCGGCTCCATAATTTTGCCGGGGACTGACGTCTGTAGTTCCCCGGGTTCTCTTTCTTCCCTTTTTTAAATACGGGCACTATATTTGCCTTTTTCCAATCATCTGGGACCTCCCCCGGTTGCCATGAGTTTTCAAAGATAATGGCCAATGGCTCTGCACTCACATCAGGCAACTCCCTCAGCATCCTGGGATGCATTAGATCCAGACCCATGGACTTGTGCATGTCCAGCTTTTCTAAATAGTCCTTAATCTGTTCTTTCACCACTGAGGGCTGTTCACCTCCTCCCCATACTGTGTTGCCCAGTGCAGCAGTCTGGGAACTGACCTTGTCTGTGAAGACCAAGGCAAAAAAAGCATTGAGTACTTCAGCTTTTTCCACATCATTTGTCACTATGTTGCTTCCCCCATTCAGTAAGGTCTATTGGGTTTAATTATAGGTGGAGCTGGAGCTGTAGGGCTGCCTATTAAGACTGCCTGACACTTTACATTATAAAACCCTGTTTTCAGTTGCTTATAACTTTGCCAAATTGTTTAGTCTGAAATGTTTACATGCTGGATCTTTTCTTCTGGCTGAGTTTTTATTTTTGGAAAATTTCAATCAAACTGGGTCAGCAGTTTCTGAGAACTAGGCTAGGGGAAAGGGTTTTGTCCATATTAAAGATCTTTAACAACTTTTTCTTTAAAAAAAAATTACTGTCCCCAGGCTTTGGAGCAGGACCTTAACCAGGGGTGGCCTTGTGGTCTGGGATGTGGCTTTTGCCATCCCCATTATAAACCCCAAGAGTTTGACTAAGCAATCTGCCTTAGCCCTGGTCTACACTGGGTGGGGGATCGATCTAAATTACGCAACTGCAGCTGCATGAATAACGTAGCTGAAGTCGACATACTTAGATCTACTCACTGCGGTGCCTTCACTATGGTGAGTCGACCGCTGCCACTCCCCGTCGACTCTGCCTGCACCTCTCGCGGCGGTGGAGTACAGGAGTCGATGGGAGAGAGCTCGGGGATCGATTTATCGTGTCTACACTAGACACAACAAATCAACCCCTGCTGGATCGATCGCTGTCCTCTGATCCGGCGGATCCAGTGGGTAGTGTAGACATACCCTTATATGCTTATTAGAGGCTTTAACAGACAAAAATCTGTGAAGATTCTATCCTTACTGAACATGCCTGAGCCTCTCACTACTCATACGGCTGGCCAGAGTGTGCATGTGTTGTCCCCACAAAGCAAATGGAGCAGGCTCTATCTCCTCACAGCTCTGTGACCAGACTGTGCATATACTATCTCTGAGCAACTGAGAATGCTCCAGTCCTGGGCTACAATGGCAAAACTAGACTTTTCCTGTAGTAGCTGGGCAGGGCAGTAGAACTGAAAGAAGGAGCCTCTTTCCCCTGTGTTCTCAATAACCCCTATGCTGGCAGCTAGGGAGAGTGGAAGAGGAAGCTGTTTGTTTTGAATGCAGAGGGGACAAAAGGCAGACCAGGGGAGGGAAAGGAGTAGATTGGGTCAAGAAGTCTGATGAGACTGGGACTGGTTGGGCAAGGAGACTGGGAGACAGAGATGGATGGGAGAACACTTTCACTGCACAGAATGGACGATTCCCAGGGAATGCATCAGAGCTGTATAATGAAATAGGCTGTTGCCTCTAGAATCCCTGCCTCATTTGTTGAAGAAGTTGGAGAGTGTGTACTATTTGAAGTGCTAAGGACAGGTGGGTCTAGGCCTGCCCAAAACTAAAGGCCCTTCCCTCAATTAAGGGTGAGGAACGACAGATCCCAGGCAACAAATGATGTCTAGAGACAACAAATGAAAAAAAAAGGAGTGGGAGCGGGGTCAAAGGTTGAAAATCAGAGATCCAGAGTGGGATGCTCAACAGAGAACCCCCAACAGCACCCACTGCTCCTCAAAGTGTCTAGGGAGTCAGTGGACACTGCCTAGAGGAACTCTGCCTGGAGGCGTGATTGTATAAGGGATCAGAAATAGATCCCGCACTCACAGAGCATCACTCTGTTCAGTTTCCTCCCCCTGGTGTGATGGATGGCCCATCTTGGCCAGTGCCAGAAGAAGGTTGAGGAAGAGGTCCTGTGCCATGGATGGGAGGTGAAGAGAAAAGTGCAATCAGAACCACAGTAAGAAGTTTTGGAGGAGTCAGAAGAGGGGCTGCAATCTGATGCACCCTACATAGATGTGTGCCAGAGTCTCCCTCTCACTGCAGAAGGGACATGTGTCCAGGGAGTTTGTGAACCATGCCTGTGCTCACAGTTGGGCGGAAGTGCCACCAACTAATATCCCCAGAGGGTAGTGGGACCAGAGTGGGGTGCCTACTGGGGTGTCTTGCCCTCCTTGGGAGGGAACAGGCCCCACCACTCAATCTCGGGAAAGGACATGAGGGTGAGGAAGTGGATGGGTGAAGTATGAGCACATGCATATGTTCCCTGTGCACGGTTCAGAAACAGACTCTCTCAATATTGTGCAGCTGGCTCAGGTGACCTGTTGGGGGTAGGCGGGGAGGCCTACAGGGCAATGGCCCCATGGCAAGTTCCAGAGGGTCAGGGGTGAGTGAGGAGCACCCTCCCACAGGATTCGCTTGAAGAAAGCGAGAGAAGCAGGAGGCAAAGCTGCCCTCACCTCCTGGAGCACACAACAGGGGACATGCAGGGTGCACAGCCCCATGCACTGGTAGAGTGTTGTGGGGTCCACCCACTCTCTCTGACTGTAGTCCAGAAGATCTCCAAGGCTTGTTATACCAGCTCAGCCCCCTGCCGCCCCTTCTCTGAGGCCCTGCCCCCTACTCCCTCCAGCCCCCCTCCCTCCAGTGCTGGATGAAATGAAGCAGCAGGCCGAATCCAGGCCATAGGTTTGCCTTAAACAGTTTATAAAGCCAACAGTTTCACCTTATTTATTAGTATCATTCCAATTAAATGAAAGTGCAAAGGGTGGGTGGTTTCAGTCAAATTCTTAATGGACGCTTGGCTCTTACGTTCCTCTTCAGCAGCCTGATCAAAAAGGCAAGGGCTGAATACTCCTGAATGTTGACCTGCCTTGGGGTATAGAGATACACTGGTGGAGCAGTTAGGGGCGGGGGGAGAAAATGGTATGGGTACTACCACTGCCCATACGCTACCTGTAAATTGGATTCCTAGACTGTAAAGCCTGAATGGACCACTGTGATCATCTCATCTGATCTTCTGCATAAAATGGCCATAGAACTTCCCAAAATAATTCCTGTTTGGGATAGAGCATATATCTTCGAAAAACATCCAATCTTTATATATCGCCAGTGATGGACAGTCCAGGGTAAATTGTCCCAATGCTTAATTATTCTGTTAAAAATGTATGCCTTATTTTGTCTAGCTTCAATTTCCAGATATTGGATCTTGCTATACCATTATCTGCCAGATTCAAGAGCCCATTATCAAATATTTGTTTCCAATGTAGGTACTTATAGACTGTGATTAAGTCACCCCTTAACCTGCTCTTCAAGATAAAAAGATTGAGCTTCTTGAAAGCTTATGCTCTAATAAATTTGTTAGTCTCTAAGGTGCCACAAGTACTTCTGTTCTTCTTGATTCTATTATAAATCATGTTTTCCAATGAGGATGGAGGATTGTCTTAAGGGAATCAATAATTAGGCCAGTTAAAATAAACAAAGCAAGGCATTTTCTACTGTTATGTCTTTTTATAAATAAACTATTAGGAAGGAGATTGATGTCACTGAATTCTGAACAGGTATGAGAAAATATAATATCTGATAACTTTCATAAAATGGTCTGTAATGAATAGAACTCCTCTATAAATATATAGACTGGTAAGTCTTTCTCCTAGCCCTCACTTATAGAATGAGAGGACAGAAATTAACTGCTGCGTGTTCCAGTGAAATGTCTGAAACCACAGTTATAGAATAAATATGAAAGAATTAAGAGTTAGCTTAAATTTGGTTAAGAAAATATGTGTGTTGTAAAGAAAGGCCCAGACTAGCAAGAAAAAGGAAGGCCTGAAAGCAGAGTCATAAGGCCAGAAGGAATGAAGTAGAGAAAATGTCTGGTTCAAAAAATAACTAATGAAATAATGGGAAATTTCTAAGAAGAAGGGTTCTGACCAGTAGGGGTGACTGCAGATGGTTTTAAATAAGACTTAGACTTTGTCTACACTGCACTTTCGTAAGTAAAACTTTTGTCATTCAGGGGTGTGAAAAAACACTTCCCCGAACAACAAAAGTTTTACAGATGAAAAGCGTGGGTGTGGACCGTGCTTTGTCGGCCCTCACTCTCTCCCACTGACAGAGTGGCTATATTGTGCACCTTTTAGCAGCACGGCTGCAGCAGCACAGCTAAGGTGTGTAGTGTAGACATAGCCAGAGTATCTTAGAAGGAACCAACATGGCCCTTTCCACCCCACTTATCAGTGTTGCCTCAAAAATTAGGGCCTATGTGATCCCTGGTGCAATGGAAAAACTGTTGGTCAGCAGGAAGGAGGGGAAAAGATAGGGAGGAATGGCCTTGAGGAGAAAGGGGGTTTTAATCCGGACAAGACTTATAACTGGACCTAAGGGTGAACTGTCTCAAATTGTTTCTTAACTGGTGTTGATAATTGGCAATGACATCACTTGTTCGTTAAAAGGCATTAAAAAGTAAACTCTTAAAGGATTCATTGCCGATACCTGCCTGACCAAGCTGGAGCTGACCAATATGTGTCTAAGCATCACTGGGGTCAGCCCGTGTTTAAGTATCTTGATCAAATGCTTATAACTGTTTTGTTACTGTTTGGATGTAGTAAATTGGTTATTAGTAAAGCATGTTTAGCACATTTGGCCTCTGGATTTAATAAAGGAATTTATGGTTAAATTAGTGTCATAGTAAGACCCCTACATACATTATAATTCCAGCACTAGTTCATGATTTTTCCACTTCTTTGTCCTAGCTATGGGCAGAACCTGTCAGCCAGAATCACCCATTAATTTCTGTTCAGCAGGGGAGTATTTTCCTGGAAGCAGCATTAATCTTCCATAAAGCGAGCGAGGGCAAAGGCCGCTAACTCCCACTTGTGGGTGATGAGTAAGAGACTTTCCCTAACATAGGCTGGGGATAATTTTCTGAAACTTTTCTTTTTAATAGACTAAGTATTCCATGCCTTTAGGGCTGGAAAGAAGCCGTGGAAAGGTAACGCCCTGCCGTCCTCGGCACAGCTCCAGCGCCTCCGCTCCTGCTCCCCCCAGGGCCAGGAAGCAGCAGCTGGGTGAAATTAACGAGCCTCCGGTGTCTTTGGCGCCTGAAGCCGCCACTGCTGTCAGTCGCGCGCCGCGGGGAAGCGCCTAGCGGAGGCAGGCGCCGGACAAGCCTGGCGGGCGAGCAGCTTTGGTGGCGCGAGGTGGGAAATGGCGGCAGGACGGAGAAGCCGGGCACGCGCTTGTGCGCCCGGGGAGGGGCTGGGCGAGCAGGGGCCGCGCAGGCTGCTCCGAGGGGCGGAATCACGGCCGCGCGCGCACCTGGGAGGGTCTGTTTGCAGCCCCCCTCCCCCGCCAGCGAGCGCGACGCGGGGGAGGGGCCCGCCCCTCCTCCTCGGCGTGAGCGCGCAAGGCCGGGGCGCTCGCGCCGCCTTCCTTGCTTTAGCTCAAAGGCGAGCGCACCGGCCAGGGCTGCCGCTACGCGCGTGCGCAGTGCAGGCGCGACCTTTCCCCGGCAAACCCGGTCTCGTTCAACTTCCGGTGCAAAGAACCCACGCGCTTCCGGAGAGCGGCCGGGCGGGCTGGAGACTCCGGAGTGAAGCGGCGGCCGGGGCCCCCCGTCATGGAGAGGTGAGCGCGGCAGCCGAGCGGGGCTCCCCCCGCTGCCACGGGGGCTCCGCGCCCTGGCGCTCGCTTCTCCCGCCTCCCCCGAGGGGTTACAGCCCGTGAGAGCCGGCGAGCGGCAGGGAGCCCGGGGCGGGCGCGGCCCTTCCCTCTCGCCTGCCGGCTCGGAGCCGTCTGCGTCTGGGGAGCAGTGGGGGGTCTGTCCCTGCAAACGCTGCGGGAACCGGCTCCGGGGCCTCCTCACAGGCCGGCCCCCTACCGCGCAGGTTTCCCAGAGAGGCTCGCTGGAGTGATGGCAAACGCTGGGGGAGCAGTAAATAACGGTGTGGGCCAGATCAGTTATATAGGCCCCGGGGTGTCATGTGAACAGAACAGATTATAAAGCCAGAAAGGGCTGTTGTGCTCTCTGGTCTGACCTCCTGCATAACCTGGGCCGGGCCATAGGACTTCTCCAAAATAAATCTTGCTGCCTCAAGTCCAGTTGCTCAGGTTGAACTAGAGCATATCTTTTTGGGAAGATATCCAGTCTTCATTTTTAAATCTTCCAGTGGTGCAGATTCCACCGTAACCCTTGGGAAATTGTTCTAATGGTCCGTTACTGCACACGTTTTTAACAATGGGGACAGTTTTAGTCTGAATTTGTCTAGTTTCAACTTCAAGCCATTGGATCTCATTTTATGCAACACCATACATTTAGGACCAAGAATTCAGGTCTTTATTGTGCAAATCAGGGACTCTGAAAGGAGCTACTAGAATAATTTGAGGCCTGGAAAATCTGCCTTGCAGTGAGATGATAAAAAAGTTAAAACTTGTTTATCTAGGAGACGGTAAAGAGGTGACTTGATCATGGCCTACAAATATCTATATAGGGAAGAATCATCTGATGATAGATGGGTCTTTAATCTGTCTGAAACAGATACAATATATCCAGTGGTTGGAAGTCTGAGTTTGTCTAGCTTCAGCTGAAAATAAGATAATTAATCAATAGAACAATGTATCCGTGGACATGCTGGATTCTGTATCTCTTGAAGTCTTTACATCAAAACTGGATATTTTTCTAAAATATATACTATAGCTCAAATAGAAGTTACTGGATGAGGTTCTTGGGCCTAGTCTGTTGTACGAGACCTCAGACTAAATGAGAGGTGGGCAAACTATGGCCCGTGGGCCACATCCAGCCCACAAAACTGTCCTGCCTGGCCCTTGAGCTCCTGGCCGGGGAGGCTAGCTCCCACCCCTTCCCTTGCTGTTCCCCCTCTTCCCACTTTCAGCTCACCACGCCGGCAGCGCTCTGGGTGGCTTGGCTGGCTCCAGCCAGGCCACGCAGCTGTGAGCTCCTGCTGCTCCGAGCAGCATGGTAAGTGGGCAGGGAGCAAGGGGGTTGAATATGGGGCAGGGGTTCCGGGGGGCAGTCAGGGGACAGGGAACGGGGGCGGTTGGTTGGGAGGAGGTTCGGGGGGGGCGATCAGAGGATGGGGAACGGGGGGGTTGGATAGGTGTGGGAATCCCGGGGTGCCTGTCAGGGGGTGGGGATGTGGATAGGGTTCGGGGCAGTCAGGGAGCAGGGGGATCAGATAGTGGGTGGGGTCCCGGGGGGGTGGTTGGGGCATAGGATCCTGGGAGGGGGCGATCAGGGGACAACGAACAGGATGGGTTGGGGAGTTTTTAGGGGGGCGGGAAGTGCGAGGGGGCAGATTGGGGAGGCACAGCCTTCTCTATCTGGCCCTCCACACAGTTTCACAATCCCGATGTGGCCCTTGGGCCAAAAAGTTTGCCCTCCCCTGGACTAGATGGTAGTCTGTTCTGGATGTAAAATCTATTAAGCTCCATGCTACACGGTGCATGTAAATTGACTTCTGGGGCTCTGTAGCCTTGGCAGTTTTCCACATAGATTAGGAACCCCATGGACATGAGATATTTTGGAGCCTATGTAGAGTTAAGCACTGTACAAGATTTCTACTGAAAGTGGAAACTAAATCATTCTCTCCCCAAAACACTGGTCAACTTCTTGGATGTATGCTGAACCAAAATATCTAGGAAAACATACTAGAAGTGAGATCGCTTCACTATTTTTTTTTATTTTAAACTTCCTAGTTCTTGAACACATCTGATTTGCTTAAATGGACCCAGAAAAAAACTGCCGTATTGTAAGATCAGCAAGATTTGTAATCTCAGGCAAATTTGTTCAGTTTTTCTGAGGATAGCCAGTCTAATTTTGAATATGAAAGAGACTAATATCTGCTTATAATAGTATTAGAGAGAGGGTTCAGTGCAGCTTAGGGCAAGTCTACACTACAAATTTATAGCGACATGGCTGCTGCTCTCCCTTGGCTTAATAACTCCACCTCTTCGAGAGGTGATAGTTATGTTGGTGTGAGAAGCTGTCCTGCTGACAGTGTGCTGTGTACACCGGCCCTTAGGTTGGTATGACTATGTTGCACAGCGGTATAAATAATCCACACAAATAATTTTATAGTGCAGAGCAGGTCTTGGTTTCAATTTCTGACTTGTAGAGTTTAAGAAAAATTATATATTCATTTGAAGAGGAAACAGTCTAAAATAATTAAAGTTACTTAGTATTCCATCTGTAGCTTCTCTATTGTATAGAACATTTGCATAAGAAATAGATTTTAAAAATTCTTTGCATAAATATGCCATGTTAAAGCTTTTTGCACAACTTTCTCAAAGTACTCTGACTAATGGCTTAAACCAGGAGTGGCCAAACAGTGGCTCGCAAGCCCTATGCTGCTCTTTTACAGTTAAAGTGTGGCTGGTGGAACGTCCCCATTCTCTGTCTGCCAGACTGTGGGAGGGAACTTGTGGCTTTTGTCCTACAGAGGAGTGGTGGGGCTAGGTGCTTGCCAGAGACGACTGGTGCCTGCTGAGAGTGGGGCAGAGGCGGATTAGCCACTTGGGCTATGCCCAAGGGCCCTGGCTAATTGGGGGGCCCCGTGCCCCGACCCGCTCCGTCCACCTGTGCGGTGCTCCTGCGGGGGAACGGGGTCGGGGCCCAGGGGAGCTTGCCTTGCTCTGCCCGCCTGCCTGGTGCGCCTGTTGGGGCATGGGGGCTTCCCCTGTTCCCCAGCAGGAGTGCTGGGTGGGGCAAGCCCCTGCGCCTTGACCCCATTTCCCTGACAGGAGCGCTGTGGGGGAGATGCGGGTGGACTGCAGGTGGAAGGGGTGGGGAAGGGCCCCCACTTGCTCTGGCCCAGGGCCCCATGAAAATTTAATCCCCCTCTGAAGTGGAGGGGCACAATTTAAAGGTTCAGCCCCCTCTACAGCTCCAGTCATGTCCCCCCCAGGCATGCCCGCCTCTTATCCTCATTGGCCCCTCCTGGAGCTCAAGCCCTGAGACCTCCATCCCCACAGGGCAGAAGCCCCACCGCGGGGTTGAAACCTTGTGCCCCAACAGGCGCCTCCCATCTGGCTGAAGCACCAAACCCTGACAAGTACCTCCTATGAGACTGAAGCCCTGAGATCCCCTTCCATGCGGGGCTGAAGCCCTGAGCCCCAGCAGGTGTGCCTTGGCTCTCAGACCTCTGAAGATTGTCTGAGCCGCATATGACAGTCAATAAGTTTGACCACCCTGGCTTTAACACTGCAGCCTCATCAGCATTATGAGAATCAAGTGCTCCACCAGAATTTTTTAAGTAAAGTCTATTGCTGGATAGATATCAGTATTTGGAGTTCCAGATTTAAGTTTTTCTTTTTTCTTTTTAATTGGATTTTTGAGTTAGTCCCATAAAGTTACTAACAAATTTATTTGAGCATAAGCTTTCGTGAGCTACAGCTCACTTCATCGGATGCATTCAGTGGAAAATACAGTGGGGAGATTTATATACACACACAGAGAACAGGAAACAATGGGTTTTATCACACACTGTAAGGAGAGTGATCACTTAAGATGAGCTATTACCAGCAAAAGGGGGGGGGGAGAAGGGAGGCACTGTTTCTCAGATGTTCTTGTCAACTGCTGGAAATGGCCCACCTTGATTATCACCACTAAAGGTTTCTTCCTCCCTCCCTCCCCCCCTCCCCCCCGCTGGTAATATCTCATCTTAAGTGATCACTCTCCTTACATTGTGTATGATAAAACCCATTGTTTCATGTTCTCTCTGTGTGTATATAAATCTTCCCACTGTATTTTCCACTGAATGCATCCGATGGAGTGAGCTGTAGCTCACGAAAGCTTATGCTCAAATAAATTGGTTAGTTTCTAAGGTGCCACAAGTACTCCTTTTCTTTTTGCAAATAGAGACTAACATGGCTGCTGCTCTGAAACCTGTCATAAAGTTACTGGCTACTCTTCTCAACCTTTTGGGAAATGTAATCTGAATGTGTTTGTTTTTAGCAACTATATTCTTGTTTTGTAGGAATGAATTTGGAGAGATGTCATCCCCACAAGATGTAGATGTGACCCGATCTACTCGGAAACAGAGCTCTAAAAAAAGAGTTTCTAGTATCCATTTCCTGTCAGGGTTTTTTTTCTGCCTGTTTTAAAGGGTATACAAATTTTGATTGCTGAATGCAGCAGTTAACTTTTCATGGTTTTGAGTATAGTAAATGAAGGCTTTCCAAAAATTGATTTCTTGTCAGTTGGAGTACTGTAAAACATATTCCTTTAATTTTATACACATTTGAAGTCACAAGTTACGTTGAAGTGTACATTAAAAATTTAATTTCTGAGAACTTTATACCTACTGTTTTAAAAGTAACTTCTGTCTATAACTGAAAGAGTTTGGGGAAAACTTTTTTACTCTTTCAGTTAATTTGCTTGTGCACTCAACAGCAATTTGTGTTTCACTGTTTCCCCTATGTAGTCCTTCAGTTTTTCGTATTGTTCGCAGGAGGTTTTCATAGAGGAAAAAGGGGGATATTTTAAAAAATATAAAAATGTGATTGTTTTACAAGCACCAAGATTGGTTGGGTGGCTTGGGGTGTTTGAAGCTCCTGGAACATCTTGACTCCATGTTTTGTTTTATTTTTAACTTGACTTGGTTCTCAGTTAAGCCTCCCTTTTAAGAACTCTAAGTGAAACTAGAAAATCCAGGTTAGTTTCAGTTGGAAAATGAATATTATTGTGTATTTAGCAGCATACTACACCACCTTGCCTGTTTAGCAGAACTTTTTCAAGTGATTCTTTAGGACTAAACTGAAAGACAGTTGTATATTTATCGTAGTACAATTTTGCAATAATTTGTATTTTGTCTTGTAGAGTTCCCCTAGCTCCTCTGTTAAGTTTGTTTTAAACTTCAAAATATGTTCTAGGTTCTACGTCATTTTCATAATATACTTAGATCAGTGATTGAATAATGAATTTATCCATGATAGGTGGGAAGCTTATGCAAGAGTGTATATGAGCATAAGATATCATTTTCTGAAGAATTTTAGGGTTTGCTTTCAAAAATAGTTTTTATGTTTGAGAGAACAAATTTCTGTATGTGAATTAATGCAGTAATATTTTCCTGAAACTGAGAGCAAAGGAGTCCATCATGTCTGTTGTTGCTGGTAGCTCTCCTAAGCAACTACAGAATAAAACTAACAAGATGCTGGCCCTTTTCAGAATTCTGAAGAACAGCAGGGAAACCAGTAGGGAAATTGACAGGAATCATGTAAGTTTCATGTTGCTTGGCAAATCTAGAAACAATCACACACATGAGTTTTATGTATTGAGTAGGAGGAACCACAAAACAAATTGAGGAAAAGGTAGAGGAGTAGAGAATTCTTCTCCCCCACCCTCTCCAAAGCAACTAGCAGGCTTAGGTGACTAGAGAGCAGATGTAGAAAGCTCTTTTTTCTTTCTGTGGGGGGTGGAACTTCAGATTAAGCAGATACGTTCTAGCCAAAGGCTGATGTAATACTAATACCCTCCTTGATCCCAGCAACAGTGGGTCTGGAATACTTCCCAGAGGGTTTCTCCTAGACCTCTCACTGTGAGTCTCCCTCCATCCGCACACTCATCTTCACTATCTACCTCAGGTTAGTAGGCTTAACCATAGTCCTCTAGTTATTAAGCGTGTGGTAAATATTTCAAGCTTATCTAACAGGGACTATCTTTTAGCCTTGTTAAATGTAGTGGACTAGATGTACGTTCCTCATGGTATCTTAAGGATTTCTAAAGATGCTATTAGCAGAGATGGTTCATTTATAATATAAATCGCTCACAATATTTTTGTAGTGGACCTGAGATGAAGTTTAGGGCACTTTTTCTTAACGTGTCCACCAGTTCTTGCATCCCTGGATGACAGTCTTGGTAATGGAATATCAAGAGGCCAGATAGTTCCCCGAACTCCAGGGTCATTGCTTCGCCAGTTCTGTAAGTTTTGTTCTTTTCTTTCTCCCCTCTCCCTGCTTTCCTTCTTCAGTTCCATGTATAGTAAATTGTAATTCGTGATTACACAAACACTAAATGTTTTTTTTTTCTATATTTCTCACTATTCTATTTTACCTCAAACACTTTATTCTGTAATTGTCTTAAAGTTTGTTAGGGCTGAGACAATGTTTCTTTCTGTGTAGCAGCAGGTATGCTGATAAAGCTCAAATAATAATAGTAAACATAATGTTACCTAAACTTTGAGAGAGAAACAGTTCAGCTCCTGCCTTAGTTAACTGAATGTAGGACTTCATAAGTACATTTACAATCTTGGTTACTGATTTTTTTGGTAATAGAGCTCCATAGCCTTAAACTTTCTTTTTAGAAAAATATTGTTTTGCTTTTCAGTTACTCCACAAACACGAGGTTCCACAAAGCAGCTAGATATGTCTACCATCCTGGGAACAGGAGGGAAATCGCTTCAATTTACGCATACTCCTGGATTCTTTGGCCATCTGTCTACGGTATGAAATTATAGGGCATGTTGTTCTCCCTTCTTCGCTCATATGAACCTTATGAAAAGGTAGAAGTGCTTACTGTGTTCACATACATTTTGAAATAAGCAGGGTGGTTTGCTTTTAACCAGAGCTATTTAAATCACCAAGTTGAAAACCTCAATTTAAATCCTCAATTTTAATCTACTTTTCTATTTCTATTTCATATATTTTCTAAAGAGAAAGAGTGCTTTCTCAAAATGGTTAATATAACCATTAAAACTTGTTGCTTTATAACTAAATAGAGCCTTTACACTGGAGTTGGTACATCTTTCTGCTACGTAGGAGCAAAATACCAACATACTATATACATTTGTTAAGCAATTATATTGCTTAATATTTTCAGATTCCTATTGTACATTTTGAATGTTAGAAAATGGTATATTTCTTATTTATTATCTTTTTGCTCATGATTTGTATCAAGCTTCATTAGGATGATTACAATTTAATTAAACACACAACATATAAAGTTTTTTTTTTTTTTAAACAAAACAACCCTAAATGTTTTGGATATATAAACTTCTCTTATCAAAACATGTTTCATATTTACAACTAAACTATTAAAGGAACAGAGGGATTGACTGTAGTCAGTGAATTAAACTGATTATATCGGGTCAATCTGGGAAAACTTTTAGTACACCTAACTGAAAGTGACTGAAGTACAAGTTCCCACTTGCCAAAGTCTCTTAAAAATGAGACAACAGTCTTCTAAATTATTTAGGCTGTCCTTCAAACTTAAACTAGTAAGTCTCATCCCTCCCTCCACATATGGCTAGAAGGCAAAAAGGCAAAGAAATAATGTGGGAGTGGAATTTGAAAAACCGGTTGGAGAAGGACCTATGTTCACATTTCAGGAGGTGCTTAACATACTGCCATGAAGATGATGATGTCCGATTCCCTGTACTCATTGGTTCAGTGAGAATATCCTTCAGGGTCAGGGAAAAGACCTAATGGCAAATCACTGGGACCTGGCATGTAGTGTTGGTGATGGTAGTCATGGTGATGATTATTAGGATGCTTGTCATTGTGGTGAGGTGGTGATAGCTCCAGTCTCTGTCACTCTCAGCGGATTGCTGCTGTGCTCATCTGGGTAAGTTACCACACGTTTCCCCAGAAATAACCAAAAGTCCCATCAAACTTAAGTATTTTCCTTAGTCTGTTTGTACTGGGGCTGTCAAGTGATTAAAAAAATTAATCGTGATTAATTGCGCAATTAAAACAATAAAATACTATTCATTTAAATATGTTTGGATGTTTTCTACATTTTCAAATATATTGATTTCCATTACAACACAACAGTGCTCACTTTGTTTATTTTTATTACAAATATTTGCACTGTAAAAAAAAAAAGAAATATTATTTTTCAGTTCACCTAATACAAGTACTGTAATGCAATCTCTTTATCTTGAAGGTTGAACTTACAAATGTAGAATTATGTGCAAAAAAATAACTGCATTCAAAAACAAAACAACGTAAAACTTTAGAGCCTACTTCTTGTTCAGCCAATCTCTCAGACAAACAAGTTTGTTTAATTTGCAGGAAGATAATGCTGTCCACTTCTTGTTTACAAAGTCACCTGAAAGTGAGAACAGATGTTCGCATGGCACTGTTGTAGCCACTGTCGCAAAATATTATTAAAATACTATTTTTGCTTAACATTTTTACAGTGCAAATATTTGTAATAAGAATAATATAAAGTGAGCAATGTACACTTTGTATTCTGTTATAACTAAAATCAATATATTTGAAAATGTAGAAAAAAATCCAAAAATATTTAATTTAAATTGGTATTCTATTTAAGTGTAATTAAAATGCAATTAATCATGATTAATTTTTTAATCGCGATTAATTTTTTTTTAGTTAGTTGCATGAATTAACTGATTAATTGGCACCCCTAGTTTGTACACTTTCTTTCATTTTGTTGCTGTTCTATCTTGTAACCTCACCTGAAGCCTTGAAAGCTCCTCATGAACAGTTTTAATTCAAACTGTTTTATGTCACTTTTTGGTTCTGTTCTGTGAACCCCCCACCCCTCCTCCAACAGCTGTCTTAAGTTGCTTGTATGTTAAAATTATTCTGCTGCTTTTCACTCACTTTGGACAACTTAAAACTTCAGTCCAAGTTACGGTTTGACATAATAAGGTTTCGGGAGAGAGGAGGATACATATTTTAAGAGTGAATGAAATTTTGCATCCTTCTCATTAGATTAGAAAATCATGTACATCCAGACTTGTACCTTTTTAAAGGTAAATCTGTCATATCTAAAAGCTGAGTCATTTTTTAATTTCTAGAGCTACTCTGCTTGTATCCATAAGAAATAATCATAGACTGAAGTAGCTTTAAAGCTCCTGATTGTATAAAATTGCTTTTATTTTTCTCTGTTGTGTTTTAGTTGGATGACAGCAATTGGACAGCTGCACTCACACCTCAGCATACAGGAATGTTCACAAACCTAGACTTGTGCAATGTGATAGAGGATGTCACCATGAGTGCTGTTCTGTTGCGTGAGGATGATCCTGGAGAAGCTGGTGAGATGACTTTGAGTTTTCACAACAAAATTAAAATGAAACCATTATTATTTTGTGCAATTATTAGATGCATGTTCTGCTTCCCTATTGTAATGTTTTTCCAGAATATCCTTGCCTGACCTCTTCTCTCCCCCCCCCCCCCCCACCATTCCTTCTCCTTGCTGGCTGAAGACGATACTTTGTGAACTTTCTTGAGATTGAAATTGCCTTCAGGAAATCTGTTAATCATTATTGAGAGAAAAGAGTTCCTTAGAACATGGAGTCACAAATTGTCTGTCAGTTCTAGAGATGTAAGGTGTAAAATAGCTGTATCTTACGGAGCTAGGCTCTTTTGGTGTATCTTTAAAGCTTTCTCATACGACCAGTCTATAGCAAAAGTTGTGGTATAATTGCTGTGTGACTTAAGATCTGTAACATTGAGAATCTACCTTTTATGTAATTCACTTTCTTAGTTGCGATGGTAAATTTGCATGACCTTCTGCAGGGTGCACATAGTTCATGTAAGTGTCTGCATTTTATTTTCATCATGACTGCACCAAAGAAGAGCTGCAAGTGAGATTTTATTGAAAAATAGAGCTTTGTATAGTCCTTGAAAACATCGAATATACATTTGTCATCAGGAGAATTTCTTTGTGTTTTCAGTTTTTCACAAAGTATGGCATACTATCATGACTTTCTTCTTTAATGTGTTCTAGCTACTATGAGTATGTACTCAGATTTTCTGCATTCGTTTTTGAAGCACACTTCAACTACCGTTTTTGAACTTGTAGAAGAGTATGAGAATACTTGTAATAACCAGGTAAATTGTTGTAAGAATTTCAAGTTGTATTTCCTTTCATAAGAGATTGTGTTGCTGAAACTAGGGATGTTTCTCCTTTCCGACCAGAACTGCTTGTCAAATTTTGGGGCCCGTTGGATGTTTCAGTTGGAAGGTGTTGGACATCTTATTTATTTACAAGTAATGTACAAAGTCCTGCTAAATGAGTCAACAGTGTAACACTTGCCCCCCCTCCCCCAAAAGCAAACATTCTGGGATGTCTCAGCAGGAGTGTTGTAAGCAAGACACAAGAAGTAATTCTTTAGCTCTACTCCACACTGATTAGGCCTCAACTGGAGTACTGTGTCCAGTTCTGGGCACCACATTTCAGAAAAGATGTGGACAAAGTGGAGAAATTCCAGAGAAGAGCATTCAATATGCCCTTCCAGCTTGACTGTGAATCGCTCATAACTATTCTCTGGGAATGGTTTTTCAACCAGTTATGTATCCACCTTATAGTAGCTCCATCTAGGTTGTTTTTCCCTGTGTCAGTGCTCATGGCTAGTGCTTGGCTTCCTTGCTTTTTTTGCCTTTGCGCCTCTCTGTTCTTGTCTGTTCTCACTTTCTGTGTTCTCTCACACACCTGTTCACAACACCCAGTGGAATGCCCCCACTATCCACCTGGTGCTAGTTTCTGGATGAATTCTATTAGGCCTTATTTGAGGTATGCCCCCATAAATGTTTCTTAGAGCTATCTTAAGGGAAAGGTGCGTTAACACATCAGTTTGAATGAGGTTTTAATTCCACCTGTAACCAGGTTTCACCCAACTCCACTCCCCCTCCCCCTACTTGCTGACGGGGTTTGTCACCCACAGTTTGGGAACCACTGATACAGCTGTTAAAATGATTCCTATCCCCTAGAGGCAGGACAATTCAGTCACTGCAAAACAATTGCCTACAAGCCATTTGTCTGACCTGGGCCATATGGTGAAAGGGAATTTGTATGACATCTTTCCTGGCACTGATTACACAGTTACCGTTACTTGCCCTAATGAAATCCAAGCCATTTATTAGCTCATCCACTGTTTCTGCCACCAAGACTTCTTGCTCAAGTTCCAAGGTCCAGTTTTTGGATAGATGCCCTTGCCCCCAATCACTGTCTCCATTAAGACCAGTTAGGTGGTTCAGTGTTGGATCCCTGATTCCCTAGTCTTTTAGAAACATCTGGTTTAATAACTTTGTTTGAGCCAGCATCAGTCACCACTGTGCTTGATTTACAGATCCCATTATGCATGCTAGTTGGACTCCAGTTATTGTTTAACTGCCCATATCTAACCAAAAACTTGCCCTCCATGAAGGTTTATCCCCATCAGCTTGGTGAACTCGTATTTCCTGAACAACAAGAGGCTTTCACTAGACACTTCAACAGTCTGTCTTGCCCTGTGTTTAAATTTATAGCAAACCATTTTTTTTTTTTGGTGGCCAGTTTTAACACATTCCAGCATTTAACTGAACTGTTTCCTTTAATTTTTGTGTCATTGCCAGTTTACCTTCTTTTACAAACCAAATTTATCAGTGTTTCTAGTCGTTCACTAAGATCATGGACCAGATTAGACTCCCCTCTTTCACAGAGCTATGATTACAGGACACATGGCGATCAGCTTCTGTCTTCCTTGCTAGTGGTTGTTTCCTCTTATCATGCACTGCTGCAAGGAAAGATTCAAGTTCTGTGGCAAATTTCACTTGATCTGCAAGTCCACGTCCAGCTGCATCTATCAAGTGCAACCTTCACCAACTTGTCCTGGAAGGCCTCATTGGTGTCTTGGTATGCCAAGATCACAAGTCCCTGCTGGTCCTCTTCTAGGTCAGGTGGGGTTTCTTCTTTCACTGTCCTAGCTCTTATCTGTGCCCTGGCCTGCTCAGCTTGATGGCTAACTCCAAACTGCATGTCAAGGGCTTGTACCAGTTCTGGATAACTGTTTTCTAGGATTAAGTTCTGCACAATCGGAGCTTGAGCACTCAAGTTGGCTGCTAGTAATACTCCTTTCTTTCCCTCTTACCAGCTATTCTTTTGATATATAATGTTGAAGTGAGCCACATAAGCCTCCCATGGAGTCATTCCCTCATGTTCCATCTTGGTTCAACAGGAAGACCAGCTCGCAATTTCTTTTTGGAAACTGGTAGAGCCCTGTGTGGATACAAAATTCATACCCATTTACATCTGTAGATATCTGTGAAGCTGCAGGGCTCTACCAGGAACTGCAGCAGCGAAAGCAGCAGCATGTTGGCACGCCACTCCCAGGAGCCAGCACCCTGCACTGGCAGCTCCTCTGGCATTGCTGTACTGCCCCTACCCCCACCCACTGGGGCAGGCACCAGGCTCACCAGCATCTGTCCCTGGTCGTGCTAATGTGTGCAAGTGGCTCTTAGGCCCCTAGACACGAGTCCCTTCCACGCAGTGGCCAGTTTCTCCTGTCTGGGGGTGTACGAGCTGCTTGCACACACTAGCATGACCAGGGACAGCTGCTAGTGGGCGGAGCTGGGGGTGGTACAGCCATGCCGGAGTTGCTACCAGCATGGGGCACTAGCTCCTGGGAGCAGCGTCCTGACATGCTGCTGCTTTCACCACTGCATTCCCAGTAGAGCCCTGAAGCTTTGAGGATACCAATTTTTATATCCTCATCCACGGATATAAATTTTGTATCCATGCAGGGCTTTAGAAACTGGATCCTGCTTTTGACAGCAGTATTGCCCCTTTTCTACCCAAGTGCGTAGTCAAATGTCAAGGCCCAGTGGTGGTCCAGGTGGAGGTAAAAATTCATGGAATCTGATATTCTCCATGATGCAGTTTTTGTTTATTTACAAGGAGTATACAAAGTCCTACAAATACAGGATGAACCAAAAGCAAAAGAAGCAGTTTTTTAGCTTACAGCCCCAAACCTCTTTCTAGCCAACATGAGACCCAAAAATGCTCTTTAGCTTTTCCCAGGGTCACAGTGTGCTCATGGATTAGCACTTGGCTTCCTTGCTTTTTTTTGCCTCTGTTCTTGTCTACACACACACACGTTTCTAGGAAGATTCTATTAGGTCTTGTTTTATGTGTGTCCCCATAAGTGTTTCATGCAGCTCACGAGGGACTTAATACGTTTCCCTTCAGTTAATGAGTCCTGATGCTTAGAACTGACAATTTTCGATTGTTCAGGTAGTTGGGGGTAGGCTTAGGCCATATACACACTACATCTTATACCGACCTCAGATATGTTGCTCGGGGTGTGACTAAGCCACCCCCTGAGTGATGTAAATTACACCAACCTAATCTCTGGTGTGGACAGTGCTATGTTGGTGGGAGAGCTTCTTCTGCCGATTTATAACTACCGCTGCTCACGGTGGGAGAGCTCTCTCCTGTCAACTTAGAGCATCTACACTAGTAGTGCTACAGCAGCAAGCTCTGTAGTGTAGCCATAGCCTCAGTGTTTCTGCTCCCAACTAAAGAAATGAAAGATCCTAAAACAAGCACCTATCTTGGGTAACTGTACTCAGAGTAATGCAAAAATTACTTTAATGGCTTGAAACGCAATAGAAAATGGATAATGTGTTATATATAATTACTTGCATCAGGTGAATATACTGGGAAAAATAGTTTACCGAGCGACTCCTGGACAGCAGAAGTTTTCAAAGACTGCTAGTGTTCTTTGGCTTCTCAAGCAAGAGATGGTAACCTGGAGACTACTGTCCTCACTTTATAGGTAATTTTTTTGAAAAGTATGTTGGTTTTACTTTTGCAGTGAGTTAGTCACTTGGATGTATAGACTACCGGATTTATATTCTACATGGAAAAATAGTTAAGCAGCTTTGTTTAGTGTAAAGGCTGCATAAATGTTCATAAGAATCAAAATTGACTTGTCATTGCATAGGTATTAAACATGAATGCTAGACAGATCAGTGAGTGGCTTCTTCATTTCATTTGTATTTGTAGGGAAGACTTAGAGTGGGAGACGCGTAATATTTCAATATTTTTTCATATTAACCATTAATAAAACTTTGTACTTTTGTCTCTAGAGATAGAATACAGTCTGCCCTAGAAGATGAAACAATGTTTGAAATTGCGGTAAGCTTCATGCTACAGTGAGCCTTTTTATTTTGTTTAAGGGACAACTTTTAAATCTAAATACACTTGTGTTCATTGTTTGCAACCCAAATATTGTACCCATTCAGAACTTGAAAGTAAAACTGAATGTAAACAAAAATTAAACTGATTTGATTTTCATTGTGTAAGATGAGATAAATAAGACCTAACTGCATAAATTATGAAAAGTTAATCAGATTAAATGTTCATTTCTTAATATTTGTAACACAGGAATTGGTTTAAAATATGATTAAATTGTATCTCTATAACCACTCCATATAAAGTTGAAACGTTTGTTCTAAGTGGTTATCTGTCCATTTCTCTTAAGCTCCAGGGTGTTTGCAGATAATGGTGTTTCTATTGGATAGTCAAGAGTTGAGAATTTTGTTCCATCTTCAAGTAATTGAATGATACAGGAGGCCTTGGGATGTTTAGCATCTTGTCATCTTGATTTCTCTTATGAATGCAGACTGAAGAGTTTTGAAAAGCTTTCTTGGTCTATGTCTCTCTTTGCTCTTTTTATTACAAAACAATGTTTGCAGCCTGTGCTGGTAGAGTATATTTAGGAAGGGTAAAGACTAAGGGGAGTAACTTTTCTTTTGTAAATTCAAACTACAGATAGTCTTTGTCATAAAATATCTCCAACTAGTACTGCTTTAGTTAAGGAGGAGAGGCCTATCAATATTTCTAAATTTAACTCTACCAAAAATCAACCCCCTTTGCCCTGCTCCACCCTCCCCCTTAAAAATCCTCCAGGTTTTAGCAAGAGCCTCTTCTCCTGCTTTTGGTGAAGGTTTACTGGGAATTAGATCTGTCTGGGAAAGGGGGAATGTTGAATTGTGCTGACTGATCACTTTTTCATTTTGTAACTTATGGCAAGGTCACTTAAAACCTTGAGTTAGTGCCCATTTTTATTTTTGTATAAATCTAAAATAAATACTCGAATAACCTGACGGGGATCCAAAGCATACTAGTATCTTCTACTGTTATCTAATTTGTAACATGTCACCTATGGACTGATTCTGCAATATCATGTTTAGATGCAGTGGTGAGTTGGAGCCTGTTGGCACCGGTTCGTGTGAACCGGTTGTTAAATTTTGAAGCAGTTTTAGAACAGGTTGTTAACCCGCTTCCCTGCAAGGGGCGCTGAGGCTTTGCTGGGCTCCGGCCGGGAAACTATGTAATTCCTCCTCTGGCCGCCACGGGCACTGCGCTGTGGGAGCCACGTGGGCTGCCGCCTGGCCCTGGGCACAAGCCCTGATACTGCTGCTGCTCCCCTGCCTCTGAGGCTCCCGCTGCTGCCTGGTGGGTCCCCAGCTGCTCTGCTGGGCCTGGGCTGCGTTCTGCTGCTCGGGCTATTCCGAGCCACTCTCGCCGTGAGCACCCACCACCCTGCCTGCAGGCAGCCCCTGCCTCCAGCCGCCACCCTCCCCACAGGCAGCCCCTGCTCTGCCTGCAGGCAGCCCCGCGCCCCCTGCTTCCAGCTAGCCCTGCCCCCACGCCCCTGTCTGCAGCTGGCCCCACGTCCACTGGTGCCCAGCAGTTCCCAGGGCAGTAACCCTGCACACCTGCTTCAATGAGGGGAGCATGGAGCAGCTGGGACCCACACATGTGCACACCCTAGGGTGAGCAGACAGCAAATGTGCAAAATCAGGACAGGGGGTGGGGGGTAATAGGAGCCTATATAAGAAAAAGACCCCAAAATCAGGATTGTCCCTATAAAATCGGGACATCTGGTCACCCTAGCACACTCTCAGGGAGTGGCGGGGACCCACACGTGTGAAATGGAGCTCATTTCTTGTTCAGGCCCATCTTTTTTAAAAAAGAACTTTAGGCAGGGTTAACATACATCTGTATTTTCCCGGACAGGTCAGGCTTTTTGGTTCTTAAATCCCTGTCTGAGAAAATACGGACGTATGGTAACCCTGTTGGTACAAAAAATACATACTGGGGCACATCCCTTAAATCAGAACTTTTTATAGGGAATCGGTTGTTAAGATTTTGGCAGCTCATCACTGGTTTAGATGTATTTTTATTTTACAGTATATGAAGGTATATCTGTTCTATCTTGATATAATGCATTATTTTTTTCTAAGCTACCAATATAAAACTTGTAGAAGGTCAGTGGATATGATATTAATTTGTCTTCCCTGAATTCTCTTGTTATTGCCATTTGCATTCTAATGCTAAGTTTATTTTTTAATAAAAAAAATAAAAGCTCTTTCTTAAATAGGTTCTAAATGCTAGCGAAAAGACGGCTGTAGGCATCTTGTTTCAGAAAGACTCATTGGTTCGACAAAGCCAGGTATGATTTAAAAATGGAGAAAGATTTGGGAGTAGATAAGCTAACAAGCTTTAAATATTTGTTATACTCCATTATAAACTATAACAAATGCTATGTAGAGTATTAAACTGCTTTTAGAGAAATATATAGTGCTAGAATGGGTTTCCTTGGTTATATAACCTCATTAGGGATTGTATGTATGGTTCTTTTTGTGACTGCAGAAGTTGCTTAGTTTCTGCACTGATGGAGGCCAGATACTTGAAGTTAATATGAAAAGGGTAGAGGATTAGGAAACTTGAGAGCTATCCTCATCTGGCATATCCTTTACTAGCCAACATATGGAGCAGAATAAGCTGCTAATCAGTATTGTAACAGGAATGGCTAACAAAATCTGGGATTGAACACTCAATCAGTCATGTTTGGTTACTTAGGAGATGAGGGTGCAATGATCTGGACATGTATGTACATTGTAGGATACACAGATAATGAGTAGGCCAGGATTGGGCTGGGAGGCTGGTATTATATTTGTAACAGGCGTGTTTTAAAAAACCGCTTAATTTTATATTCCAGTTGGTGGTAGATTGGTTAGAGAGCATTGCCAAGGATGAAATTGGAGATTTCTCTGACAACATTGAGTTCTATGCAAAATCTGTATATTGGTAAGTAATTGAATCATCATTAAGGGTCATGCAGAAGTTTTCTCTTGTATTATGTACACTGCATGCTTCCTACGAGTATTAAAGCAAACTGGTTGATAGAGCTGTTTTAACAACTTGCTGTTAGCTTTTAAAAGCTGGCAACGCCTTTCATTCTTTTTTAATTCTTAGAGTTTTTTTTTAAAAAACTCTAAGGATGTTTTTTTGGAAAGTCACCATGTCAACAGTTGACCAAAGAAGAGAATTCAGTGCATTTCTTTAGGGAAAACAAAAGTGGTATAATGTGAGTGGTTTTAATTTAACCTAGAGGCAAATCATTAACTTCACATTTACTTATTTTTGTAAGTAATATATGTAACAGACCAGAATTGATTTGTCTACAGTGGCAAGGTTACTGACACCACTGTGCTTGCTAATTTATGCAAACACACCTGCCTTTATTGCTGCCTTGTTCTACCCCTTTTGTCTATTTATTCAGTTGTCAAAATCCTAGATTGTAATTTTTCTCTGCCAAGGGACTGTCTGTGTAGTTTATCCAATGCCTAGTGTAATAGTACTGTAATCATTGTTTGAGGTCATTAGGTACCACCACAGTTGAAATAATTAATAGGTAGCCACCTTCTAGTCATTTTATTATTTAAGATGGATGAATTAGATCACGTTTGTGTGTGTTAATACAATGATCTGTCCCTTCACTTGCACTTTATTATTTCTTTGCTCAAGTCCTTGTTGCTGTTACTGTGTCTATAACACCTTGGCAACAATAGTTTTTGTCATATTCATTCTCGACAATGGGTTCAAGTCAGAAAATACCAAATGCCACCATGGATTTTTAAATCAGACTAGAAAGGCCAACGATGATGATTTCTGGAATCCTGAAGTGAACTGAGTGTGCTAGCCTGACTTTAGAATTTAGAATTTTAATATACAATCTAGTTTATCACACTGAAATGATTCCCTTATTTGGATGAATGAAACAACTCTCGGTGAATTTGATCATATATCAGTTGTGGTCTACTTTCATGTTTTTAGCTCAATTATATTTACACAACAATATTATAGCTGACAGGCCTCAGGGTAAACTGTAGAAATTGATACACTGAGAACCCATCTTGTGAAGGATCAAAGTATCTGTTACTTTGTTTTTGATGTGCCATTTTGGGAAAAAAACATTTGATATCTTAAATTTCTCTTTAAAAGAACACTTCTCATTGCTTTTAGGGAGAACACTCTACATATTTTGAAGCAGCGACAGTTCAGCACATACATTGGAAGTACTCGTCCCCTGGTAACTGAACTAGTAAGTATAATTTAAAATGAGGTTTGGCTTCATAGTAGGTGTAAATTGGATTTTTGGGGTAATTAGTATTTTCCTATGCAACACAACTTCCCCAAAAGTTCAGGAGTTCTGTCTTAAAAATGGAAAAACTCTTGTAGTAGATTTTTTTTCATTTTTATGATAGCAGCCTTGAACGTCTGGGGAAATTATGTACACTATCTTTATTGTTCTGGGCATCTGACCATCATGGATTTTGTTTTTCTTTCCACCTTCCCCTTTTTTCAGCTGAAATATTTCTTGGCTATTCATTGAGGTGAGTGTCTTTACTGGTACTTTTTTAAAGTGCCCCAAAATGTTACGTGCTTCAAAACAAACACTATCCCTAACCAGAAGAGCAAATAATTTTGATTTAACTTGACATTACATGTGAGAATCATAAATCAATAAGGGTAAAGGAGGGTGGGGTGGGGTGGGGTGGATTAAGGACAAGTGGCAATAAAATAACATGATTACTCAAACTATTGTTTTGTGCAAGTGCCTTTCTGATTCACTTTTTAAAATCCATTTTTTAATTTTAGTTAGTTTTGCCCCTTCGCTTAAAACCTCACTTCCAAAAACCTTACAAGAATAATTTGTGTGACAAAGGTTAGCTTGATTAAACAGATTTGGGGAGGGCATGCCAAATGTAAGGGACAGATGCTCATGGAGCAAGGTAATATACGGGGTACAGTAACTCCTCACTTAAATTTGTCCCGGTTAACTTTGTTTCGTTGCTGATCAATTAGAGAACATGCTCATATAAACATGCTCGTATAAAGTTGTGCAAAACTCCTGCTTTGTCCACTGTTTGCAGGAAGAGCAGCCCGTTGGAGCTAGCTGGTGGGGGCTTGGATCCAGGGTGGACCGGCAGCCCCCCTATCAGCTCCCCACTCCTCTAAGTTCCCTATGCGGCAGCTGTCCAGCAGGCTATCAATTGTCGGGCAGTTCAGCTGTCCCTCTCCCCCACTACCATGTGCTGCCCCTGCCCTCTGCCTTGGAGCTGCTCCCAAGAGCCTCCCGCTTGCTATGCGTGGGGGGGAAGGAGAGGGGGGCTAATTTCAGGGTGTCCTCCTGCCCCCCGCTTATCACTTCTCCATAGAGTGGGGTGGGGTGGGACACGACAGGGCTAAGGATGGAGGGAGCTTGCTGGCCGCAGCTGCTGTCTCAACTTCCTGATCTAAAAATGCAATGTACTTAAAGCTACACACACACACACTCTCTCTCTCTCTCTCTCTCTCACTGTGTGTGTGTCAGTCTCTGCCATTCCATTCATGCTGCCTTGTAAAGTGTGAGGCTACATTAACAACAGCATGTTAACCCTTGAGGGCTCAGCTGAATGCTAGTTCATTTAGCAGTAAGGTGTTCCCTGGGAAATATCCTGCCCTCTAACTTGACCACCTCAGCCAAGCATCATTGCTGTGTACAGTATTAAATTTTGTTTAAAACTTATACTTTGTGTGTGTATATGTATATGTATATATAAAAAATAAATAGTTTTTTGTCTGGTGAAAATTTTTTTCTTGGAACCTAACCCCCCTCCCCCCCATTTACATTACATTAATTCTTATGGGGAAATTGGATTCGCTTAACATCATTTCGTTTAAAGTCGCATTTTTCAGGAACATAACTACAATGTTAAGCGAGGAGTTACTGTATCAAGGATGATGTAATTGGAAGAGTGGACAAAAACAGTGGGGAATATGAAAGAAGGCCATGTCAAATTTTATATTTGGGCTGTGTGATGTAGAGACCTAAAAGTAAGGACAAAATGTTTGTTTGAATTGGATGTGCAGCACTATTTGTAAGCTCTCTAGGCCAGGGCACATTTTCACGAAAGCTTATGGTCAGATAAATTTGTTACTCTCTTTAAGGTGCCACAGGTCCTCCTTCACTTAGCACAATGAAACCCCGATTCTGTTTGGAGCCTTTGGGTGCTACCATCCTCTTCTGGTTTCCTCCCATTATTATTTCTTGTATATTGAAAACCAAGGGAGGACTGTCCAGGAAGGAGGAGTAATCAGCTGTATCAAATGCAGAGGAAACGTCAAAGATGAGCATAGGCTTTGAGAATTGGTCAGGAGGAGGTGATTAGTGGCATTAAGAGCGGTTTAAATGTTTTGAAGAAAGGAGAAAATAGGCTGGAGTGGATCCACAAGAAAGTGAGGAGAGAGGAAGTCAATGTAACAGTTGTAAATGGCCTTCTCAAAGAACTCACAGGTGAAGGAAGGAAAGGAAAAGGTCTGCTATCCGGAGAGGCAGATTACAAGGGGGAAATGTTTGTGGTGAAAGGAGCGAGAGGACAGGGCTTTTGGGAAGGCGAAAGGATTGAAATTGATGAACAGTAATCTCTCAGGCTCAGTGACTGGGGAGGTGAAGAGGAATGTAATCCTAGTTTTTAGGCAGACTAGTCAGACTGTTCTCAACATAAGAAAGTGAGTACAGATGGATTTACTATCATTGAGAACCTTTGAGACATGCGTACAGAGGGAAATGTCTGCAGGGTAGGCGATGGAGGATTCATTGTCCCTTTTTCTTTTTTTCTTGTAGGACCCAGATGCCCCTGTAAGACAGAAAATGCCACTCGACGATTTGGATCGAGAAGATGATGCCAGGTTACTCAAATACCTTTTCACTCTGATAAGAGCTGGGATGACGGATGAGGTAAGCCACAGAAACCTGTAGTGTCCTTCCCTTTCCTTCAGACTTGTTCAAAAGTTTTAAAAACTGGTTTAGTTCAACCAGTACAAACTTCTGCATGGACATGCTTATATCAGTTTAGTTTTCATCTGATTACAGGCGCTGATGTCACATGTTAGCTAAACTGCTATAAAGCAGGTTTTAACTGATATGAGTGTCTACACTGAATTTAAAATTATCTTTAGTTAAACTAGTGCAACTTTGAGTTGAGAGCAGGCATTATGGTAGATAAATTGGACTTAGGGCTGTCAGGCCAGCACATTAATAGCACTGCTTGGTACTAAAGTGACTTAGTACTGACTGCTCAGTGCTGTATGATACAGTTAGAACATCTGAAAGAGTTTGTAAACTGGGCCTTTCAAAACTATTAAATTATTGTATGCACCTTCTTTTTCGCATATTAGTGCTGTACAAATTTGAAAAATAGCATAATTGATTCTTTCAGGTTTCTGTCTAGTAGTGAATTGCAAGGGTTCTTTTTCTTTGCTGATATAATCCTTTAAGAAAGGAAGCCATTCTTAAATGTCTACCACAGCCATGTAAAACGATCATTAATGATGACTCTGATTTTGAAGCTATGAAAATAGCACCTGGATTTCAGGCTTACTAGGAAAAAGATGACTCTACTGAGTCGGATCTCTCTGAAGAACTCATGGATGGGCATGAATAGGATATGAGGAGTTTGTGCTTTTGACCAGCACAAAAGAGGTTACTCTTCTCTTCCATTAATCCTTTGGCTGAATGTAGCTCTGCCTTTTTTTTTTTTAAATACCTTACATAATTTGTGGTATAAATTTACTATTGCCCACAAATTTGAGGGGAACTATAATACTGTCACTGTGAGGTCAGTCTGCCGTGGGTATGTGCTGTGCTCTCAATTCAGCAGCACCTTTGTAGTTCCTATCCTGGGTCTCTCTTGGGTAGAGGCTCCCCGTTGTGCCAGTGGTTTTCATGATCAATAATTAAATATTTGTATTAGGGTAGCATATGAAGGTCTCCGTGGTGGGCTAGGGGCTGCCAGGATGCTAGGCACTACCTATGCATAATGAGGGGGAAGAAGTTCCTGCTCCAAAGATCTTACAATCTTAGGAACATAGGAATATAGTCACTTGTTAGAGATGAAAGTATTATCCCACTATGCCTAGCTTTCAGTTTTTTCAGTTTTCTTCCCTCTTCATCAACATTCCCAAAAGTGATCAGTTACTGCAGACTCTGCAGCTTGAAAAGATTAAAGAAAACATGACCATTTAACACAGTCTGCCTCACTATTCTGACAATTCTGTCAATCATGGAATTGATACATCTGTTAGATAAGTAATTGGGTGTGAGATGAGTAACCTTCAACAGTGTGTGCATACTTACAGTCCACACAAGCCTATTATTTTTTCCTCCCTATTGCTTTTACTCCTGCTGTATATTCATATAGCTAGAGTAGGTCCCAAAATTGGCTTTGGGGGAAGCAGACTTCTTGAGTAAGACTATTCATGGCATTTTGTAACCTGATTTTATATTGTCAGCACAAAGGATGGAATTTTCCAAAGTACCTGAGAGTTGGGTACCTAATTCCCTCAATCACCTTGGAAAATTTCACCCAAAAAGATGGATTTTAGACTTTGTACCAAGGGATATATTTTTATAAGCTATAAAAGGCTTCATCTAAAGCAACTAGAGCTGTCAAGTGATTAAAAAGATAACAAAATACCATTTATTTAAATATTTTTGGATATTTTCTGCATTTTCAAATATATTGATTTCAATTACAACACAGAATACAAAGTGTACAGTGCTCACTTTATATTTTTGATTACAAGTATTTGCACTGTAAAAAACAAATAGTATTTTTCAGTTCACCTAATATAAGTACTATAGTGAAATCTCTTTATCATAAGTTGAATTTACAAATGTAGAATTATGTACAAAAAACAGCATTAAAAATGTAAAATTTTAGCACCTTCAAGTCCACTCAGTCCTACTTGTTCAATCAATCCCTCAGACAAACAAGTTTGCTTACATTTGCAGGAGATAATGCTGCCCGCTTCTTGTTTACAATGTCACAAGAAAGTGAGAACAGGCATTCTCGTGGCACTGTTGTAGCCAGCGTCGCAAGATATTTACGTGCCAAATGCGCTAAAGATTCATATGTCCCTTCATGCTTCAACCACCATTCCAGGGGACGTGCATCCATGCTGATGACTGGTTCTGCTCGATAACAATCCAAAGCAATCCAGTTCGATGCATGTTCATTTTTATTATCTGAATCAGATGCCACCAGCTGATGGTTGGTTTTATTTTTGGCTTTCGGGTTCTATAGTTTCTGCATCAGAGTGTTGTTCTTCTAGGACTTTTGAAAGCATGCTCCACACCTCATCCATCTCAAATTTTGGAAGGCACTTCAGATTCTTAAAGCTTGGGTTGAATGCTGTAGCTCTCTTTAGAAATCTCACATTGGTACCTTCTTTGTGTTTTGTCAAATCTGAAAGTGTTCTTAAAATGAACAACTTGTATGCTGGGTCATCATCCAAGACTGCTATAACATGAAATATGTGGCAGAATGCAGGTAAAACAGAGCAGGGGACATACAATTCTCCTGCAAGGAGCTTAGTCACATATTTAATTAACATATTTTTTTAACAAGCGTCGTCAGCATGGAAATATGTCTTCTGGAATGGTGGCCGAAGCATGATGGGGCATACGAATGTTTTGTATATCTGGCACATAGCTACCTTGCAATGCCGGTGACTTTTTTTTTTTTTTTTTACACAAAAAGAAGCAGGCAGCATTATCTCCTGTAAATTAAACAAACTTGTTTAGCTTCGTGATTGGCTGAACAAGAAGTAGGACTGAGTGGACTTGTAGGTGCTGAAGTCTTACATTTTGTGTTTGAGTGCAGTTATGTAACAAAAAAAATCTACGTTTGTAAGTTGCACTTTCACGACAGAGATTGCACTATGGTACTTCTATGAGGTGAATTGAAAAAATACTATGTTTAGTTTATCATTTTTACAGTGCAAATATTTGTAATAAAAACTAATATACACTTTGATTTCAGTTACAACACAGAATACAATATATATGAAAATGTAGAAAAACATCCAAAATATTTAATAAATTTCAATTGGTATTTTATTGTTTAACAGTGCGATTAAAACTGAGATTAATCGCGATTAATTTTTTTTAGTTAATCGCATGAGTTAACTGCGATTAATCGACAGCCCTAAAAACAAGTAGTTAGAAGTGGAGATTATACGACAATGGGTTAAGCCAGCAAAGCTCTTGATGAAAAAAATAGGTTGTTGTGCTATGGTACTTTTCTTACGCTGTTGAAAATACCTACTGAAAAGTCCTATATACATTCCCTGGAAAATAAAACCAATGAAAAAATAAAACCTGGAATTTTTATTTTAAGATCCTTTTAGTTTGAGTTTAGACTTGCCAAAATGTAAGCACATTAGTTTGTGCAAAGAAACACTTTTGTTGATTAACCATGTTCTAACATCTGTGCATCACTAGAGGAGAATACATGTGCTTTTGCTGCCTTGAAAACTGTTGCGCAGAATGTCCTTTGTTGTTTTACAGGCACAACGTTTGTGCAAACGATGTGGTCAGGCCTGGAGAGCTGCAACTCTTGAAGGGTGGAAACTATATCATGACCCGAATGTAAATGGAGGTACCTAGATCAAAATTTATCTGAAGCGGACCCAGAAAAAAGGCATAGGATTTTCTTGTTGTCTGGATCTGTCTAAAGGAAGCACAGCTCTTTGCTGTCATTTTAAGGCCCTTTTATGTTTTGAAAACACTTTCAAAGGTGTATGGTGAGGAGGAACCTTCTTTGTCTTTATACCTTATGAACACTTTAACATTGAAATTTCTTTAATAATGATTAAAGTTGAAAGTGTTTCAACCAAATCCTGCTAACGCACCAAAAATTACTTTGAGATACTCTCACGCTCTCGCTCACCTACATTTCTTTAAAGCTTCAAACCTTAATGACTGGGAAACAAATATTTAAGGTTTCCAGACAGCCCCTCATCACTGCCTTTTAATCTTTCATCACACGCTTTTGTGCTATCTAATTATCCCAGCTATCCAAGCACTGTGCTCCCCTGAGCTCACCAAACCAGGACTCCATTCCTGCAGATGGTAACTAGTCAATAAAAGGTTTTTATAGTCAGAATTTCCCCTTTCTGGTATAATGAGGATGGTGTACAACAGTGGGGAATGGAGGAAAGGGGATGTCTTTGAGCCACATGGAAAGCTTTAAGTTCCCTGCCTCCTCTTCTGTATGCTCAGTACCTTGCAGAATCAAGCCCTGTCTGGACACAGTCCAGTTTAAAAAAAAAAAAAGATGCTGTAGGTGCACAGATCCATATGCCAGTTGGCGCCTTGCCATATTTCCTTTTAGTTGGGTATCTCTCAACTCATGTCCCTTCCTCTGGCTCAGCCCATCAGTGGGAGTGTAAATGTAAATGTAAATGAACTGTTTATGTTCATTAAGTTTTTGTTTAAGGACAAAACTGCAGCTAAACTTTTGAAGTACTGTAATTTTAAAACATGCTTACCACACTTTGCAGGAAAAACAACCTGGACTGAGAAGTAGTATGCAGAATTTCATGAGGATCTGAATTTTGGGGGAAGTTCCAAAGGGGTTGAAAATTGGGTTTATAAGGTGGAGTGGTCTTCAGCCTCAGTTAGTGATTACAACCACATATTTATGAGTGCAATTGGATCGTGGGGTTGCTTGTGATGGTAGGGGGAAGGGCTCAACAGCCCCGGGGCTCACTTGTGGTTGATGTCGTATGTTCCTAAAAGCTTACGCTTCAGGGTTTCAGCTGGTCACCTGCAGAGGTCAGGAAGGGATTCCACCCCAAATGTATTCTGGGTGGGTTTTTAAATCTCCTTCTGGATCATCAGGGATGGCCACAGCTGGAGATGGGGCATAAGGGCCAGGGCTCTGAGATGGCACCAAGCATTCTTTCAGTCAGGTGCTTGGCTAGCTGGCCCTGGCTCACATGCTCAGGGTCTAACTGATTATCATAAATGGGATTGGGAAGGAATCCCCTCCAACTCCCAATCAGATTGGCAGCAATCTTGGGCAGGAGGATTTCACCTTCCTCTGCTGCATGGAGTGAGAGTCTCTTGCCAGGATTATCTGGGTATATCTCGCCTAATAATTTCCTTGCCACTGCAGGGACCTGGGACATTAGTGCACCTCAGTCCCTTCTATTCGGTCTGTGGCACATAGTAGCCTAGTCCCCTGTGGGCTGGTCCAATTTCAGTTGTTGTGTTTTAGTGTATGGCAACTGAGTGGTGTTTATGGCCTGTGATGTATACTGGAAGTCAGACTAACGATCTGGTAGTCCCTTCTGGCATTGAACTGTGATTCTATGAAACTGCAAATACCCACTGCTTTTTAAATTATTCTTTATGTATAGGAACAGAGCTGGAACCAGTGGAAGGGAATCCATATAGATGCATTTGGAAAATCAGTTGTTGGCGAATGGCAGAAGATGTAAGATAAATATTAAGTTGCTTGATATTGTTAATGGGTAGACTTTTTTTCCCTGTAATCAAGTGAGGCTGACACTTACTCCCACAAAGTTGAATCTACCCTTTGTGCTTACATCTCGGGGGGATTTGTTTTTCAATGTTTCTAAGAGGATTCCTCAAGTGTGTAGTATATTTGTGTATCCTAATTAATCTGTGAAACTGGCATCACGACTGAGGCAAATGGCTTAGGAAATGTCTAAAAAGGATTAGTCTTTTTTTTTTAAGACATAAGAGTGAAACTGTAGATATTAGCTAAGATATAATTACAGGGATTGCTGATCTTCATTCTTCTCAGCATAAGATGATGCACGGGGGGTCAGGAAAAATCTCACCTTTCTCCCAACTCAATATAGTATTGTCTAATAAGGTATCTTGGGGGTTGGAGGTATATTTAGCTCTTCATTGAAACAGCAGTCATTAACTATTCTTGAAAGCTGCTGAATTGATCCTGTTATAATGGATTGGTGTCTGATAAAATTTCAAGTGATTTTGAGGTTAAACAAGAGCTCTAATAGAGGGGTTTTTTTTAAATATATGTTTTAGGAGCAGTTTAATAGATATGAGAGAGCAATCTATGCAGCACTCAGTGGGAACCTCAAACAGGTATGTGATGCTTCATGTAAGATAAGTACTACTTCTATGGTAAAAATGCATTTCTCTCTCATAGCTGAGAGCAGAATTTTAGATAGCTAGCATAGTCACCTGTGTAATGTTTGTAAAACCTAGTAAACAAGAAGATAGTAAACATGATAGACCTCTTTACGTCATTATCATACCTGAATTAAGCTAGCACAATCAAACTTTATAGGTTGTTTTGTTTTTTTGCTGGCTATCAATAGAACCAATTCAGATTTTCCTGTTTTGGTCAGTCCAGATTTCTAGTATTTTTTTGATAGCTACATTAAACTAGCTTTCATATGACAGAAGTATGAGATGGAAAAGGACCTAATGTGTTATTTAGACCACCTCCCTGCTGATGCAAGAGTATTTCCCATTTATCTTCAGTGTTTTATGTGGTCTAGTTTTAAGTCTTAACCAATAAACCCCTCACTGGCTGATGAGATTATTCTACAATCTAATCTTGCTGTCTGGCTTTTCCTGTATTCAGCCAAATTGTCTCTTTTTCAGTTGTTTCCCATTACTCCTTTTAACACCTTAAATTATCCTCCTTTTTTTATTTTTTCCCTTGGTTTTAGACCTTTCACATATTTTTGGTATGTCTTCCTCACTCCCATCTTTTTCATTTCCTCAAAATGTAATCCTTCCAATTCCTTAAGGAGGGCACTAAATATGTTGGCTGAGTCACCTGGACCTGGGAGAAGACAACTTTGTTCTAAATTTAACTGTAGCAACTCAAAGACCTGAGCATCATTGTTGACACATCAGCGAAAAGCTCTGCTCAGTGTGTAGCTGTAATAAAAATAAACAAGATGTTAGGATCCTCAAGGAAACGAATGGACAGTAGTACCGATAATATTACTATTTATTCACATAATGGAATTATATGACCGTATCTTGGATATCATGTTCAGTTCTGGTCACTGTCTCAAAAAGATGTAGTAGAACACTTTTTCTGATCTTGCATTTGGGATTAGACTGGGCACATTCACCATCTGTGAGGGGAATGAGTGCTTGTTTTGAGGATTTTTGCATGTGGTATAACAGTTGAGATTGCAAGGGCATTTTGGAAGGGTGATTGAACTCCAGTTCAGCAACTGGAAAGGAAGAGCTGGGTCTGTGCACTTCTCAGTGGGGTTGTGGGCAGGCTCAGCAGCTGGGAAAGGGTGGATATCTTGTCGAGGGCTTGCTAGTAATATTGATGACTACTGTTACTTTTTTCTCATCAGCAATTTAAATAAAAATCCATGACTTAAATAGCAGCATGCCCATGATTGCTGCATGTCCCACGCACTCTTCCCTTTGATTCCTACTGTCCATCCTTTCCTTGGAGCCCAGAGGAAGCAAATGGGAGGCTGCCTTGCAGGTGGCTGAGCTCCTTTCCATGTAGGCATGAGATCCATGCAGGCCATGCCCCCTGTGGCAGTCATGAGCACAGTCAAGCCCCAAGTCCAGGCCCCATAACTAGTTTTGATTGTCACTTCTGAATAATCTTTAGGTTGTTCTTTGCATCTGTTCCTATCTTTTTGCTCTGAAACTTCATAAGCTTTTGGTGGTTGAATATCAGGGATTCATTCTCTACTCAAGGGAGAGGAGTTAAGGGACAATGTTGGCACAAGAACAAATGGATATAAACTGGCCATCAGTAAGTTTAGCCTTGAAATTAGATGGTTTTTAACCATCAAAGGAGTTAAGTTCTGAAATAGCCTTCCACGGGGAATAGTGCAGGCAAAAAACCCCGAAGTTTTAAGACTGAGCTTGCTAAATTTATGAAGTTGTTGCTATTGCAGGCAATCTCATAGGGCCTACCTGTGACTACTATTAGCAAATATCTCCAGTGGCTGGAGATAGGCCACTGGATGGAGGCAGAGGGGGCCCTCTGAGTTACTACAGAGAATTTTTTCGTAGGTGTCCAGCTCGGGGGGTCTTCCCCACAATCTCAGGGTCTAGCTGATCGCCATATTTGGTGTCAGGAAGAAATTTCCCTCAGCTCAGATTGGCAGAGACCCTTGGGAGGGGTTTCACCTTCCTCTGCAGCATGGGGTATGAATCACTTGCTGGTCTAAACTAGAGTAAGTGGTGGATTCTCTATAACTTGAAGTCTTTAAATTAATATAAGAGAGCTTCAGTAACTCTATTAGAGATTATGGGCCAGTTGCAGGAGTGGGTTGGTGGGGTTCTGTGGCCTGCAATGTGCAGGAGGTCAGACTAGATGATCATGATGGTCCCTTCTGGCCTTAAAGTCTGAGTCTAAATAGAGGACATTCAGAAAGTGGAAAAGAAGAATGAATAGAGGCATGGACTGGCACTTGTTTACGTTAGAGAGGAGATGAAGAAAAGGGTTTGTGATAAAAGTATACAAAATAATGATGGCATAGAGGAGGTAGACTGGGCCCTGGTCTTCACTCTTTGTATAATAGAACAGGAGGATGTTCAATAATATTGAAAAGCATCAAATTTAAAACTGATAAAAGGCAGAACTTTTTAACACAATGTAGTAGTTGCTTGAGGAACTCATTGCTACAACATGTTGCTGATGCCAAGAGCTTAGCATGATTCAGGAAAGGATTAGGCATAAAGGCTGGAATTTTCAAATGAGCCTAAGGAATTTAGTGTACAAATCCCATTGACTCTGATTTGGGTACCTTGCTTCTTTACATCCTTTTGAAAATCTCTGTAATATAGGTAGGAAGAACTTTCAGAGGTACAATACTAAGGATTAAAAATCTAAAAGAAGCAAAGTGTTTTGGAAGATACAGAAACCCTCATGATTCTGGGCATAATAAAACCAGCATTTAACTAATGGGGTTGGGTTACAGCAGGATTTCTTGTGCCTTTCTTTGAAGCATCAGAGGCCATTATTTGAGAAAGGATACTGGACTATATGGACCTTAGATGGGATCTCATATGGCCATTACATCTTCTGATATTTCTCTAAAAGAAAAGGAGTACCCGTGGCACCTTAGAGACTAACAAATTTATTAGAGCATAAGCTTTCGTGAGCTACAGCTCACTTCATCGGATGCATTTGGTGGAAAAAGCAGAGGAGAGATTTATACACACACACACACACACACACACACACACACACAACATGAAACAATGGGTTTATCATACAAACTGTATGATAAACCCATTGTTTCATGTTCTCTGTGTGTGTGTGTGTGTGTGTGTGTGTGTATATAAATCTCTCCTCTGCTTTTTCCACCAAATGCATCCGATGAAGTGAGCTGTAGCTCACGAAAGCTTATGCTCTAATAAATTTGTTAGTCTCTAAGGTGCCACGGGTACTCCTTTTCTTTTTGCGAATACAGACTAACACGGCTGCTACTCTGAAACCTGATATTTCTCTAGATCTGTTAATGCAGACTTTTTTATTTTATTTGAACATGAAGCTTCTTCCAGTTTGTGATACCTGGGAAGATACAGTCTGGGCATATTTCCGGGTCATGGTGGATTCGCTGGTGGAGCAGGAAATCCGTACATCAGTAATGACCACAGAGGAACTGGAAGAACTCCCTAGAGAGTATTTAGAAACAAAGTAAGTCTTTAGTACCGTTGTGCCCTTTAACGTCAATAAAGGTCATATGTGATCTGCAGTCATTCAAATTAACTGTTTCTGTACCTTCATTTTTCTCTTCTTTTGAAGCTGGACTTTAGAAAAGGTTTTTGAAGAACTCCAGGCTACAGACAAAAAGGTAAATACTTAATACAGAACTTCCAGTCAACATTTTTGTGTGTTTATGTTGTCCCAGGGAACTGCTTTTAATCCAGTATTTAACAGAATAATCTCAAATATGCACTGGACTGAAGAAATCAATGGCAAGCTCTTTTTTTAAAAAAATAAAATCATTTGGTTTTAATCTCCTTCTGAAAGGGTCTATTATAGATTTCCAAGCCTTTTCTTGCTTCCACAGTGGATATTTTTTTGAATGCAAATGAATTAAGTTGCAAAATTATTTCCTTTCCATCCCACCCCACAGCCAGCCCCTTTGACAATGAAAGGAATACAGGCAACTTAAAAACCTGTCCAATTCAAAAAATGAGGTACACTTGACCCCAACTTCCTCTGGCAAACTGGCTGACTATACTGAAGAAACAGTGAAGCTGACTATCAAGTGCTCTCAAATGTACAAAGTAGGAAACATGAAATTTTTTTTTTCCCAAATCTTGTTTCTTGTACCAATATTAGATACAATTTTCATGTGTGATTTGGTTCAGTGTCCCTTTAAGAGATTTCAGCTTTTGCATACTATGCATAGTATGAATCTGAACAATATAAGATTTTATTCACTTAAGTAGGTCACACATCCATAGTATCTTTAACATCCAGGGTATTAATTACCATTTTTGCACAAGATTGGACTGAAGACCTATTTATTTATCCCCTGTTAAATATTCACTTGATAGCATGCATAGAAATATGATTTAACAAGCATACGCATATATACACTCCTACCTAGTTATCCCCATAATGTCAAATTTGTGTTTAAGACCTTTACTGTTGCATCTCTAGTATGTTCCATGCATTAGTTCCTCAAGGCACACAGGCTTTTCTTTAAAAAAAGAAAAGGAGTACTTGTGGCACCTTAGAGCCTAACAAATTTATTAGAGCATAAGCTTTCGTGAGCTACAGCTCACTTCATCGGATGCATCCGATGAAGTGAGCTGTAGCTCACGAAAGCTTATGCTCTAATAAATTTGTTAGGCTTTTCTTTGTGTATATGTGTCTGGGCTTCATTTTCTTGTCTGTCACTCTAGTAGTGGAATCCATTTTCTCTTGCCTTTAGAATTGTATACATCTCCATCATGCTCTTTTATTCTCACTAAGAACACATAGATTTTAACTTTTTTTTCTAACAGCATTAATTTCTTAAACATCCCTTTCTTCCCCTTCCCCAGTTCTTCTATTCTTTTCTTATGTGGCACCCATAGTATCTGACCGTACTCCAGGTATATACTCTCTACTTTGAACAGTACCCTATTTTCAGCATAGTTCTTTGATTCAGGTTAGCCCTCACCCTATTCAATTATGGGGAATGTTGTATGGTGTATATGGTTTTCACAGGAAATGTGAACTGTTTTTCAGAGAGTTTTAGAGGAAAACCAAGAACACTATCATGTAATTCAGAAGTTCATTATTTTGGGAGACGTGGATGGTAAGCTTTGTTTTGTGACTTTTTTTTTTTTCAAAGGTCAATTCCTTTTATTATTTATACTTACTTTTATGGGAACTTACAAGTGAAAATGTTTCCTAACTTCTAACCATGCAAACTCAGTTTGAAAGTCAAGCTGATTTCTAATCTGGCTTACATGATGCGAACAATAAAGATTCTACAATCAGAACTTTAGCTCTGCCTCCTCGACTAGTATTGACCTCAGCAGTCCAAGCAGTAAAAAGTAATAAAATATATTTAGTCAGAAAAGTATGCAGAGTCATATGAATACATCTGGGAAAAAGACTGGTGGAATAAAAATGTTGTCATTGTTCAGACTAGAACAGCATGTTGAGAGCTATGCTTTAATAAGACTGATATAGTCCAGTTGGAACATTCTAGCTCTCACGCTTTGTTTTTATTTGCTATATTTTACAAATACATTGTTTTGAAATATTTCTCAGCTGTCGTCTTCTCCCCCACTGTAAAGCTAATGTAGACATGTACTTTGTGGCTACAGGTTTGATGGACGAATTTAACAAATGGCTTTCCAAAGACAGAAGTGTGCTCCCAGGTCACCTCCTTCGGTTCATGACGCATCTTATTCTGTTCTTCCGCACTCTGGGACTGCAGACAAAGGTACATTCCGTTTGTTTTATTTAATTATATCCTGCCTCTTGCCATGGAACCTAGTCTCACTGAATTTAAAATCTCTCTCACTCTCACTCTCTCTCACACACACACTCACTCACTCACTCACCCCTCCCCCCCCAAAATTATGGAAAATTGCTAATAAACTGCCCTGAATAGACCAGTTGTTAATCCTAGAATCCCAAAGTAACAATCAAAACCAGACAAAGTAAAGCAGTACAAAAAGACAGCCAAATACTAAAGAAAATTAAATCTTACTTGCCAAATTTTTGTCAAAGGGGAACAAATGCCAATCATAGGAGCCATTTACTGATCAAGACCCTACTGCCAAACGCCCTGTTTTAGGCATTGGCATTAAGAGCATCTCAGCCACTATGAGTACGAGGCAAGAAGGGGTCTCTCAGATAACTGGGTATAAGACTATGCAGGGTTTTAAAGACAGTAGAGTAACTGCTGGAATTGCACCTGGTGCTATGGGTTCATAAGCACCTCTACTTAAATAGTAAGCTGCTTCATTCTGCACCAGCTGAAGCTTTCAGGCATTCTTCAAGCGTAGTCCTAAGTATAGCACATTTGTCACCTAGCCTCTAGTTGACAGATATGGACTGACTAAGAAAGGAGCAGTTGTAGCCTCATAGAATCATAGAAATGTAGGGCTGGGAGGGATTCAAAAGTCATCAAGTCCAGCCGCCTGTTTTGAAGAAGGGCCAAGTAAACCTAGACCATTCCTGACGGGTGTTGGGCCATCCTGTTCTTAAAATCCTCCAGTGACAGGGATTCCACAATGTCCCTTGGAAGCCTATTCCACAATTCAACTACACTTTTAGTTAGAAAGTTTTTCCTAATATGTAACCTAAATCTCCCTTGCTGCAGATTAAACCCATGACTTCTTGTCCTAATTTCAGTGAACATAGACATCAATTGTTCTCTGACAGTCATATGCAGTCACAGATAATAAAAGGCACCGTGAACTGCTGCCTGCAAATGTAGAAACCCCAGACTACAAACCATTTTGGCAAAAGACAGTCATGTAACTGACGTAGATGCCATTTCATCCCATTCTGTTAGATGTTTTCTCATAACTACAATCATCCCTTTAATCTTGTCAGGATTTCAGTCAAAGCCAGTTTGCATTCAGCTAAGTCTTTCTCAGCCAGACACTGGGAAAGTAGTAAAAACAGATCTAAAACTGCACTGAACTAGGTATCAACCTGCTATAGTTACTGCAGGGGCAACTTCACATTAGTACATTAGGAGGAAAAATGAGTAGTTGAATACTACATTCTGAGGGGAAAGAGTGAACTTGATTAAGGGCCACTCCATCAACCCTCACTGAATCCCAAAAAGAAGATGCAGTTTTGCAAACTCTTGTGATTTTTTTTTTTTAAAGCTGCAGCTCCTGGAGGCATGTTTTTAGCACGAGATTCTCATTTCATGGTTTAGAGGAAAGTTTGCAAATGTGACATGAGTGTATATCCCAAACGGTCAAAATCCATAAAAACTCAATTTTTTAATTTTTTTTTTTTTAAATCTTAATACTTGGGGGAGCATGACTCGTAACTAGGCCCTACCAAATTCATGGTCCAATTTGGTCAATTTCACAGTTGTGGGATTTTAAAAATTGTAAATTTCATGATTCTAGCTGTTTATAAATGTCATGGTGGTGTGTTTGTAGGGGTCCTGACCCAAAAAGGAGTTGAGGGTGTCGCAAGGTTATTGTAGGGCAAGATTGCGGTACCACTACCCTTACTGTGGTGGTGCTGCCTTCAGAGTTGGGCAGCTGGAGAGGGGCGGTTGCCTTCAGAGCTGGGCTCCCGGCCAGCAGCTGAGCCACTGCCAGCAGCAGAGCAGAAGTAAGGAGGTCCTGGTATGGTATTGCCACCCTTACTTCTGGTGGCCAACAGCCGCCACTCTCCAGCTGCCCAGCTCTGAAGGCAGCGCAGAAGTAGGGGTGGCAATACCATGACCCCCCCCCAAAATAACCTTGCAACTCCCCCCCCCCCCGCAACTTTCTTATGGGTCAGGACCCCCAATTTGAGGAATGCTGGTCTCCCCTGTGATCTCTCTAGTATAGGTTAAAGCGCACACAAGACCAGATTTCATGGTCTGTGACACGTTTTTCATGGCTGTGAATTTGGTAGGGCCCTTCTGAACTTTTTTTTGGGTTGAGAATACTGGAGATGTCAAAACCTCAATCAGCAGTATCCAAAACTACTGATATTGAATAAAATCCACATTTACCACTTTAGCTTTAGTCTTTAAGGTGCCACTGGACTCCTCGTTGTTTTTGTGGATACAGACGAACATAGCTACCCCTCTGAGCTTTAGCCTAGTCAGTCAGCAGGATGAGATCAGCCATCAATAGCAGTACGGTCAGTCAAAGGTCAGAAACCAGACTGCTGTCAAGTATCAGGGGATAGCTGTGTTAGTCTGTATCCATAAAAACAAGGAGTCCCGTGGCACCTTAAAGACTAACAGATTTATTTGAGCATAAGCTTTCGTGGGTAAAAACCCCACTTCAGATGCATGGAGTGAAAGTTACAGATGCAGACATAAATATACTGACACATGAAGAGAAGGAAGTTACCTCACAAGTGGAGAACCAGTGTTGACAGGGCCAACTCAATCAGGGTGGATGTAGCCCACTCCCAACAATAGATGAGGAGGTGTCAATTCCAGGAGAGGCAAAGCTGCTTTTGTAATGAGCCAACCGCTCCCAGTCCCTATTCAAGCCCAAATTAATGGTGTTAAATTTGCAAATGAATTTTAGTTCCACTGTTTCTCTTTGAAGGCTGTTTCTTAAGTTTGTTTGGGGTTTTTTTTTTTTTTGTTCAAGTATAGCTACTTTCAAATCTATTATAGAATGTGCAGGAAGATTGAAGTGTTCTGCTGCTGGCTTTTGTGTGTTACCATTCCTGATGTCCAATTTGTGTCCATTTATTCTCTTACGTAGGGACTGTCCGGTTTGGCCAATGTACATGGCAGAGGGGCATTGCTGGCACATGATGGCATATATAACATTAGTAGACATGCCGGTGAATGAGCCTCTGATGGTGTGGCTGATGTCGTTGGGTCCTATGATGATGTCACTAGAGTAGATACGGGGACAGAGAAGGCAACAAGGTTTGCTACAGGGATTGGTTCCTGGGTTAGTGTTTCTGTGGTGTGGTGTGTAGTTGCTGGTGAGTATTTGCTTCAGGTTGGGGGGCTGTCTGTAAGTGAGGACTGGCCTGTCTCCCAATGTCTGTGAGAGGTGAGGGATCGTTTTCCAGGATAGGTTGTAGATCATTGATGATGTGCTGGAGAGGTATTAGCTGAGGGCTGTATGTGATGGCCAGTGGTGATCTGTTTGTTTTCCTTGTGTGGCCTGTCCTGTAGGAGGTAAATGGACATAAATTGGACATCAGGAATGGCAACACACAAAAGCCAGTGGGAGAACGCTTCAGTCTTCCTGGACTGTGTCTATGGCTAAGCACTAAAATCCCCAGAGCATTTTCAAAACCTCATTGGGACCAGGGGACCACCAGCCTCCAAGAGCAGATCATAGAAATGGGTCCACCACCAGAGCTTGCTTGCAGTGAGTAAATTACTGAAGCAGTGATATTCAGCTAGCTCTGTGTCTGGATCTAACTGTGGCAATCTTATGAGTGCAATGGGAAAAATGGCAAAAAGAGATGTATAGTTGCTTTTGCTGTTGTTTTACTTAAAATTTAAAATCTCTCTTTCCCATTAAGGAGGAAGTCTCTGTTGAAATCTTAAAGACCTATATTCAGGTAAGCTTTCAAAAGGATAGGGGCTTTTCTGCCCTGCTCAGCTACGGTTAGGGGTGAGGGAATAAAAGGAAACTTTAGTTACTGTAACATATTTTAATGCAACGAATGGAAATGCTTAAGGGAGAGCTAAGAAAAGTATTTGATGCATCCTACTAGATGCACAGGAACTCACTTGCACATACCAGAGCTTGTGTTAGCAATGTCTAGGAGCATGTCTATGGTTAACGGCAATTGATGCTGTGTCGATCGAGCCACCTGCTAAATCGACCGCAGATCGTTCTCCTGTGGACTCCGGTATTCCACCGGAACGAGAAGCATAAGGTAAATGAATAGGAGAGTGTCTCCCGTTGACCCAATGCAGTGCAGACACCGCAGTAAGTCGACCTAAGCTATGTCAACTCCAGCTACCTTATTCACGTAGCTGGAGTTGCGTAACTTAGGTTGACATACCCCCATAGTGTAGACAAGGCCTAAGTGAGAACCAGTTTGACAGACCCCTGCTTGTAAATGAAGATTCAATGGAATCTTTTTGTCAGATCTTGTTTTTTAGAAATTTGGTGTTCATCATTCTGATACTCATCATGGTGGGGGTGTATATATGTAAAAAATATAAACAGGGAATATAGAATGTGTTCTGTACAGAAGCATATTCATTACCATTATATTTAATACTTATTTTTATTCTGCAGCGGTTGATAAGTGAGAAGCACACAGATCTAATAGCATTTTATGTCAGCCATTTACCTCAGGAGCTAGCTGTTGCTCAATATGCTATATTTTTGGAAGATGTCACTGAAACTGAGCAACGGCACCACTGCCTTGAACTAGCAAAGGAAGCAGGTAAGAAATGCTGATGTTAGCCTTATAAGCTTTTTCTGCCTGATGATGTTACCTTTCAGAAACATTAATTCCATTATTACTGATCCCAGCTACACAAATGTTGTTGGGTAGTTTTTACTATTTTCAATTACACAAAATTTACACGTTTCAGAGTAGCAGCCGTGTTAGTCTGTATTCGCAAAAAGAAAAGGAGTACTTGTGGCACCTTAGAGACTAACAAATTTATTAGAGCATAAGCTTTCGTGAGCTGCATCCGATGAAGTGAGCTGTAGCTCACGAAAGCTTATGCTCTAATAAATTTGTTAGTCTCTAAGGTGCCACAAGTACTCCTTTTCTTTTTACAAAATTTACATTTTTGTAAACAGTTACATTTTTCGGACTGGCCTATGTTTCAGGAGGATCAGTCTATCTTTATAGTTGTTTCCTGGAATTGAATTTTTCTGTCTAAATTAACTTGCTACATTTTTTTTTTTTTAACATACAGTCACTTCCGAACCAGACAGGAAACAAATGTCAAGTTAACTGCCTGACTGATCCATGATATCCTTATTTTTGCAATGAGTTGGCCAAGGCTTTCGCGATTCCTACACAGGCCTGAATTAAGGAGTATGCAACAAAGACTTTTGTCAGACCCATATAATGACTCGAGGATTTGGCAGAGCTGTGAAGCTTGCTGTCCATCTCCCATCCTGCTTACAGTGTGGCTTTCTGATCATCCATTGTGGTTGTAAAATTAGCGTACAACTTTTCCCTTCCTCTTCTCCCTACTGAACAAAGAACTCCAGCTAAATGACCAGCTTTGCTTCTTGCCTGGGAGGGGCCCTGCTGTCACGTTCAAACTGGAATCTCTTGCGTAGAAGTATCTTTACTGTAGTGCTGTCTAAGCTGTTGGTCAATGCAGCTTTTATGCATGGCCTCTGGCTTATAGAAAAGGAGTACTTGTGGCACCTTAGAGACTAACAAATTTATTAGAGCATAAGCTTTCGTGAGCTACAGCTCACTTCATCGGATGCATCTCTGGCTTATAAATACCCTTTCATCCAGGAAATATTCTGCCACCTTTTTGTTTTTTTCCTGAAACAGTGCATCTTATTTAGAAAACAAGACAATATAGCAATATAAGTATACTTCCTTTATATTCATAATTGGAAGGGTGTCTATTTTTTCTTTAGCATTTTTATTCCAGAGACAACTTAGTGAAGGTAACATCTCTTCCCAAACAAGTTACTAATAAGAAAGCACTGCTGTGAAGTTCCCTTAGTCTAGACTATTATATCAGTTGTGTTGCCTCGTTTAGTCCAGGGTTCTGGGAATAGTTGGGTCTTAAAAAATGTGCCTATATATCAGTCCTACTACACAGACTGAGAAGCATACTTAAACTTTAATTGTTTTACTGTCCCTTCCCACTGTTCATGATTTTTTTTTCTTTAAAAACTCAATTGTCATTCTCCTTAATGCTGATGGTCAGTTTTGCATTTCAAGATCATACGGGTCAGCCTTGCAATGAGCACAGTCATATAAGAATGACAGTCGCTAAAATAAAATGATCAATACACTTCCTATAAAAATTGATTAAATATTGGTATATAATTTTATCTTAAACTTAGGTCTGGATGTTGCAACCATAACAAAAACTGTTGTTGAAAACATTCGCAAGAAAGATACTGGCGAGTTCACTCACCATGACCTTGCACTAGATGCTGGCACAACAGAGGTAAATGTCTATGTACAGATTTCAGCCAGCAATACAAAAATTCCAGTGTGCAGTATTCATGAACAAGACTCTCTTTACCGATAGTGTCCATATTTTTGTTTTCAAACAAATGCAGAAAGCATGTGCAAGAGAGTGACACTTACTTTGTGGGGGGGGGGGGATGGGCAAAGAGGTGAAACAAGTGAATTCATATTGTGGGTTTGGTTTTTGCATATCTTGATCTTTCATGTCTGCAGTATGTTGAGTATATCCACTCTTCAGAGAGTAAATAGTAAATGGAGATTAAATCAGTAACACACCTCTGGCAAGGATGTGAAAGTGGTGAAGAGTTTTTTATAAATTTGGAAAACTAAATCTTCACCCTGATGTAACAGTGTGCATTTGTTCAGTCTGTCTTCTCCATCTCAAGAGCAAGTTTTTGATCTGACCTTCGCTTTAGCACATGACTGACTGGCATATCTAAATTAAAGGGGAAAATGAAAATTGCCTCTTGTCTTAGGTTCCTTGTCAACACCACTCAACAGCAGCTATGCAGTACTTTGGTGATCACAATTCTGTAATTAGCCATGAACTCGCTTTCTCAAAGTATGGTATGCGAGCAACTGGCCAAGTGGAACTAGAGGAACCATTTGGCAAATATGTACTATTTCAGTCTGTCCAAGAAACTGTTAACTTCTAAAGAAATAGAGGGCAAGATTTTGAAGTGCAAATCAGCAGCTTGTCCGGTGGATAGTAATTAACTGAAACTTTGACTGGAATAGATTTTGGGTGGAACTAGGATACCAGATTTCAGAGTAGCAGCCGTGTTAGTCTGTATTCGCAAAAAGAAAAGGAGTACTTGTGGCACCTTTTCTTTTTAGGATACCAGAGAATGTTTTTCCCAAATGTTTTTGGTAGTAAAACTTGGTTAAACCAGTCTACCATAAGCATCCCGTAATGCTGTCTGGAGACTTCGTAGAACGCTATTTAATGTCCAGAACCAAGTGTATTTAACGTTTGCTTTATCCTTGAAAAAGATCTTAAGTCTAATAAGTGTGCTTTTACAGGAAGATCGCTTGAAGATTGATGTGATTGACTGGCTGGTATTTGATCCTGGACAGAGGGCTGAAGCACTTAAGCAAAGCAATGCTATAATGAGGAAGTTCTTGGGTATTATCACTTTACATATTTTATTTGGGTAGTAGATTTTAACACTGTCTCATTGACAGTTAGTCTCAGGAATCTAAGAATGTTAGATTTGGGCTAAAATCATAGAGCTCATTAAAGAGCATCACTAGGACAGTGAAGAGGGCCAAGTATCCTCCATCTTGAAATTATAGCAAAATTGTATCATAAGTTTGTCACCAGCATTAACCAATTATGTAACATTATAAAAGTACTGAAATTCTAAATTGCATTGTCACAGCATCCAAGAAACATGAAGCAGCAAAAGATGTGTTTGTGAAGATTCCACAAGATTCCATAGCAGAAATATACAATCAATGGGAGGAACAAGGAATGGATAGTCCGCTGCCAGCTGAAGATGACAATGCTATAAGAGAACATTTATGTATCAGAGCATACCTGGTGAGAATCAAATACACTAAATGCTGGGTACTTGAAATCACTTATGGGTAACTATAATTTTCGCCTCTTATTTTAGGATTGGAAATGGATCTAGAGAAGCATGTACATATTTGAGCAAATGTGCACTGTAGTAGAAATGTTACAAAGTGGTGCTGTTTTTCTGCACTGTTGACAAATGTTGACTCTTGAGTAACTTGGGAGAAGCAAGATGTGCTAAATTCTTCTATTGTGTAAACTTAACAAGGCAATCAGTGTAACTTCAGCAATTCACAGATCAAAGTCTGAGTAGCAATCTTTAGCAAATGTTTTTTTCCAATGCAATTTAGGAAGCCCATGAAACGTTCAATGAGTGGTTTAAACACATGAACTCAGCTCCACAGAAGCCTACTTTGCTGCCACAAGCAAGCTTCACTGAGAGAGTGGCCCATGAACATAAAGAGAAGAAGTACGAGGTACACAGAATGTGTAGATGTTAGTCTCAAAGTCTGTCGACAAAGTATTTTGAAATGTAAAAATTATTACACAAATACTCTACATTCCAATAGTCGCTGTTTCGGAGGGACAGTCCACTTCTAATACAGTAGAAATGTACTAATTCACATTGATAAGGAGATCCATTTTGTGAATTACTGAATTTTGAATACTGAAAATGAATTAAAAAATCAAAAATAGTAAAGAACTCCTGTATTTATATAAAGCGCTCCTATATTTTACAACTGTATTTAATCTTTCTTTATAGTACATCATAACATACTAGTAAATATTCTATTGTAAAATTTTGTAAAAATATTCAGTCTTAGTAATATGAGACCTCACTACTACATTCTGCTAATAAATCTTCACTGGAAAGTGAGGGAGAATGCTGTTTTGTGTGATGATCTATTGTATTTTACTACCCACTTATCTCCTCTTATAAAAGATGTTGCAAGTTTTTCTCACCAAAAGACCCTCTTTATAGACTTCACATGTTGGCAAGTACAAAATATACTGTAGGTAGTTTAATTGAAACCAGCAATCTTGTTCTGGAGATATGGTAAAATAAGTTGTCAAAATATTATCATCTTCCTCTTATGGCTGTGCCTGCTTCGAAACTATCTGTTTAACTCTCTTTATGTAGGTAATTAAGCATGCATGACAATGTCTATTAGCAGCTGGCATTTCAGCCAACAGCTAAAATTTAAGATTTTTATTTAGAATTAGATCTGTCAATGTCTATACGTCAGATTAAAATATCTGTTCTGCTAAAATAGGCCTTGGATATTCTGTTTACTCTGTTTTTCTCCTTCAGATGGATTATGGTATTTGGAAAGGTCTCTTGGATGCTGTAACAGCTGATGTGAAAGAGAAAATGTACAATGTCTTGCTATTTGTTGATGGAGGATGGATGGTTGATGTCAGAGAGGTAAAATGCGCTCTTGTACCCCAGAACAGGCCTCCAAAAAGCTGTTTCTACACAACAATAGGAGACATTAGTGCTTCCCAGTCTCACTTGCTGTTGCTGCTCAGTTACAGTTCACTTGACTGGTGACTTGACTATCACCATGAATGGATTTTTTTCCCCATGGTTGGGAATATGAGAATTGCCCCCACCAAGTCCAGAGTCCTGTCTCGGACAGTGTTTAGTACCAGATTCATCAGAGGAGGTATCAAACCATGTAGTGGACATCTAAAGAATAGCATGCTCACAGGAGTAGTTTCTTCCAAACTCCTTCAACTAGAAGCTGGCTTCTACACTGCTTGAGATCGGAATGTGAATTTGCAGGACAAATCTACCTGAAAGAAATACATTAAATACATTAAATATGGTTGGAAAACATGGACTGCTTTAACTGGACACAGGCAAAATGTGAAGATGGCAACCAGTCTACACTTAGGGAAATATCCTATTATGAAACTTAATTTCCTTTTTGTATTAAATTTTTAGGGAAAATCATTTTCTTTTCAATACAATAACCATTTGTAAACTGATTTTAAGTCTTCAAAACTTGTAAATATGTGTTACAGTTGTTTCCACTATATTTTGCTGCATTACTTTTCCCCCCGACAGTTAGAATTGGGCAGAAGTACTGTTGCTTTATGAGGCCAATACAATAAAACCTAGTAAAGGAATGTACTTGTAACTAACACGTGCTTTTCTATGGTAAGGATGCCGAAGATGACCCTGAACGAACACATCAGATGATCTTGCTGCGAAAACTATGCCTGCCTATGATTTGCTTTCTACTTCATACAGTTTTACACAGCACCAGACAGTACCAGGAATGCCTGAGACTAGCTGATGTGGTCGCTTCAGAGCGACACAGGCTCTATGTGGTGAGACAAAGCTCAAAATCACTTATTTATTTGCATTTTAAATTAATTTAAAGAAATCCACAATTGTTTAGTAAATTTAAAACTACAGAATGTGTTTGTAAATGAAGTCATGAAGCTACGGTTAGAAAAACAAACACTAGGTCATACTATTTAATCCTGTTACTTGCAGCAGTAAAGGATTTCCTGACGCAATTAACATTTTTTGTGAGTTTTTTGCTATGCTTTCTGTCAGAGTTGAAAAGGGCCATGAGAATTACACAGAAAATATTCAGATAACCAATATCTCATTCTTCTGCGTGGTGCCATTTGTGTGGTTTTGGTGTTTTATTTTTTTTTTTAATTGTAATCAAGATTTATTGCCCTGCCATTATATTTCATTGGTGGTAGAGATCTTATTGAGCCAGTACTCACCGATGCACTGTATCAGGGCTTTTGTAAATTTAATGCCTTTGTTTCTAGTCCTTATGGCTGTGAAAAAATCATTTTCCAGTGTGAATCAGTAACTAATTGTCTTGCAGAGTTTGCAGGTAAACCATCAGCTGTAAGAGCTTTGACCTAACCAATTCAGTTGGTATGGACTCTGAAGCCTAATGACAACAAACATATATGTTAATATTGCCTATTTCCCTGCTGATCTTTCTAGTGGAAACATCAAGCTGTTCTGGGTTAATGAATGGGTTTTGAGGTTGGTTGTTTGACTTTGCATACTCTGGCACTCTCTTCCAATCCTGACACCTGATCATGGAGTTCTTTTTTCTTACCTATTTGTCAGACCAAGTGTTGAGACTGCTGAGACATAAGTTGACCAGCATACTTAAACCACTGTTTACTTGCAAATCTGTCTCCTCTGTAAGAAGATATGATCTCATGTATGTATCTTTTATTTTTAGGTGTTTTCTAAGGAAGAACTCAGAAAGCTGCTACAGAAGCTGAGGGAGTCTTCTCTAATGCTTTTGGACCAGGGTTTTGATCCTCTGGGATATGAAATACAATCGTAGTTCTACCGTTCTAGTTATTGACAGGAACTTTTGAATGGCACTATAAATGGGAAGTCTGGACATCCTGTTCTGTTTGAAAAATACATAAACATTTGGGGTAGTAATGTCTTGTAAAATTAAACTCAGATTTGAATATCTGTATTTGAAAAATGCCGACTAAATACTTGATGCAAGTTGATAGTCTTGTCTTAAACGTTTTTCCAATAAAACTGCTTCATAAGCAGAAATCCTAATGTTTGTTGATTCTAACATAAAAGTGTACTTCAGGGCCCCAATGCTGCAAGTGACTCCAAATATGTGAACAGACCCCTGTACTTGCTTAATCAGGCAACTCCACAGGAGCCACTTGTGGACTGGAACTGTCAGCCACCAGCAGAAGAAGAATCTCCAGAAGCCACGATCCCTCAATTGAGGAAGAAGGCTGTGCTGGTTAACAAACTGACATGGTTTAGAAACTAAGTGAAGGCAGCTATAAACATAATATATATTAAAATAAATGGAATAATGGGAAAGTTGATAGTAAGGAATATAAATGAGAAGTTAGGAATTCTAGAAAACTGATAGAGAAACAAAGGAATACAAGGAGAAATCTACGGCCAGCAGAGTTCAGGACAATAAAAAGCAGTTTCTTAAATATATTGGGAACAAAAATAATCCTGACAATGGTATTGTACCATTACTAGACAGAAATGGTAGAATTATCAGTAATCATGCAGAAAAGTCAGAAGTGTTCAATAAATATTTCTGTTCTGTATTTGGGGGGAAAAAAGATCTCATCGTATGGTCCTAACTCTTTCCATTCCGCTAGTCTCTTGGAGGCTGTTAAACAGAAGCTGTGAAGTTAGACATTTTAAAATCTGGTCCAGATAACTTGCCCCCAAGAGTTTTAAAAGAGCTAGTGGAGGAACTTGCAGCACTGTTTATGTTGATTTTCAGTAAGTCCTGGAGCTCTGGGGAAGCTCCCAAAGACTGGAAGAAAGCTAATGACGTGCCTTTTTTTTTTTAAAAAGGGGAAATAGGATGACCCAGGTAATTATAGGCACGTCAGCCTGACATCAATTCTGGCCAAGATAATGGAGTGACTGATACAAAGCTCAACAAAGGATTAAAAAAGGGTAATAAGAAAAGGAGGACTTGTGGCACCTTAGAGACTAACATTTATTTGAGCATAAGCTTTCGTGAGCTACAGCTCACTTCATTGAATGCATTTCAATGCATCCGATGAAGTGAGCTGTAGCTCATGAAAGCTTATGCTCAAATAAATGTTAGTCTCTAAGGTGCCACAAGTCCTCCTTTTCTTTTTGCGAATACAGACTAACACGGCTGCTACTCTGAAAGAAGTGTAATGTAATTAATGCATATTAACATGTGTTTATGGAAAATAGATCCTGCCAGCTAACTTGATATCTTTGAAGAGATTACAAGTTTGGATGATAAAGGTAATACCACTGATGTAATATACTTTGGCCTGGTCAACACTGGGGTGGGGGGATCGATCTAAGTTACGCAACTTCAGCTACGTGCATAACATAGCTGAAGTTGATGTACTTAGACCTACTCACTGTGGTATTTTCACTATGGTGAGTTGACTGCTGCTGCTTCCCCGTCAACTCTGCCTGCGCCTCTCGTGGTGCTGGAGTACAGGAGTCGAGGGGAGAACGCTTGGGAGTTGATTTATTGCATCTAGATTAGACACAATAAATTGACCCCCGCTGGATCGATTGCTGCCCGCTGATCTGGCGGGTAGTATAGACATACCCTTAGAGTTCTGTAAGGCATTTGGCTTGGTACCACATGAGATTTTCATTTAAAAAAAAAAAAAAAAAAAAAACTCTAGAACAATATAAAATTAACATGGCACACATTTAAATGGATTAAAAACTGATTGTAATGTAATTGTAAATGGGGGAATAGTCATCAAGCAGATGTATTTCCAGTTGGATCCCTCCAGGATTGGTCCTCGGCCCTATGCTATTTAATGTTTTCAATGAATGACCTAGAAGAAAACAAAATCATCAATGAAAATTTGCAAGTGACATACACAGTGGGGGAGTGGTAAATAATGATCACTTGATAAACTGGGCGCAAGCAAACAATACGCATTTTAATATGGCTAAATGAATACATCTAGGAACAAAGAACTCAGGTCATACAGGCTGGGGGACTCTATGCTGGGAAGCAGTGACTGAAAAAATATTTAGGGGTCGAGGTGAATAATCAGCAGAATGTGAGCTATGTGTGATACTGTGACTAAAACAGCTAATGTAATCCTTGGATGCATAAATGGGAACCTTGTGTCATTAGATTATTTTACCTCTCTTTGTCAATGGTGCAATCACAGTTGGACTACTGCAGCAGTTCTGGTACCCACAATTCAAAAGGAATGTTGATAAATTGTAGAGGGTTCAGAGAAGAGCTATGACAATGATTAAAGGATTAGATCTTATACCTTATAGGAACAGGCTCAAATTGTTCAATCTATTTAGCATAACAAAGAGAAGGGTAAGGAGTAACTTGATCACAGTCTATAAGTATCTCCATGGGGAGCAAATATTTAATAATGGGCTCTTCAATCTAACAGAACGGTATAACATAACCCAATGGCTGAAAGTTGAAGCCAGATCTTCAGATGGGAAATAAAGCACACATTTTTAACAGTGAGGGTAATTAAACAATGGAACAACTTAGCAAGGGTGGTGGTGGATTCTCCACTGACAATTTTTACATCAAAATTGGATGTCTTTCTAAAAGATATGCTATGGATATGGAATGATTTTGGGAAAGTCCTATGGCCTGTATTATACAGGATGTCAGATAACATGATCACAGTGGTCCATTCTGGCCTTGGAATCTGTGAAGGGAATGGAGGTTGCAGGGAAATGTGTGTAGGGAAGTGGGGAAAGAAGACAACAGTTGGGAGAAAGGGACGTTAATTTAACACACAAAGATGGAGTTACTAAGCCTTTAAAAAAAAAAAAACTACCTATTGCTTTAAAGGCAGTTAAAATATCTGCATGTGTTCTTGATATTACTCTTTCATTTCATGTAAGCAATCAGTGTAGTTGCTTCAGGGATGGTGTGATCTCAAATGGAGAAAAATGGTCCATGTTTTGAAAAAGTTTGAAAATTCTTGGGCCAGAATCTTATTTTGTTTAGAAACCCCACTTTCATGATGTTTATAGCCATCATTTTAATTACACATTTAACTAAAAAGATTTAATGGGGGGGGGGACACCTGAAACTACTTAAAAAGAAAAGGAGTACTTGTGGCACCTTAGAGACTAACAAATTTATTAGAGCATAAGCTTTCGTGAGCTACAGCTCACTTCATCGGATGCATTTGGTGGAAAAAACGGGAGATTTATATACACACACAGAGAACATGAAACAATGGGTTTATCATACACACTGTAAGGAGAGTGATCACTTAAGATAAGCCATCACCAGCAGCGGGGGGGGGGGGGGGGGGGGGGGGGCATGTAGGTAGGAATAGCGGTCAGTAGGTTTCCGATATAGGGTGGTGTTTATGTGACCATCGCTTATTAGCACTGTAGTGTCCAGAAAGTGGATCTCTTGTGTGGACTGGTCCAGGCTGAGGTTGATGGTGGGATGGAAATTGTTGAAATCATGGTGGAATTCCTCAAGGGTTTCTTTTCCATGGGTCCAGATGATGAAGATGTCATCAATGTAGCGCAAGTAGAGTAGGGGCATTAGGAGACGAGAGCTGAAGAAGCGTTGTTCTAAGTCAGCCATAAAAATGTTGGCACACTGTGGGGCCATGCGGGTACCCATCGCAGTGCCGCTGACTTGAAGGTATACATTGTCCCCAAATGTGAAATAGTTATGGGTGAGGACAAAGTCACAAAGTTCAGCCACCAGGTTAGCCATGACATTATCGGGGATACTGTTCCTGACGGCTTGTAGCCCATCTTTGTGTGGAATGTTGGTGTAGAGGGCTTCTACATCCATAGGGGCTAGGATGGTGTTTTTAGGAAGATCACCAATGGACTGTAGTTTCCTCAGGAAGTCAGTGGTGTCTCGAAGATAGCTGGGAGTGCTGGTAACGTAGGGCCTGAGGAGGGAGTCTACATAGCCAGACAATCCTGCTGTCAGGGTGCCAGTGCCTGAGATGATGGGGCGTCCAGGATTTCCAGGTTTATGGATCTTGGGTAGCAGATGGAATACCCCAGGTCGGGGTTCTAGGGGTGTGTCTGTGCGGATTTGTTCTTGTGCTTTTTCAGGGAGTTTCTTGAGCAAATGCTGTAGTTTCTTTTGGTAACTCTCAGTGGGATCAGAGGGTAATGGCTTGTAAAAAGTGGTGTTGGAGAGCTGCCTAGTAGCCTCTTGTTCATACTCCGACCTATTCATGATGACGACAGCACCTCCTTTATCAGCCTTTTTGATTATGATGTCAGAGTTGTTTCTGAGGCTGTGGATGGCATTGTGTTCTGCATGGCTGAGGTTATGGGGCAAGCGATGCTGCTTTTCCACAATTTCAGCTTGTGCACGTCGGCGGAAGCACTCTATGTAGAAGTCCAGGCTGCTGTTTCGACCTTCAGGAGGAGTCCACCCAGAATCATTCTTTTTGTAGTGTTGGTAGGAAGGTCTCTGTGGGTTAATATGTTGGTCAGAGGTGTCTTGTTCACCTGCGCATCTACCAATGTGATATATGCCATCATGTGCCAGCAGTGCCCCTCTGCCATGTACATTGGTCAAACTGGACAGTCTCTACGTAAAAGAATGAATGGACACAAATCAGACGTCAAGAATTATAACATCCAAAAACCAGTTGGAGAACACTTCAATCTCTCTGGTCACTCGATTACAGACCTAAGAGTGGCTATCCTTCAACAAAAAAGCTTCAAAAAGAGACTCCAATGAGAGACTGCTGAATTGGAATTAATTTGCAAACTGGATATAATTAATTTAGGCTTAAATAGAGACTGGGAATGGATGAGTCATTACACAAAGTAAAACTATTTCCCCATGTTATTTCTCCCCCCACCCCCACTGTTCCTCTGATATTCTTGTTAACTGCTGGAAATAGCCTACCTTGCTTGTCACCATGAAAGGTTTTCTTCCTTTCCCCCCCCCCTGCTGCTGGTGATGGCTTATCTTAAGTGATCACTCTCCTTACAGTGTGTATGATAAACCCATTGTTTCATGTTCTCTGTGTATGGGTATATAAATCTCTCCTCTGTTTTTTCCACCAAATGCATCCGATGAAGTGAGCTGTAGCTCACGAAAGCTTATGCTCTAATACATTTGTTAGGCTCTAAGGTGCCACAAGTACTGCTTTTCTTTTTACGAATACAGACTAACACGGCTGCTACTCTGAAACCTGAAACTACTTAATGTTTCAAGGGAGGAACTGTGTTAAGTATCACCCCTCACAATCTTTGAAGCTGTTTCCCATTTTGAATGGCTAGGTATTGGATGGTTCCAAAATGCTGCTCATTTGGCACCTTAAGAAGCTGTACTTGAATGGCCAAAATAATAATTTAACTATCTTCTATGGACAAGGAAACTAAAAACCAGTCTTTGTCAGTGAGATTGTACAATGTTTAGGGCAGGGGTTCTCAAATTTCATAGCACTATGACCCCCTCTGACAACAAAAATTACTACATGATCCCACAAGGGGGGACCAAAGCCTGAGCCCCACCACTCAGGGGCGTGGTGAAGGGGGGAGGAAGAAAGGCCCAAGCCCAAGCCCCACCTCCCCAGAAGGGCAGGGGGACAAAGCACAAGGACTTCAGCTCCAGGCAGTCAGCCTGTAACCTGATCCCTACAAGCCAGGGTTGAGGCAATCAGGCTTCAACTTTGCCCCCGGGCAATAGGGCTTGGGCTTCAGCCCCCAGCCCCAGCGAGTCTAATGCCACTCTGGCGACCCTATTAAAACGGGGTTGCCACTCACTTTGGGGTCCTGACCCATAGTTTGAGAACTGATGTTTTAGGGCAGTGGTTCTCAAACTTTTGTACTGGTGACCCCTTTCAAATTGCAAGCCTCTGAGTGTGATGCCCCAAAACACATTTTAATATATTTAACACCATTATAAATGCTGGATGCAAAGCAGGATCTGGGATGGGGGCTGACAGCTCACAACCCCCCAAGGGATCCCATGCCCCAGCTTGAGATCCCCTAGTTTAGGCTAATGAAACCCAGCCTCAGCTCTCCCACACTGGCGTATTTACAGATCTGCTTCTGCCCAATGTCCCTCACGAAGATTTTATTTTCCAGCTGTTTCCCCACCAGGAAAGGATGTTGCTGTATGGGTGAGTGGCTCCTACTACCCCTTCTCCGCAGGTCAGGCAGTCTGGGGGCATTTTTGCTGCCTTACAATCTCACCCTGGGGACACAGGTTCGGGGCGGGTGGGGGATTTTGCTGTGGGTTCATTTCTTTGCAGGTGGTGACAGGATTAGAAGGGACCTTTCGGGTCATGAAGGCCAGGCCTCGCTCGCCACGCTATGGTGCGGCCCCGTTCACTAACCGAGCAAACTACCGGTCATTATTCTGACTAACGACTGGGAGGCTGCTTGGGGCCCTCGCTCCTCTGACGGCCAGAAACCTCCTTCCCAGCGGGCTACATTCATCCGCGGCCCGTTCCTAGCGATCCCTGCCTAGGCCGGCCCGGCACCCCGGCTTCGCGGGCTCGCCTCCCGCCACGGGGGGGCGCGGCTTGCGCGCGAGCGACCGACCTCCCCGGGTTGGGGCCGGGGCTGGCTCCGCCCGCGGAAGCGCCCGCGCCCCGCCCTCGCCTCCGCCCCCGCCCCCGGGGTGGCGCGGTGGTGGGCGGGGCAAGGCGGCGACCCCTGCCCGCCCGGGTGCGCTGGCTGCGGGCGGGCTGCCTGCTCCCTACGCGTTGGCCGGGCAGCCGGCCCGGCTGAGCGCGGAGGAGCCGGGCGCCATGGCCTCGGGGCCGGGGCGGCTGGCGGCCGGGCTGCTGGTGAACCTGGTCGCCTCCATCTGCATCGTGTTCCTGAACAAGTGGCTCTACGTGCGGCTCGGCTTCCCCAACCTGAGCCTCACGCTGGTGCACTTCGCCGCCACCTGGCTCGGCCTCGGCCTGTGCCAGGCGCTGCGCGTCTTCGCCCCCAAGAGCCTGCGGCCCCGCCAGGTGCTGCCCCTGGCGCTCAGCTTCTGCGGCTTCGTGGTGTTCACCAACCTGTCCCTGCAGAGCAACACCATCGGCACCTACCAGCTGGCCAAGGCCATGACCACGCCGGCCATCGTGGCCATCCAGAGCCTCTTCTACGGCAAAGGCTTCCCCCTGCGCATCAAGCTGACTCTGGTGAGCGCCGGTCCCCGCTTCCAGCCTCTCTGCCTTGGCCGGATCGGGGAGCCCCCCCCGGGGGGGGCGGGCGGATCGGGGAGCCCCCGGCGCGGGGGGAGGCAGCTTCCTCTGTCTTTCCCCTCTTGCTCCTTGCCAAAGGGTTATTTCCCCCTTTCCAGCCACGTTACCGCCTGTCCCGTTGGCGCTCGCTGACTTAGTAAATCTGTTAGTTGAGTCACCAGGATGTCGATGGTTCTGTGGCTCCTTGGGCAGAAGTGCTGGGTTAGTGGACATGTACCTTCTCTCTTGTAAAAAGAAGAGGAGGACTTGCGGCACCTTGGAGACGAACCAGTTTATTTGAGCATAAGCTTCCCTGAGCTACGATGAAGTGGGCTGTAGCTGTAGCTCACGAAAGCTTATGCTCAAATAAATTGGTTCGTCTCTAAGGTGCCGCAAGTCCTCCTCTTCTTTTTGCGAATACAGACTAACACGGCTGCTACTCTGAAACGTCTCTCTTGTGCTGGTGAGTGGGGTCGAGGTGCTGTTGCTTGTGTGGACTGCGGGGAAGCCTCTGAAATAGGCAGTCATGAGCAAAACCGGTTTCAGAGCAGCAGCCGTGTTAGTCTGTATTCGCAAAAAGAACAGGAGTGCTTGTCGCACCTTAGAGACTAACCAATTTATTAGAGCATAAGCTTTCGTGAGCTGCATCCGATGAAGTGAGCTGTAGCTCACGAAAGCTTATGCTCTAATAAATTTGTTAAAGTCTCTAAGGTGCCACAAGTACTGCTTTTCTTTATGAGCAAAACCGCAGCCCCATCACCAAATGCTGCCAGCCCATCTCTGGCTCCTAGGGGCCTCCATGGAATCTCAACTCTTTTGAGTCAGTGTGAGGCCTTCGCGTAATTTTGATGTTTTTTCATACCGTCAAGGGATTGTAGCAGTGTTATATGGGGCTTCTGTCCTGTTTACCAGCGCCTGAGAGGCAGCATGGGAGACAGTGCAAGTCAATCTTTGTAAAATTCTCTAAAGATGAAATGCGCTAAGTGTTACTACTTTCAAATACAATTTGTGTATTGCTCATGCCATGTCTTAATCACGGACTATAGCTTTACAATCTCTAGTTATAAAGCTTGAGTAACTCCAGATAAAAGGGTGATGTGTGTGCAGACCTTTCCAAAACACTGGGGGAGAACAAGTTTTGATCCATTGAGTTCCATCTGCAGCAAAAGTAAATAATAGCCAACATTTTCTTTCCTTACAGATTCCCATAACTTTAGGTGTATTCCTAAATTCCTATTATGATGTGAAGTTTAACTTCCTTGGAATGGTGTTTGCTACCCTTGGTGTTCTAGTAACATCCCTTTATCAAGTGGTTAGTAACTTGTTCTTCTCTATATGCATGTTTCGTAACAAAAATAACGTTTTGATACCTTGTTTCAAATTTCAGAAAGTAATAGAGGCAGGCTAAGGGGTTAGGAAATAGTATGTCTTAAGTTAGTCATGGTCTGTAGTAGTAGGTGAGAGATTTCTGGTACTACGCAGCTCTTTAGCAGAAAAGGGCATAACAAGATACAGTGGTTGGAAGCCGAAGCTCGGCTAATTCAGACTAGAATTTTAAGGCACACATTTTTAACAGTGAGTGTAATAACTATTGGCACAACTTACTTAGTAACATGGTAGAGTCTCTGTCACTTGAAGTCTTTAAATCAAAACTGGATAGCTTTCTAAAAGATATGCTATCACTCAAACAGAAGTTATGGGCTTGAGGTAGGAATCACTAGGTGAGGTTCTAGTGACCGTCATGCTAGATGATGGTGATGCGCTTTTTTGGCCTTAAAAATCTATGAAAAGAGGAGGAGAAACAAGCAAAGTTACTGTGATGGTGCAACATTACATGTGAGGCAGAACTGCTAGTTGGCCTATGGGTGAAATTCTATCCTGGGCTTTCTTAGAAAGCCCTTAAATAGAATTTAGCGTAATTATAGTTATATTTTAATTTAGAACAGAGATTATTTCAGTATCGTAAATTGTCTCTTGTATAATGAATGCTGCATTACTGACAGTAAATGCTCTTTATTAAATGTTAGCTTTATTATAGTTAAGTGCAATAAAATATAAAATCAATGCCTTGAAAATAATTTTTTTAAGGGTTTTCATTTATAACATTCATTTTACTAATCATAGATGCAAAGATAACTGTAGTTGTATTAAATTATACATGCTGAAAATCTCAGTTGTAATCAGTATCAAAATGAAGTTTAGTATATGTATAATTAAAGGAAGGAAAACCCTGGAATTATAAAAATGTTAGTCATGCTTGTTAGCATATATATCGTAATGCCAACTAAGGTGGGGGCATAGGGAAAGTAACAGCAGTTAGAAGTAGATTTTATTTAAACATACTTTAAAGTATTACTGGAATTTATTTCTTGTGAATGTCTGTCATAAGAATATATTACAGGGATGTTTCATATTAAAGTACATTATGAACTTTTCAGTGGTTCTCAACCAGGGGTATGCAGAAGTCTTCCAGGGGTACATCAACTCATTTAGATATTTGTCTAGTTTTACAACAGACTATATAAAAAACACTGGCAAAGTCAGTACAAACTAAAATTTCATACAGACAATGACTTTATACTGCTCTATATACTATACACCGAAATGCAAGTATAATATTTATGTTCCAATTGATTTATTTTATAATTGTATGGTAAAAATGAGCAAGTAAACATTTTTTCTGTAATTGCTGTGACACTTTGATATTTTATGCTTGATTTTATAAGCAAGTAGTTTTTAAGTGAGGTGAAACGTGGGGTACCGAAGACAAATCAGACTCCTGGAAAGGTTGAGAGCCACTGGTATAAAGAGTTGCCTAAAATATGCTGTTCAAATGTTGCATGCTTTCACACACATTTGTGGTAACTGCATGCAAGTAACTTGATGCAGTCAGCTATGACTTTAATTGTGTTCAGGCATCCCATAATAGTAGAAAGTTGAAAAGATAGGTAGTTTCTGTAGGTTTCAGAGTAGCAGCCGTGTTAGTCTGTATTCGCAAAAAGAAAAGGAGTACTTGTGGCACCTTAGAGACTAACAATGCTCTAATAAATTTGTTAGTCTCTGAGGTGCCACAAGTACTCCTTTTCTTTTTGTAGTTTCTGTAATACAGCTTGCTCTTATTGGAAGAAGGTACTGAGCCCTAGCTAGGCTAGATCCAGAATTGGTGCGAGAATGAAAGGAGCCAGCTTTTTGCAAACCCCCCCTATTTATCTCTCCTTCCTCAAGTGGCAGATCCTCTGATAGAATATATGAGGAGACAAAGAATAGAGAGAAGATGCTTAGATTCAAGCATTAGCCATCAGACATTGTGAGGAAAAAGCTCTTTCAGCCAATTCTCTTCCTTCCTCATATGTCTGCATCCAAGTGGCTTACCACTGTCAAAATAGGGGGGGAAGACTAACACACATGCATCTGGTTAAAATATTTAGTGTTCAGTAAATGGAAGTGGAAAACATAACAATCATGCTATTTATTATGTAGTGCCGGCCATGTGAGAGTCCCCCCTTATTAGTAACCAAGTTGCTTTTATATGAGGACTTGATTTTCCTCATGTTTAACAACGTTATCTCTTGATTTTAGTGGGTAGGAGCCAAGCAGCATGAGTTGCAGGTTAACTCTATGCAGTTGCTGTACTATCAGGCACCAATGTCCTCTGCCATGTTGTTGTGTATCGTACCCTTCTTTGAGCCAGTATTTGGAGAAGGGGGGATATTTGGACCCTGGACACTTTCTGCTGTGGTAAGATTTTATATTTTATTTTTTTAATTTAACACCAGTGATCTTATCACTTAATATAACAGATTCACATACAGTCATTGACAGTGAATGTGATGGGGGCTGCGAAGAAAGAGAATCACTCCTTGCTCCCCTTAATTGTTTAAGCCCCACTGTGTGAGAGAGGAGTATCTCTGTCAACATGTTTGTCTGTGGCCTGGTCCACGCTTAAGTCAAAATAGCTACAGCACTCAGGGGTATGAAAATCCACACCCCTAAGAGCTGTAGCTACACCATCCTAAACCCAGCATAAATGTAGCTAGATTGATGGGTGACTGTTTCCCTCAACCTAGCTATCAGGGGGGTGGAGTGTCAGAAAAACCCTATTTGTAGGATGTGTCTATGCTACCGGGTTATGTCACTGTAGTCCCTGTGGTGTAGAAGTGGCCTAAGAGTGTTCTCGCCTTATCCTTGTTTCTGGTTAGTCATTTTAGTAACGGGGGAGAAAAGTAGACATTGGCTCCCTCTAAAGTTCAGGAATAAGTAACTTTTTAAACAGTTTATTTAGGAAGCTTTAGTTGCCATGTAAATATTAGAAACACAACAATCATTACAACAGTGAGCTTTTGTTTAGAGACATGATACAGTAATATAGTCATCAGATTTCTCTCTTCTACAGGGTGTTACTTTCATAGTGAGCATCATTACAACATGTCATTTCTAGTGATTTTATTAAATTAAGCAAAATCTCTGATTACACATATTTAACAAACCAAACATCTATCAAATGTTAATATTTTTAAAAATTGACAGTTGTGCTGGTTATTTGCAGGTGAATGTGCTTTGTCTGAATATTCAGTAAATGGTAACCAAATATCTAAGCGTCTATTTGTCCTCTTTGTGTTTTGCTGGGTACATAACTGATGTGTTAATATTTCCATGACAACCTTCCATATTTTGTGAACCATTCCTCTAGAGTTGGACCATTTTTCTTTTCCCCACAAGACGCTATCAGTAGCCTAGCAGCTACTAGCAGATGACAAATTAATTCTTCATTTACTTGTGTGACCATTTCTGACAAGAAGCCCCAGGAGGTTTACCAAAGGATCATTGGATAATAAATATCCACCAGTGTAATATTTGAACAATCTGTTACTAGATACTTAATATTTTAAATATAGTGACAGATAACCCTGGAGATGAGCCACCAACTGTGAGTTTATATATAAATCAAATAATAAAGTACTCATTTAGAGTATCTAAAATAGAATAACAATATAAGTCAAAAGCCAAAAGATTCAAATCGACAAAGAAATTAACCTTTCTATTTCCCCCCCCCCACACACACACACACACCCACACACTTTACAAAATCCAGAAGCTTGTCCTAGTTTTTTAAAGTATAATTATGTAAATGACCCTTGAGCCAGCAGTCACTCTCCACTGTGGGAAAGATACAAATGCTTTCACTGCTCTTGGACTTCACTTCTGGGGCAGGAGTGCTGGTAGTGGTTATCTTCTGCAGTCAGTAGCTGCTTTGTCCTGGGAGGGCTCTAATCTCCTTCTTCATCCTCCGTCTTCTTGATGTCCCTCAAGAAGATCAGGGCTCAAATATATATTCATTACATATTATTGCCTAAGGCAGGAGGTATCTTTAATTTAGAAAGTGCCAGTTACCCAGTTAGTGATATGTCACATAATGATTGATGCAAGATCTCTCTCTTAATGGTACTAAAATCGGTGAGTGGAATAATGAATAGTCATAACAAATGGGACAGATATCTCATAATTATTTCTGTAACCTTAACTAAGTTTTGCATCTAAAAGCTGTGATCTCTTAAATATGGTTATGGAACATCATTTTTGTGAGAGAGCAGTTGAGTATCTGGGGCTATTTCTCAGACATAGCAAGTAAAGAGAAAGAAGATATGCATTTTGTCGCACAATTCACCATTTGAGACCATGTTCTGAACTACTTAAATCATTGGTGTCTATATTAAATTAGAACTCATGTTTGCCTTTTATTTGCTCTCTTCTTTTGTGTGATATCTTACTGATTTGCATTTGACAATAAAGAAACCTCATTAAACAATTTGGGGTGTAACTAGAGATGGTCAGAAATATATGTTAGATTACTGACTGTGTCCATTAATCCACAGTTAATGGTGCTGCTTTCTGGTATAATAGCCTTTATGGTAAACTTGTCCATTTACTGGATCATTGGAAACACATCACCTGTCACGTATCCTTTTATTATTGGCCACTCCCATTGTTTTCAGATGAGTGGCAGTATCTAGCTAAGTATATTTCACAATGAAAAAAGCCCACTGGACAAATAGGCTGGTAAATTTACCTGCTTTATTATGAATGTTAAAACTGGAAAAGCACAATCGAGTTTCTCAGTGTTCTTTCTCACAATATGTACAGACAGTTCTGGTTAATTTAGTAGTAAGAACTTTATGTATGTAAGAACAGTATTAAAACATTTACACATGTTCTGGTGACTATATAGTAAATGCGTAAAGTGATTCCTGTTTGTATATCAAATATCAGTTAATTTGTAAAGTACTTTGTGCGAAAGGTGTTACATAAGTGCAAGTTGTTGATTATGATTGCACAGAGATAAAATTGAAAAGTTGTGTGAATACAAATTGATGTGAACGACCGTAGTCCATTTTGGGGATAGATAGTGAATCTATTAAGCATTCATATATTTGTTTTTAATATTTTGACTATTTGTTATGATCCTTAACAGAGATGTGTAGATATAATATGTTTGGACACTTCAAGTTCTGCATCACTTTGTTGGGAGGGTACCTGTTGTTTAAAGATCCACTGTCACTTAATCAAGTCCTTGGGATTTTGTGTACTTTGTTAGGCATTTTAGCTTATACCCATTTCAAACTTAGTGAGCAGGAAGGGAGTAAGAGTAAACTGGTTCAGCGTCCATAAATCAAGATATTCTGGAGATAATAAACCTTCAAAGGGAAGGAAAACTGGTATTAAATATGCACTGATTGTAAAACGGGCAAAATAGTTGAAATAAAATTTGTATTAGTATTATCACCAGGATTATCATGCTGAAAAAAAATAAAATGAATCATTACATAAAACATATTTGCCATCTTAGTCCAGCCTATATTTAAATAGTAAAAAGAAAAGGAGGACTTGTGGCACCTTAGAGAAGTACTCCTTTTCTTTTTGCGGATACAGACTAACACGGCTGCTACTCGGAAACCTATTTAAATAGTAACATTTAAAAAAAAATGATCAAGTAGTCCAAGTCAAATTAGAATGGAAATTCTATAGACTTAATTACGACTTTCACACTTAAATCAAATGAGCTCATCTTGATTAATGTTACAGTAAATGCTGAAGGAATTAATTTTGCCCTTTGTGATATCATGCCAGTGTTACTATTATAAAAAAATCTTGTTCGAAACACTTATATGCAGATATTCTGGTACATGACAGCACATGCTTCCTGTTTGTCTGGTAGATTAAAAGGCAACTTGCTTTTTTTTGTTTTGGTGTTTTGTTTTGTTTTTTTAAACTGTCAAACATAATTCTGATTCTGACATGCTTGCTTACGTGTTTGGCATAACTATCTGAATAACTTTCAGTAGAAGGGATCAGATAAAATTATTAGTGGAGTGGAGACTCACGCAACCGATCTAACTAGTTATCAATTTGAACCAAAACCGAACACCCCAAACTTTGGGAAAGTTGGAAACCGGCTCTGAATTTTGCAGCTCAAGTTCATCTGTAGATCTACCAAGATATTTAGTAAGTCACTAGTGTTTTGGAAAACATTCTATTTCTGCGTCATGATTTTCTAGTGTCAAAAACGTTTTTTCACAAGACTTTTTGAACCTTCGTGGGCTTAGTAAAGCTACATAGCTTGCTTTAATTGCCAAATGAAAATGGTTTTGCAAGTAACATCCACCTGTTTTGGGCAGCAGATAAACCATGCCAAGACTCGGTCCAAAGAAATCTTTCTAAATTAAAAAAATCTAAGTAGGTAGGATGTGGGAGTTGAACCTCCTGTTGTTCTAATCCTTTCCCTAATGTGTGCCTATAGTTCCCTCAAAAGGGCAAGGTGCATCCTATATTTGCATCCTATATCCTACCATTGTTACTGTTTGTATAGGGAAAGGCCAATAGGCTGCTGAGAAATTTAATTTCTGTCATGCAGCCCATAATATGCTGGAAAGACAATCTCTTCAGGGAAATCTGCAGCAGGTGATGACCTTGGGATGACCTTGGGATGGGCATAGATTCCACTGTAAATTGCGGGTGCTTTGAAGATTATCTTGGGCCAGAGCTGTGCATAGTTTTTGGGCCATTTGGAAAGGCGGTTTTGAGGACTATATGATAGAAAATTGAAAGCTGCATCAATTTTCCTGCTTTCAGTAAATGTGGTAGAAACATACATTTGCCAGATTGGCAAGTGATTAGAATTTATTCGCATTACTGCACTGGCATTTTGTTGTTTTATCTTCATTTATTTATAGTTGCTTTAAAGAGAAAAATCATATGAACAGAAACATGTGTTTAGGTTTTACAGCCACCAACATAAATGGTTGGGTGGGTAGTTCTTCTAAGCTTTTTTTACAGATTAAATTATCAGAAACCTTAATGCTATGATAATGTGCAAGAAGCAATCTCAATCAAGTTATTTTTACAATGAGGCTTGTTTTCAGGCTTGTACCTTGTTCAGTTTCCGGACTTTGATTTTTAAAAACAATTTCTCTTGTGTATCTTAAATTTACATCAGATTACTCTGTATTGTTTCAGTATTCTAAACAGTTGACATCTTTACCAACGGTATCTGAGGCATTGTACAGGTTGAAGGAAAATTTATTTTGTATACATTTTTATAAATCTATAATTTGTTAGAATTTAAAGACAAATATGGACTGCTGAGATGTGCAGAACAGTGCAGTCTTTAGGTGCATATTCTTCAGTACATGCACTGAGAAAAGAGTTTGCAATGATTTGTGCTGTGCACAAGCTCTTCTAAAATGTAAATACATCACGAGGATGTTCTTAGGATTAGAAATAAGATGCCTGAAAAGCCTGTGTGATGACAAAATCTGAGATGGGATTGATGTATATAACGAGAAAAGAACTGAATGAAAATGTATGATGGTGCAAATGATTTTCACCACAGCATCTGATCTTCAAAATGGCAAAAGAAAATTAAGTAAGTAATTCAAAAGCATTGGTGACTGAAAAGGCTACATTATAAATATAGTCTGTTGCTGGAAAATGTACAAGTTCTGTAGGTCACTGAAGTGACTGGATTTTTTTCAGATATTTAACAGTTCTACTTTGGGTTTTACCTAGTATGACTGATGAATAAAACAATTCTTGAACTTCTCTCTTGTCTGTCTTTGTCAAATGTTTCAAAATATTAAACAAGGAAGACTTGCATAATCATGGGCTAAATAGATTCCTTGATACATAGTTAATTTAATTATGTGACCTGTACTGTACCTCTAGTTATTCTTCTGTTTTTGAGAAGACGTGTAGCTGGATTTTTTCCTCATTGAATTGACTGCATTTTTAATGAAATGTCTGGGGCATCTATAATATAAGACAAGTACCACTTGTGGTTTTATAAACGTATTATACATGCTCGAGGTCACACACTTCATTGCTTCTGTGGGGCAATCTCACTGCATTCAGAGGCTCCTTAAATCCATTCCCCTACCCCGAGACTTCATGTGCCATTTTCCCATCCCTCTGTATTTCAGGGACTCACTGCAACCCCACTCTTACGTTAAGGGCTCTCTATACTCTCTCCCCCGTCCCCCTCACCATTAGCCTCTTCTCCCTCCATTCCCCTTTCTCCACATAAATGTCCCTTATTCTCCACTGCATGTCCGGTCTCTTGGCTCCCATGTCCCACGTTCGTCCCACCCATGCCGGGGACTCTGTGTGCCCCACATCCCGCCTGCCACGCTTCCATTATTTCTTTTCTCTCTTTCTGGGAGATAAATAATTCTGGGTGTCCATCTTTTGAACTGGAGTGGGAAGGGGGGCAGAGTTGAGATGGTGGACTTAATATACTGGAAGATGTTAATAGCAACCATCAACAGATTCTTTGCTCTCAACGGTTGAAGGCCAACAAGCTGTAAGGAGCTCCATGTGTTCCCCACTTTTCCACCTGGTTTTCACCAAAACCATTCTGCCCACTGATGCCTAGATACAGCATTCCCTGAAATTTTGGAATTGACCGGCCACAGTATTTAAAAGTTCGTGTGTTAGATCCAAAGAAAGAACAACTGATGTGTCAAATGTGGGGCCTCATTTCATTCAGCCAATTATGGTTCTGATTTTAGATGAGTTACAAGAGGGAATTGCCTCATTTTCCCCATCTGTAAAAGGGAGATAATAAAGACCTCCTCTGTAAAACACTTTAAGATCTACTAATGAAAACTGCTGTGTAAAAGCTGGATATTAAGCACTTCTATATCCAAATCAGACCAGGAAAAATTACACTATTTTAGGATCCAGTCCTATTACCCTCACTCTCACAATCTCCTCTGAAGTCACTGGGCTACTCATAACTAAAACAGGATTAGCTTTTAAATTATAATTACAGGAGAGGGAGAGGCAGATACCAAAAAAAAAAAAAAACCCAGAAAACACAGGTCTTTGTTCCTTTTTCTAAACTATTTGGATTTGGTGGATCTGGCATGTTTCCTCATTTGTGTGTGTGTGTATAAAAATATGAATGTTCTCTGTGCTCACAGTAAAGCAGTAAAACTTGTAGCCAAACTCTGCAATCCTGAGGGAAAAGCAATAATAGCATATTTTGACACACATACTGAAAGGGTTTCTTACAAATTAATGATCTTTCTGCCAAATACTTGTTCATTAGGAAAGTAACTGGTTCTAATGCATTAAAATGTTGTGTTAATACTTTATTCCGGCTAATTGCCTGTATTTAAGATTCAAAGTCATCTTGCTTTTCATTAACAGTAAACCAGAGAAGTAGAATTTTTTTAAATACACATGGTTCCTGTTGTGTGTGTTAATTTGTCAGCTTCAGTCTTTGATGTTCCCTTGTGACAAAATTAAGCACCACAGCAAGCCTTGCTGTTGAGCTTGCTTATTGGCCCTCTGCCCATAACCTCAGCCCTCCATCTAGGTTGGTGGTAGTCCTTTTCCCTTTCAGAGTGCTACAAAGACCAATATATCAGGAGGTCAATTGCCCTATCTTGAGGGGATGAAGACCCTGGCCTCCTTGAGTGAGGCCCATTTGCTCAGTCCCTTAAGAAGCCCTGTTGGTAGAGGAACCCAAGCCCACCCACTTTGTGTGTTCCAGGCTAGGGCCTTATATAAAGTGGCTGTCATCAATCTCTCCCACCCTTTACTGTTGCCCTGGCTTGCTTCTTACTGTGGTTCACCTTTATACACAGATTATACAGACATTTTTTGTAGCAAATGGGAAACACCAAACTGACGTTGATAAAACCTCTGCATATTTGGCAGCATTTGTACTTGCTGATCTTGTAGGACTTGATAAACTATGGCAAGGGTTGGGAGCACTGTGCCGGGGGAGCTTTTCCTGCTGATGATAAACAGTTCCTTGTCGGCCTGCAGGCTGAAGGGATGTACTTTGCTGCTGTTCAGCGTATGAAAAGGGGGTTTGTTTTTGGAAGTCTCCCTTCAAGACTGAGCTTCCATTCAGCAGGAATTTATCCTGCCTCTGTCTGCTCATGCTAAATGAATGCACAATGGTAGCACAAGGCCAAAGGAACACTGAGGCCTTACTCAGTCTGCCTGTAGTTTTATTAAATTTCTCTGAAATAGTTGTGGACGGGTAGATCACCCTTGATAAGGGGTTTACTCTATAGGAAGGACAGGAAAAAAACATTTCTGTTTAACTAGGAAATATTTGTAAAACTCTAACGATAAAAATCACTGAGTGCATAGTAACTTATAGACAGCAGGAGCTGCAGAAATATTTAGAACTAAGTTGTACTTCAATATGCTTTAACCAAGAACTTGTTTAGCACATTTGTTCTCATAAAACCTACTGGCAATAAACCCTCTCCACCCAACATCTGTCTTTTAACTGTGCTGTGTCTGTTTTTATGCGCTTGGGTTGTAAATGATCAGGGATTTTTTTTGTGATTATGTTCTAAACTACTGTGTACAGCTATGGTACTACTAACTGGACAGTTATACTTTTTGACAATGATATAGACAAGTGCTAGTGAAGTTTGTCAGCACATTTGGGAGGACAGAAATGAGGCAAGCTAAGGCTCTCATTTTAAGCACTGAAAGGAGGGGGCCTTTTAATTCCGTGTTGTTAGAGTCAAATTTAGGATTGCATTACTGACGTTAATACAGAACCTAACTAGGCAGGAGGCTGAAATTCATCTCTGGTTTTGAGGATCAACTTAATTATTCTTCAGCAGATTGTTACTTTTCATGAGGCAGTTATTCTCCAAGAGCACTGTCCTGCTCTCACCAAAATCAATAGGTGCTTTACCATGGATTTTACTGGGAGCGGAATTACTGCTTACATTTGTCAGGGTTTTTTAATTATCAGAACATTCCCCCACCCTCTGCCTTCTTAGTGAGAGAGAAGGGAAAAAATCATAAGTAAACAAAATGAGGGCTGGAGATAATGTGAATGTTGGTTTCCACTGCAGACACGTTTTTTCTCTCATGGGTGTAAAGATCCAATTCTGTCTTTTTCTATGTTGGCAAAAACTAGGGTAATGCAGAATTAAGGAAGATGAATACAGCTGAATCAATAGCTCTGAGACTTGTGAATGTTTGTCTCTGTGTGTTCCTATCCCCCTTTGCAGTGTGGGAGAGTTTCTGATATGTCAAAAAGAAAAGGATTTTACTTGTGGCACCTTAGAAACTAACAAATTTATTTGAGCATAAGCTTTCATGAGCTACAGCTCACTTCATCGGATGCATTCAGTGGAAAATACAGTGGGTAGATTTATTTACATAGAGAACATGAAACAATGGGTGTTACCATACACCCTGTAACCAGAGTGATCAGGAAAGGTGAGCTATTACCAGCAGGAGAGCGGGGGTGGGGACCTTTTATTGTGATAATCAAGGTGGGCCATTTCTAGCAGTTGACAAGAATGTCTGAGGAACATGGGGGGGGGGGAATAAACATGGGGAAATAGTTCTACCCTGTGCAAAGACCCATCCACTCCCAGTCTCCCTCTAAGCCTGCTACTCTGAAATCCGATGTGTCAGGCATGCCTGTTCTCAGCTTCTCGCCCCAGTAGCAGCAGTGTGTTCTCTGCTACAAGCATGCCTGTTCTAAGTTCCCCACTCAGAGGGGCAGGGCTCAGATGTGGAGTAGTGAGATGGGCTTAGACCCCACCCCTGTAGAGGGACAAGGCATCCCAGATCCATAAGGAGGTAGAGGCTGAGACTCAGAGCTCATGGTTCGGCAAGCCCCGCCCCCGAACCCGACTCTCTCATGTGGATGCAGGGAGTGAGGCTAAGGCATTCCTGGGGGGCAAGACAAGATTCCAACTTGCATACGGGGTAAGAAGAGGGCACCCAGACCCCCCCCAAGGCAAGCGCCCCCAAAACCTGGCTTACATGAAGGGCCCATGGAAGTGGGTCAGACCCCACTGATGTGCAGGGGCCCCCAGATCCTAGAAAAGAGACACAGAGGAATAGGGAGTGGGGTTCAGAGACCCTCCAGAGAGGCAAGGCCCCCATATCTCAGCTCACATGAGGGGCAGGAGAAGGGCCCAGACTTCCCAGATCCTGGCACACATGCAGAAAGGGAGAATATGGGGATGATAGGTGCCCCTGCCCTTATGCTTCCCTAGTCCCCCAGCCCTTCACCCACATGTCCTATTCCCAGTCCCCATTTATCCCCCATCTTGATGCAGCCCCAAATCTCTCACCCCTACTCCCCGCCACTCCTTTGCCCCCTCAAATGCCCCTCCCCTTCTAGGAAACATTTGCATGTCTATCTTTTTAATAAAAATACTTTGATTGTACCCTCCCCCTGCCTCCATCAAAAAAGCACCATCCTTGACAGATTTTAGCGATATGCCTTCCAACCTTTTCCAAATTTCTGTGCAACAAGGGCCTTGGACTAAAATTGGATGGATGGGTCAGGTTCAAAGGACCACTGCTTATCCCCTCTGCTTCCTGGGGCTAGGGTCAGGGTTGGCCTCTGTCTGGCAAGAGAAATGGATGGGGCTGTGTGTAGGTTCTTGGTTGCCAAGACCCCGCTCCCAGCCCATCTTGCTCCCCAAGGAACAGAGTCCTGTCTTCTTCCTCTGCCAGAGAATGCCCCTCTTGATCCCAGCCTTTCCCCTCTGTCTGATGGGAGCCAGTACTCATGGGGTGCAGCCTACAGCTCCCCACTTCTTGCGGCGTGCCCACGGGCCTCCTCAGTGAGCCTGCATAGAGGAGGGTAACTGCCAGGGGGTGGCTGCTGCAGCTGCACAGTCAAAGAGCGAGATGGGCAAAGAACCTAGTCCCAGCAGCCGCACAGAGCCCTGTTGTACCAATAAAATAAAAACCAGCAGGATCTTATTAAAGGGGAAAAGGCAAAATGCCACATTTATTGTGAATACAGAAATTATCCTAGTAAGGAGTTAGTTATAGCTATAACATTCCATTCAATTTCACACACACACACACACACAGATTTAAGAGTAGCAGCCGTGTTAGTCTGTATTCGCAAAAAGAAAAGGAGGACTTGTGGCACCTTAGAGACTAGGTTCTGTAGGGATCTTGTAGGTATTTGACTGTCTGAGGGGTTGGAGCAAATGCGGTTATATCGTAGAGCTTGGCTGTAGACAATGGATCGTGTGGTATGATCTGGATGAAAGCTAGAGGCATGTAGGTAGGAATAGCGGTCAGTAGGTTTCCGATATAGGGTGGTGTTTATGTGACCATCGCTTATTAGCACTGTAGTGTCCAGGAAGTGGATCTCTTGTGTGGACTGGTCCAGGCTGAGGTTGATGGTGGGATGGAAACTGTTGAAATCACTTCCTGGACACTACGGTGCTAATAAGCGATGGTCACATAAACACCACCCTATATCGGAAACCTACTGACCGCTATTCCTACCTACATGCCTCTAGCTTTCATCCAGATCATACCACTCGATCCATTGTCTACAGCCAAGCGCTACGATATAACCGCATTTGCTCCAACCCCTCAGACAGAGACAAACACCTACAAGATCTCTATCATGCATTCCTACAACTACAATACCCACCTGCTGAAGTGAAGAAACAGATTGACAGAGCCAGAAGAGTACCCAGAAGTCACCTACTACAGGACAGGCCCAACAAAGAAAACAACAGAACGCCACTAGCCATCACCTTCAGCCCCCAACTAAAACCTCTCCAACGCATCATCAAGGATCTACAACCTATCCTGAAGGACGAGCCATCGCTCTCTCAGATCTTGGGAGACAGACCAGTCCTTGCTTACAGACAGCCCCCCAATCTGAAGCAAATACTCACCAGCAAGCACACACCACACAACAGAACCACTAACCCAGGAACCTATCCTTGCAACAAAGCCCGTTGCCAACTCTGTCCACATATCTATTCAGGGGATACCATCATAGGGCCTAATCACATCAGCCACACTATCAGAGGCTCGTTCACCTGCGCATCTACCAATGTGATATATGCCATCATGTGCCAGCAATGCCCCTCTGCCATGTACATTGGCCAAACTGGACAGTCTCTACGTAAAAGAATGAATGGACACAAATCAGACGTCAAGAATTATAACATTCAAAAACCAGTTGGAGAACACTTCAATCTCTCTGGTCACTCGATCACAGACCTAAGAGTGGCTATACTTCAACAAAAAAGCTTCAAAAACAGACTCCAACGAGAGACTGCTGAATTGGAATTAATTTGCAAACTGGATACAATTAACTTAGGCTTGAATAGAGACTGGGAATGGATGAGTCATTACACAAAGTAAAACTATTTCCCCATGGTATTTCTCCCTCCCACCCCCCCACCCCCACTGTTCCTCTGATATTCTTGTTAACTGCTGGAATTAGCCTACCTGCTTGTCACCATGAAAGGTTTTCCTCCTTTCCCCCCCCTGCTGTTGGTGATGGCTTATCTTAAGTGATCACTCTCCTTACAGTGTGTATGATAAACCCATTGTTTCATGTTCTCTGTGTGTGTGTATATAAATCTCTCCTCTGTTTTTTCCACCAAATGCATCCGATGAAGTGAGCTGTAGCTCACGAAAGCTTATGCTCTAATAAATTTGTTAGTCTCTAAGGTGCCACAAGTACTCCTTTTCTTTTTGGAGTATTGCTTTGAGTCTCTTTCTCTGTGAGTAGTTGTTACAAAGAATTGCTTTGAGAACAGACTCTCTTAGAATGTACTAACACATTAGCAGCTTGCAAGTTTCACACATAGGGGGAGAGAAATAGTACCAAAAAACAAGAGACCTCTTAATTAGTAATGCCCTGGAATTTAAACTATGGGGAGCTAAACTCATTTGTGATTTTAATATAGAATTCCTTTAATATGATCCAACAGCCCTGCCCACTTTCCCTGCCAGACAGAACCCCCTCCTGATCCTGTCCCTTCAACCTGGCCCTGGGTCTACTTCCTCTGCAAAAATTGCTGGGTCCCAAAAAAGCCAAAATTCAGGTGATAATGAGTGAAACTCAAATACTGGCTTTTTCAAAACCTGGCAATATTTTTGGAGAAAAACAATAAACATGGAAAATGAAGGGCCTTAGTCAGTGATGAGCTGCCAAAATCTTAACAACCGGTTCCCTATAAAAAGTTCTGATTTAAGGGATGTGCCCCAGTATGTATTTTTTATACCAACAGGGTTACCATACATTCATATTTTCCCGGACAGGTCAGGCTTTTTGGTTCTTAAATCGCCGTCCAGGAGGAATTTTTAAATTCCTCCCGGACGGCGATTTAAGAACCAAAAAGCCTGACCTGTCCGGGAAAATATGGATGTATGGTAACCCTGCCTAAAGTTCTTTTTTAAAAAGATGAGCCTGAACTAGAAATGAGCTCTGTTTCACATGTGTGGGTCCCCGCCACTCCCTGGGGGTGTGCTAGGGTGACCAGATGTCCTGATTTTATAGGGACAGTCCCGATTTTGGGGTCTTTTTCTTATAGAGGCTCTTATTATACCCCACCCCCTGTCCTGATTTTTCACACTTGCTGTCTGGTCACCCTAGGGTGTGCACATGTGTGGGTCCCAGCTGCTCCCTGCCTCCCTCATTGAAGCAGGTATGCAGGGTTACTGCCTGGAAACTGCAAGGCACCAGTGGATGTGGGGCCAGCTGCAGACAGGGGCGTGGGGCAGGGCTAGCTGCGGGCAGGGCAGGGAGTGCGGAGCAGGCTGGAGACAGGAGGGTGGGGGGTTGGCTGGAGGCAAGGGGGTGTGGGGCTGGCTGGAGACAGGGCAGAGGCTGACTGGAGGTAGGGGCTGGCTGCAGGCAGGGCAGGGGGTACGGCAGGGGCTGGCTGCGGGCGGGGCAGGGGATGTGGCAGGGGCTGGCTGCGGTCTGGGCAGAGGGTGCGGCGGGCTGGAGATGGGCTGGCTGCAGGCAGGGCAGGAGGTGCGTGCGGCAGGGGCTGGCTGAAGGCAGGAGGTGTGGGGGTGGCTGGAGGCAGGGCAGGGGGTGCGGCAGGGGCTGGTGCGGGCAGGGCAGGGGGTGGCTGGAGATGGGCTGGTGCGGGCAGGGCAGGGGGTGGCTGGAGATGGGCTGGTGCGGGCAGGGCAGGGGGTGGCTGCAGGCAGGGCAGGGGGTGGCTGGAGACAGGGGCTGGTGCGGGCAGGGTAGGAGGTGGCTGGAGACGGGCTGGTGCTGGGGGTGCGGCAGGGGCTGGCTGCCGGCAGCGGGTGCGGGGGTGGCTGGAGACGGGCTGGCTGCGGGCAGGGGGTGCAGGGGTGGCTGAAGGCAGGGCAGAGGGTGGCTGGGAGACTGGGGCTGCCTGCAGGCAGGTGGGGCGGGGGTTGCTGGAGGCGGGGGTGGCTGGGGGACAGGGGCTGGCTGAGGACAGGGGGTATGGGGTGGCTGGAGACAGGGCAGGGGGTGCGGCAGGGGCTGGCTGCAGGGAGGGGATGCGGGGGTGGCTGGAGGCAGGGGCTGCCTGCGGGCAGGGTGGTTGATGCTCACGGGGAGAGCAGCTCTGAGCAGCAGGATGCAGCTGGGGACCCACCAGGCAGCAGCGGGAGCCCCAGGGCCAGGGGAGCAGCAGCAACAGGGCTTGTGCCCAGGGCCAGACGGCAGCCCACGTGGCTCCCACAGCGCAGCACCCCTGGTGGCCGGAGGAGGAATTACATCACTTGCTGGCCAGAGCCCAGCAAAGCCTCAGCACCCCTTGCAGGGAAGCAGGTTAACAACCGGTTCTAAAACTGTTTCAAAATTTAACAACCGGTTCGCGCAAACTTGTGCGAATCAGCTCCAGCTCACCACTGGCCTTAGTTATGCATTTGGTCAGACTAGACTATCACAATAGTCCCTTCTCGCATTGGAAATGAGGTTTTGGAAAATAAACTGGTACCTGAATGGATTGATATGAAAATCTGATAGTACTTTAGGTATAAAAGATGGATGCAGTCTCAGTTACTCAATCCATGTGGAAAAACTGTGTGGAGGATTTATCATTAGGGCTTGTAATTAGCTTATTCTACTAGTTGACGTAATTGCCACCAGGAATGCTACCTCCACTGACAGTAGATCAATTGGACAATTTGCTAGAGATTCAAAAGGTGGGGTGAGGAGGGAAGTCCATAAGCAAAGAAAGCACTAAATTTAAGTCCCATGTTGGAGTGATCTTTCTCACAGGAGGAAAAACATGGACAAGCCCTTTTCATAATTCATGATGATGAGAGAAAATTGTACCTCCCTTTACTGGAGAATGGAATGCAGATATCACTACCAAATGGACTTTGAAAAGATACAGTCCTGAGTGCTTTAAAGATCAAAGGTAATCTATTAGTATTAGAATAAAACACTGACATGAAGTGTAACTTTCAGAAAACGTTTACATTAGGCAGTGTACGTAGCCTAATGGATAACTTTCTATTCTGAAGAAGAATGCTCTGTACCTCTGAAAAACACACTCTGTTGAGGATATCTAGGTATAATCCAGGCTGTAAAATGCAGAGAGGTTGGGTGTGGGTGAAGAATCAGACCATGATTCTGTGATAACGTCTCCCTGAACTGGGAGTGGGATAAATTGATGAGTTGACAGTAGCATCAGATCTGAGACCCAAAACTGGTGCGGCCAAGCAGAAGCCATCATATAAATCAAATCTTTTCTTATTTTCTGTAACACTTTTGGAATCAGTGGAAATGGAGGGAAAGCATACATCGAATGGTGGGACCATGCATGCATCTGCTAGAGATACTGGATTCCTTCCTGCTCGAGAGCGAAATATCAGATGTTTCCTGTTCTGAACTGATGAAAATAAGTCTATTTGGAAATTCCCCGCTCTTGAAAAAATCGGTTTAGTATTGAATTTTTAAAATTCCCATTCGTGGGATGAGTACATTTTCCTGCTTTATTGAGTCTGTGAAACCATCTTTCTTACCTGGAAGATGAAGAGTTTTCAGATTTATGTGATTCTGAATGCACCATTCCCAAAGTTTTATGACTTCTTGGCGAAAAGGCCTGATCGTGCGTCTCCCTGTCCATGTAAGTAATAGGCTGTTGTGGAACTGTCCGTGAGAACATTGATTGAAAAATTCTTTCTAGGTAGAAATGCTTTCCAAGCCATAGGCACCAACTCTGTGGGTACTCCGGGGCCAGAGTACCCACGGGGAAAAATTAGTGGGTGCTCTGCACCCACTGGCAGCCAAGCTCCCCTCAGCCCCCACTCCACCTCCTCCTTCTCCCCTGAGCACACTGAGTCCCCGCTCCTCTGCCTACCTCCCAGCACTTCCTGCCTGGCCACCGCCAAACAGCTGTTTGGCAGTGTTAGCACACTCCAGGGTGCGGGGAGGAGCAGGAACGTGGCACACTCAGGGGAGGAGGCAGGGCCAGGGTGGGGATTTGGGGAAGGAGTTGGAATAGGGGCAGGGAGGGCGGGGACTTTAGGGAACGGGTTGGAATGGGGGTGGGGCAGAGGTGGGCGGGGCCTCATGGAAGAGGTGGAGTGGGGTTGGGGCCAGGGGCAGAGAGGGGGGTCAGGCACCCACGGGGAAGAGGGGAAGTTGGTGCCTATGTTCCAAGCTAATCTCACTTCCATTAGTTCTAGTATATTTATGTGAATCCTGGATTTTGGATGGGACCAGAGGCCATGAGTGTGAATATGATCTCCCTAGCCCATATTAGATGCATTTGTTATCAAAGTTTTGGATACAGTCGGAATTCCCACACATATGTTTCCCTCCCTCATCCACCATTCCACTGATGATAGAATTTGATCTGGAATCAGCACTTTCATTGATATATTGTGGATTGTTGGTCTGTAAACAGACTTGATCCATGCTTTAAACAGTCTGAGAGGTAACCTGGCTAATGGCCTATAAATAACCTGAGGTAACCTGAAGCCATATAGCCTATAAATTTGAAGCATATCCATGGTGTCATTTGATGGTAAGTACTGAAGTGGAGAATCAGATTTTTGTATTTGAAATCTGTCTGGTGGGATGAATGCTCTCACTCCTCATGAGTCTAGGAGAGCTCTGCTGAATTCTGTGGATTGTGGTGGAATCAGATTCAAACTTTAAGTTGATCCTCAAAACCAGAGATGAAAACGATTTAATCATTTTCTTTGCTGCCCTATGACCTGCATTTGTGACCTCCCCTGCACAAGGCCTTTCTCTAGGTAAGGATAAATATGCAACCCTTGTCTGCATGGATGGGCTGCAATTACTGATATGCAGTCTGTAAACACCCTTAGTACTGCTGAAATTCTGGAGGTAGTACTGTGAATCAGTAATGACTCCCTAGGGCCATAAAACTTTATGTGCCAGTTGTATTGACACATGAAAATAAGCATCCTGTAATTGAGGGTAATGAACCAATCCACTGCAGGAATGACTGCAGTGAGAGTTACCACGTGGACAAAGCTTGGCATATCAAATGCATTTGTTGAGGTTCCTGAGATCAGACGCAAACCACCTTTCTTTTTCAGTGTAAGTAAATAGGGAGAATAGAAACCTTTTCTGATATACTCCTAAGGTACTAACTCTATTACTCCAAGCCTGATCTCCTGACACCAGCATTATAGTGAGAATGGTCCCTGAAATGGGACTGGGAAGAGGGGCAGGAAGGAGGCAGGGATTGAAGTTGAATGGCATAACCATTCCTGATTGCTTGAAGGATCCATTGATATGTGGTGATTGCCATCCCAGACTCGAGGAAATATTATAGGAACAAAAGGATGGAGTAAAAGGGTATATATGTCCTTGTGGACTAGTCCAAGATCCTCAATGGTCACATCAAATTTGATGTCTGTGTCTGACCTGACTGAGTAGTTACAGAAGAGGGAAGTGGGGCTGACTACTACTTCTGATAGCTAGATACCTTTCTTGTTTGTTCAGAAGGTATCTGGTGTTGGGGATATGAAAAATAAGGATACTGAGTGTTCCTATAGCTGGAGAATGAAGATTGAGAACAAATGCTTCTTTCTGAAAGGAGTGTATAAAGCTAGTGATCTGAATGTGGAACTTGAGTCTTTTAATGAATGCAGAGATTCATCAGTCTTGGCATTGAATAGTTTCTGACTATTGAATGGCAAATCTTCAATAGTCCCTTGCACTTCTTTTGGTAAACCTGATGTAGATTATCATAGAACTGGAAGGGACCTCGAGAGGTGATCTAGTCCAGTTCCCTGCACTCATGGCACGACAAGTATTATCTATACAACTCTTGAGAGGTGTTTGTCTAACCTGCTCTTAAAAATCTCCAATGATGGAGATTCCACAACCTCCCTAGGTAATTTATTCCAGTGCTTAGCCACCCTGATAGTTAGGAAGTTTTTCCTAAACCTCCCTTGCTGAAATTTAAGCCCATTGCTTCTTGTTCTATTCTCAGAGGCTAAGAAGAAGAACAATTCTCCTTCCTCTTTGTAACAATCTTTTATGTATTTGAAAACAGTTATAATGTCCCCTCTCAGTCTTCTCTTTTCCAGATTAAACAAACCCAATTTTTTCAATCTTCCCTCATAGGACATGTTTTATAGACCTCTAATCACTTTTGTTACTCTTCTCTGGACTTTCTCCAATTTGTTCACATCTTTCCTGAAATGTGGTGCCCAGAACTGGACACAGTTGAGGCCTAATCAGTGCAGAATAGAGTGGAAGAATTACTCTTGTGTCTTGCTTACAACGCTCCTGCTAATACATCCCAGAATGATCTTCACTTTTTTTTGCAACAGTGTTACTGTTGACTCATATTTATCTTATGGTCCACTATGACCCCCCAATCCCTTTCTGCAGTACTCCTTCCTAGGCAGTCATTTCCTATTTTGTGTGTGTGCAACTGATTGTTCCTTCTGAAGTGGAGAACTTTGCATTTGTCCTTATTGATTTTCATCCTATTTACTTCACACCATTTTTCCGGTTTGTTCAGATCATTTTTAATTTTAATCCTATCCTCCAAATTACTTCCAAACCCTCCCAGCTTGGTATCATCCTCAAATTTTACAAGTGTACTCTCTATGCCATTATCTAAATCATTGATGAAGATATTGAACAGAACCATACCCAGAACTGATCCCTGCGGGACCCCACTCGTTATGTCCTTCCAGCATGACTGTGAACCACTGATAACTACTCTCTGGGAATGATTTTCCAACCAGTTATGCACCCACCTTATAGTAGCTCCATCTAGGTTGCATTTCTTTAGTTTGTTAATGAGAAGGTCATGCGAGACCATATCAAAAGCCTTACTAAAGTCAAGATATACCACATCTACTGCTTCTCCCATATCCACAAGTCTTGTTACCCTGTCAAAGAAAGTATCAGGTTGGTTTGACACAATTTGTTCTTGATAAATCTATGCTGACTGTTACTTATCACCTTATTATCTTCTAGATGTTTGCACATTGATTGCTTAATTATTTGCTCCATTATCTTTCCAGATACAGAAATTAAGATGACAGGTCTGTAATTCCCCGGGTTGTCTTTATTTCCCTTTTTATAGATAGGCACTATATTTGCCCTTTCCCAGGCTTCTGGAATCTCTCCCATCTTCCATGACTCTTCAAAGATGATTGCTAATGGCTCAGATATCGCCTCAGTCAGTTCCTTGAGTATTCTAGGATGCATTTCATCAGGCCTTGGTAACTTGAAGACATCTAATTTGTCTAAGTAATTTTTAATTAGTTATATTCCTATTTTAGCCTCTGATCCTACCTCGTTTTCACTGGCATTCACTATGTTAGATGTCCAATCACCACCAACCTTCTTGGTGAAAACCGAAACAAAGAAGTCATTAAGCACCTCTGCCATTTCCACATTTTCTGTTATTATTTCCCCCTCCCCATTGAGTAACAGGGCTACCCTGTCCTTGGTCTTCCTCTTGCTTCTATTGTATTAGTGGAATGTTTTCTTGTTACCCTTTATGTTTCTAACTAGTTTGATCTTGTTTTGTGCGTTGACCTTCCTAATTTTGTCACTAAATACTTGTTGTTTTTTATATAAATCTTTTGTAATTTGACCTTTTCCACTTTTTGTAGGACTTTTTATTTGTAGATCATTGAAGATCTCCTGGTTAAGCCAGGATGGTCTCTTGCCATACTTCCTATCTTTCCTATGCAGTGTGATAGTTTGCTTTTGTGCCCTTAATAAAGTCTCTTTCAAAAACTGCCAACTGTCTTCAATTATTTTTCCCCTTAGACTTGCTTCCCATGGGATCTTACATTGAAATCCAGTCTCATTATTTTGTTGTTCTCCCTCCTACCATTCCTTAGAATCATGAACTCTTATCAGTTCATGATCACTTTCACCCAAGTTGCCTTCCATTTTCAAATTTTTAACCAGTTCCTCCCTATCTGTCAAAATCAAATCTAGAACAGCCTCTCCCCTAGTAGCTTTCTCCACCTTCTGAAATAAAAAACTGTCTCCAATACATTCCAAGAACTTGTTGGATAATTTGTGTGAGCTGGAGATGTCTGAGTAGTTGAAGTCCCCCATCACCACCAAATCCTGTGTGTTGGGTGATTTTGTTAGTTGTTTAAAAAAAGCCTCATCCACCTCTTCTTCCTGGTTTGGTGGTCTGTAGTAGACTCCTATCATGACATCACCCTTGTTTTTTATCCCTTTTGTCCTTACCCAGAGACTTTCAAGAAGTCTGTCTCCCATTTCCGTCTCAACCTTAGTCCAAGTATATATATATTTAATATATAAGGCAACACCTCCTTTTTTCTCTGCCTGTCCTTCCTAAGCAAGTTGTACCCTTCTATACCAATATTCCAGTCATGTGTATTATCCCACCAGATTTCTATGATGCCAGTTGTGTCAGAGTTGTGTTTATTTACTGGCATTTCGATTTCTTCCTGCTTATTCCCCACACTTCTTGCATTAGTATACAGACATCTAAGATACTGATTTGATTCCCTCCCCACAGTTCTGTCTTGTTTCTCCTTTATCCCTGTTATAATAGCCCATGCTCCCCCTAAATTGTGACCCTTCCCCCAGATCTCCATATTTTTGCCTTACCTATGGGTTTTGGTCACCTGCCTCCTTTGAACCTAGTTTAAAGCCCTCCTCACTAGGTTAGCCAGTCTGTATCCAAATATGCTCTTCCCCTTCCTCGATAGGTGGACCCCATGTCTGTTTAGAAGTCCTTTTTCCTGGAACAGCATCCCGTGGTCCAGGAAGCCGAAGTTCTCCTGGCGACACCATCTTTGCAGCCAGGCATTCACCTCCAGGATGCATCGGTCTCTGCCTGAGTCCCTACCATTGACTGGAAGGATTGTAGAGAACACCACCTGCACTCCCAACTCCTTCACACTTACTCCCAGAGCCCTGTAGTTACTTCTGATCTGCTGAAGGTCAGACTTTCACAGTATCATTAGTACCCACATGGATGAGTGGCGTGGGGTAGTAGTCAGAGGGCCGGATGATCCTTGATAATCGCTCCATAACGTCTTGGATATGGGCCCCTGGCAGGCAGCATACCTCCTGGAATGCCATATAAGTGTGACAGATGGGTGCCTCCGTCCCCATCAGAAGAGAGTCACCAACTACTACTACCCTACATTTTCTCCTGGGAGTGGTTGCTGTGATCCTCCCAGCCTTGGGGGTACATGGCTTCTCCTCCTCCACCTTTTGGGGGTGATTCCTCATCGCTCGTTGCCAGGGCAGCATATTGGTTTTCCATCACTATGGTGGGTGGGTTGGGAGCAGGAGTAGAGCACTGCCTGCTGCCAGAAGTAACCTGCTGCCAGTGTCCTCCCTGTGACAGAGCCATATCCTCCTCTCCCGGTGGTCTGACAGCAGTCCTTTGTAGCTGGATAGATTCCTCAGCCTTGGATGTCTCCATATGAATACTCTAGAGGAATTCCTCATGGGCATGGATGCTCCTCAGCCTAGCTACCTCTTCCTGTAGCTCTCCCACCTGTTTCCTGAGAGATTCCACCAGCAGGCACCTTTCACGCTGGATGATTCCCTTAGCCTGGCTTTCTGTGAGTGAGAAATGCAGGCCATCATCTCTGCAAATCCACACAACGATCTGGGTAGAGGCATCCATGGTTAGGTGGTCTGTCTGGGTGCAAATGCAGGTGGAGGAGACAGGAGCAGCATTGGTACTGGCGATGCAGCCCTTCCTAACCATAGCGATTATATTACAACTCCCTCCTACAAAATCCCCTGGGTCGCTTAGCCTCTGGCTTTTAAGGCCTTTTTTCCTAGGTCAGCCTACCCCCTAGTTAATCACACAGGGGAGGATGATCAAAGATGATCAAGGATGATCCAGGGAACAAAGACTCAAATAGTCCCCAGACACACAATCCCAACTGACTCAGTAACTGAAATAACTGAAACAACCTAAAAGAGAGAAACACAAACAGCCAAGCAAACTCATTCACCCCAAGGTTAGTACTCGCACCTTGTTCGTTCAGCAAGGGGATCTCCTTCTTCCCACCTCAAACTCACCTGTTTGCGGTCCCCTGTTCACTAGCTCCCCTAGGTCACTTAGCCTCTGGATATCACATGACGATACCTGTAGCCTTGAACAAGCACTCAGGTAAGTAGAATCTAAGGCAGCCTGAAGAGAAATTTTAGCAATAAGCTGCCCTTCTTCACAAGTGGCTTTAAACTCATTTCTACACTCTGAGGTTAACTTGTCCTTAAACTCTGACAGTCTGTCACATTCCAGATAATCATATTTAGACAGCATGGCCTGATAATTTGCTATCCTGACCAGTAAGGATGCAGAAGAATAAGTTTTCTTTCTCCTCGGGGGTAGATTTTCCAGACTGTTTTGATCATTCATTGGCTGTAGCAACAACCAGTAACAATAGAGCCAGATGAGTACCAAAACACTCAAATCCTTTAGATTGCATCTGATATCTATCACCACTATGTTTTGCAGTAGCTCAAATGGATCATGGGTAGTAGCCCTGAGAGTTTTTGCTAGATCCAGTATTCATTCATTAATAGATAATGCCATCTCGCTTTGGGACGCTGGCTGTAGAATATCAAAAGTTCATAGAGTTGTACCATGTTGGTCCCAGGATATTAGAGAGACAAAGTGGGTGAGCTAATACTTTCCTGCAGGTCTGGGATATCTAATAAAAGGTATTCTCTCACCACAGCTTGTCTCCCTCAGAAGTTAAAATGCTTTTTCCAGAATTGCCTCTAAAGGAACTTCAAATATTTTGCCATACACTTAAATAATTCCTGAAAGGTTTTTAAATCATCAGCTGAAAGAGGCATAGCCTGTGCAACAGTTTTATCAGGTAAGGAAGATGGTCTGGGTATAGGATTGGAAGGATCGTTCTGAAGAGTTGGCATTTAACCATCATTTAAAATTTGTTGTTTTTCTGCATCTTGAACTTGATGAGGAGAGTGATCAGAATTATCAGAGTTTGCAGCAGCCGGTGACTCATGAGTGGATGATGTAGATTGTGGGATAATTTGTCCCTGACATTGCAGATATTGAGGTCATGAGGGCCAATATGGCCATGGTTTTGGGCCACATGGCAGAGGGATATTTAGCCACTTCAGAGGGAAACAAGGAGCACAGTAAGAATTAGCAATCTCAAGTCGATTAGGTGGCTCTTTTCCATATACTTCCGTGGACTTATTTTCTTTCCATCCATATGATTTCCTTTGTGGTGGAAGACTCCCATCAGAATCTGCAGAGGAGTCAGAGTTTTGGGATGTTAGAAACCTAATGAAGAAACAGGGACAGGAAATTGAATGATTTTTTGTGGGATTCAAATCCTTAAATATGTTGACATGTGGGTTCAAGTAAACTTTCATTAGAGGTACCCTTGCTTCTTTCTGAGGGGGGGATCTGTATGGTATTGAGATCAGGACATCTTCCAGGATTGATGACTCAGGTTTTGTAGTGACCCTGAGGTCAGGTGAAGACACAAAAGAAGCTTTTTGGAACCACAAATTTAGTTGTAAAAATGTCTGTGCTTTGCGGCTTCCTCCACAGCTGAAACCACTGGTGCAGATCAGGCTTTGATCAAAACTGTCGGCAAAGGAAGCACTGCAGATGACTGTCCTGAACACTAATGCTGAGAGTGACAGTGCCGCTGAAGCCTATGCCAAAGAGAGGGAAGGCAGATGACTCTTTGAATTCTTCCCTTGACATCCGTTAGCTGAAGAAGAGGAGGAAGGGCTTCTATACCAATTCTGTGCTGTAGCATGGCAGGTTCCAGTCCCATGCGCTGCCCCTCTCCCCCCAAGCAGTAACTGCTCCCTTGAAGAGCTCCTCTGCACTCTTGGCATCGGCAGTTACAGCTCCTCTGCACTTAAGGCAGTGGAGACAGGGCCCGGTGCCAATAAACTGACATGGCCTGGTCTACACGATGAAATTAGGTCATCATAAGTCACCAGGCATCAACCTATCTTTGCATGTCTCTGCACTCAAAAAGGGCTGCATTATGGTGATGGAGTAAAATCATCTCCCTGAATAGTGTAGAACCATAGTCAACCTGCTGAGATTCATGCAGTGCAAGTGTAGGTACTTCATGACCTATGTCAACTCTAACTGTCCTCCAGCAGCTGTCACTGCAACAGTGACCACACTGGTCACAATTGTGAACTCCATCGCCCAGGGGCCTGGAGACCAGAAGCCGCCCCCACTTTACAAACACTCCACATATTTTTGAAATGTCTCTTTCCTGATTACCCACCTTGTGTACAGCTGCCAACAGACCATGCAAGCTCCACGTGTTAGAAGCCTGGAGTAAACAGGAAGTATATGGATGTTTTGAGCCTGTGGGGAGAAGAGATTATGCAAGCACAGCTATGGACCAGCCATAGAAACATAGACATTTACGAAAAGATTGCACAGGGGATGCAGGCACAAGGGTCTGACAGGCTTCAGTAGCAGTGTTGCGTGAAAGCGAAGGAACTACGGCAGGCATACCACAAGTTCAGGTGGATGGATCACAATGGATCTGGTGCTGAGCCACAGACCTGCAGCTTTTACGCGCTGCTTGACATAGCCGGCAAAGATCCTATGGACTACTGTGGGCTGAGGAGTCCATGACAAAGGGAACCTGGCCGTGAACAGTGTGTGAGGAGACAATTGAGGGGTCCAGCTATGCTGCCAGCCAGGGCCTGTTTGAGACTCCACCAGTCTAGCCAGTTCCACCAGCCAAGCATGTATGAGCCTGATTTAAGAGGAAGGAAATGTGTGTATGTATTTTCCCTTATAATGTTTAAAGATGGTGCCTGGCCCGTCCCCAAGTTAGCAAAACATATGTATCAACATTGTATTGTTTTACTCGTCTGAGAAGAGATAGCAGAGTTAGTATTTGCTTTTCATTACCCACGGGGGGGGGGAGGGTGGGAATATGCAGAGCAGTTTGTATATGTACATAGTGAGGTCCCTTGTATCCACCTGAGAGATCTTGATGTAACTTTTATGGAGGTAATTGCAATCCTCTCCTGAAGGTTTCTAGGGAAAGCAGTCTTATTTCTTCCTCTGCGGTAGGACATTTTCCCATGCCACTCCACAATGAGTTAGGCTTGCATCACTCTATTAAACAGGCTAGTGGCATACAAGCCTGGACAGCTTCAGGACACCAGTAGTAGCTGTGCTCTTCGCCTTTGTAACCTGCAGGAATGAGATATCGGCTAAAATCACCACCACCTGTGGGGTAAAGTGCCAATATTCAGTGTCATTTTCCTCTACTCATGCCCATAGTTTCACATACACTGATCTTTGAGAACCACAGCTGGAGTATGTGTAGCCAAATGCCAAATGCATTTGTGCACTGAAATGGACAGAAACTTTCCAATTTTAAAGTTTTGTTCTGTTAAGTTAGAAGTTTGTATTGTATTGCCTTGCACATTTCTGCACTGTTTTTACCAATCAGATTTCTATTTTTCGAAAATAAAATCTTTATTAGTTCACAACACGTATTGCAAAATGCATGGGTGGTACTTAAACCAGCCAGAACTGATAAGTGTACAGCACCACTGAACTCATAGGTTCAAGAAAACACCCAGTCATTTGGATAAATGTACAGCAAGCACCACATAATTCATAGGTTCAGGAAAACACACAATGTAATATTTTAAATATGCAACAAGCACTACATAATTCCTATTAGCACCCAAAGCTTCAGGGCCAGAGAATAGTCCAGCACAGGTCACTATTGTGGCTGACCATTAAAGTGCTCTTTCAAAGCCTCTCTCATATGCACAGCTCTGTGCTGAGCTCTTGTAATGGGCCTTGTGTCTGGCTGTTTCAAAAAGTCAGCAGACAGCTGCTCCACCTCCACCCTGGTGGCAGCTTTCCCCCCTTTGTTTCACAGATGTTATGCAGGACACAGTAGGCATCTATAATCTTTGGGATATCTTTCTCACTGAGATCCAATCTTGTGAGTAAAATCCACCAGCATCCTTCAGTCTAGCAGAAGCACATTCCATTGTCATTCTGCACCTGCTGAGCTGGGAGTTGAATCTTTCCTTGGTGCTGTCCAGTTGGCCAGTGTATGGCTCATGAGCCAGAGGAGCAAAGGATATGCTGGGTCTCCGAGAATCCTCTCTTTGGGAAAGCATGTCCCTGCTTGCAGCTTTATGAACAGTCCTATGTGCATAAAGATGTAAGGGTCATGCATCTTCTTCAACCATCCTACACTGATATTGGTGAAGTCTCTCTGGTGAGTCATCAATACTTCCATAACCATAGAAAAGTAGCCCTTTCTATTGATGTACTTTGTGAGAAGATGGGCTGGTGCCAAAATAGGAATGTGTGTGCTGTCTATCACTCCACCACAGTTTGGGAACCCGATGTAACATTTTATACTTTGGGGGAATGCCCTGTAACCCCCATATTCCTCATTTATATATCATTGTGATAGTGTATATTAAAGCAGGCTGTGTGAGGTATCAGGAGAAAGGTTATGATCTGCTGAAAGTCATTTTTCTATCTAAATATGCATATCATTAATGCAAATGAAGTTATGAGAATGTGTTGTATGGTTGTCACTAAAATATGTTGTGAGTTGGGGAATCATCCAGATATTAGCTCCCCAGAGACAACAGCAAGGAAAGTAACCAATGCCCGGGCGGGTTTCAAACAACTATCAACAGCCATTGTCCTGCAAGGGAGTTACAGTTCAATGACTCACTTGCATAAGGCCACACCAGGGGAATAGCTCAACCTTGCCTGGTAACTCATCAATGTCCTCCAGACATGCCTGGATTTATGTTTTCCAACCACATGGACTCAGGGTATAAAACGGAACAGAGTGGCCCCATGCTTGGCTTTTTCTCCTTCCCCCGCACCTATGCTGCAAGCAACAAGGACACTCAGAAGATTGAAAACTGCAACAGAGGAGACTGGCCTAGGTTTCAAGGGTGAAACCTGTGTACTATGAACTGCAATATCCAGTGGGGTTAGAAAAACTGCTTAACCTAAATGTTGCCCAATCTAATAGGGTTGAGAGTTTAGACTGCGTGCTTACATTTTATTTTATTTTATTTTGGTAACCACTATGACTTTTTGTCTATCACTTAAAATCTATCTTTTGTAGTCAATAAACTTATTTCACTGTTTATCTTTACCAGTGAGTTTGCCTGAAGTGTTTAGTAAATCTGCTCAGCTTTACAAAGGCTGGTGTATATCCACTTTCCATTGATGAAGTGGTGAACCAATTAATCGTCTTGAGCAGTGCAAGATGGTATATTCCTGAGGTACAAGATTGGGTGCTGAGGGGATCTGACTGGTGCCTTTCTCTGTATGATTCATGAGTGGCTCTGGGAGCATTCATGCAATCTAGCTGGGTGTGGGGCTCCAAATGCAGTTGTGCTGAGTGATAACAGCGCCCAAAGGGGTTTGCTGCTTGTCACTAGCAAAGTGTTGTGAGAGACAGCCCAGGCTAGAGAGTTAGGGGGGCACAGAGGTTCCACAGTCCCAGGCTGCACCCCAGGGATCCTGTCACACCCAATTCCTGCAAGTCCATCCACTGTTTCCTGCACATTGCCAAGGGTCATGGTCCTGAATAGCAGAAGACGATTAATGGCCCTGCACGCTTGCATGACAATACCCTCCCTCCCCCGGATTTTCCAACTCAATAATGATTTCTCACTGACCGGTAGGAATCCACCATTGCAAACTTCCACAGTATGACCATCTCTCACTTCTCAACTGTCAGTGCAGCTCTCATTCTGGTGTAGATACGCTGGTGTGTTGCGGCAAGCTTGGCACACAGATCCAGGAACGTGGCCTTTCACAGTCAAAAGTTCTGCAACCACCGTTCATCATCCCAAACCTGCATTATGATGCAATGCCACAAGTCAGTGCTCATTTCTCAAGCCCAGAAGCACTGCTCCACTGTCTGCAGTTGCTCTTTGAATGCTACCAACAACCATGAATTCATTTAAGCTACATCCCTCAGCAATCTAAAGAAATTGTCATGCCCCATGCTGTTTCGGTTCTTCCTGCAGCTCTGCAAATACCAGATGATAGTTCATCCTGTGTTTGTAACATGGATTAACTACAGCAACAGAAAAACCCCTTCCATCATTGTACAAGGATCTACACTGTGGTGCTACAGTGGTGACAAGCCCTCAGTAACAAGATTACTACAGCAGGACATTATGTTGTTCCAACTCACTGCCTAAAATGGTTAGAAAGAACTGAGTCGCGGTTAGGGTTATGGTGCCCTTTATGCCTTTGGAGGAGGGGGGCAGAGTGTGAGAGCATGAAGGGCTCATGCATGACCCCTATTGGACACGGCTAGTGAAAATGTTCCAAGTTCCTGTGCTGGAGCAGATGGACATGGACACCATGAGTGGGATCCACATTTGCAGTAGCCTGATGAAGAACTTTGGTTCTAACAGCTTTCAAATGTTTGGAAATGTAAATCCTAAATGAAAAGTAAATACTTGACTGCAGATGACATAAAATCTCCATCAGCCCGAGTTTCCTGGAGATCTGTGTCAAAGCTTCTACATTTCTTGTGAAGAGAAGAAGGGAACAATTGTTCTACTTCCAGCTCACACCACAGAAATCCTACCATTTTGTTTGGTCTAGCTTATTTGAAAAAAGCTCATATGCCACAGTAACACACATTTAGTAAATGTATTCTATTGCTCCCATACCCTACTGCCAAATCAGCCATGCTGTCTGGGGCCCAATCAAGACTTTAGGCTGGTGGTTAATGTCCCATCTACACCAGGATCTCCACTAAGGGGGAGTGAGGTTCCCTCTCTTCTGCTTTTAACAGCAGAGCAGCTCCCATTCCTTAACCTCTATAGCTGGTGCTGCCAAGAAAACTTTGGCCAAAGAAGCTGCCATAGGAGAGAACAGGTTACGCTTGAAATACCAGGTAAAAGAACTCAGGGACAGGGAACAGAGGCTGTCCTGAAGGTGGTGACTATAGG